>NC_133795.1:31020195-31373695 GCF_043250625.1 Sebastes fasciatus | reverse complement strand
GCACTGTGGTATTAGTAGGGGAGAACGGGGAGAGTTGTCACATTCATTAGCTCTCGCTCCCCGGAGGGCGCTGCTAAAAAGATGGGATGGAAAATTTCAGAATTGGGGTCAGAGGTCACATTCTCTTCTAGCTTTTACATAATGGGTTTATAATAAAATAATTATTACCATTAAAAAGTATGAAGGGAGAGCTATAGTTTAGATTTCTTAGCTAGGCTACAACATGTGGTTGTTAGCTTAGTTGCTAGCAAAATAAAATCCCAGTTGGGGATGCTTGTCACATGTAACTGATAGTGAGTTGACATAAGGATGAGTTGAGAGTTATTATATAAGGATAAAAAAATGCACTTATAGGAATGATGCTTCCTGTTTATTTTCTCTCAGTGCTGGAGGTGCGTTAGGTTGTTAGGTTGCATTTCTATGGAAATTAAATTCATAAGGTCACTCCATCCCTACCGGACACTTCAGGTTTCCATTACTCATTGAACGGGAATCTATTAAGGATGCAGCTTTTGAGATATTCAAATGAAAGCAAAAAGTGTGGTCGACCAACCCCGTTAAAGGATCTGAATACCTCCTCCAGTTTGAACTAATGAAAAAGATGTATGTTTGTCTTTTTGCTGTCTCGAGTGAGGAGTTATTTGATGCAGCAGTGTGATGATTGTATGAGGAGTACGCAACACCTTTTGGAGCTATGCAGTGATGCATCAAAGCAATGGATGAATTTAATACTGTAGCTTGCTTCTTCTCTTACAATGAAATCAGTGTTTGTTCGAAAAATCCATAATGTTGTAGCTAAATGTTAACAGTCTGACAAAACCACTGTGCTCAGTTTAGCCTCTTCCGTTGGGATCCTGTGCCGTTAAATAGCCGGAGTGGGCGTGCTTGCATTTAATCCCATAATAACCAGCACCACTCCCTCTTATAGCATCCCACACTATCCATTAATCAATACAGTAATAGTGCTGACTGCGGCTGTCTCAGTCATCGACATGACGGGGGGCTATAACAGGAAAAATGACCCTGCCTGTATGTAGTGCTCACGGCTCGCCGTCTAAAATAAGAGCTCTCCTTGAAGTGTGGCTCAGACTGCTAATGAGCTCTTGTGTATGGATGCCGGTGTCATGGACGATGTGGCAGATAATCTTTACAGCCAGCCAGCACTTCTGTTCTCCTCCTCTCCATCCCTTTCTTCTTCTCTCTTTCCCCTTTCTTCCGTCCGTCCCTCTGACTGTGCTTTGTTCTGTCCGAAGGCATTCATGTCTGGCCTCCTGCCCGAGCTGGCAATAAGATGTTTTCAGCATTTTCCCGACATCCCACACCATTCCTTTCTTCTTTCTCCTTTTCTTCTGCTCTGTGGAATCCCTCTGGTATTTTTTATCAGAGCTGCCCAGTAAGGGAACACACTATGTTATTGGGTGTCAGAAATCAACCTGCTGATCAGGTTGTAGATATTTATTCAGGGACACAGAGTCAGTGAGCTGTGAGTGGGAGTAACTGCTGACAAACTCCCCTCGCTCAGGCCAAGATGCTCCACAGAGATACACACCGAACTTTCCCACACCCCTGGAAACATAAACAGACTTGACAGCATTATTCATGCTTTTATATTTATAAATCTGTTCCACTACCAAAGATAAGTGATAACATGTTTCCAACATTGTTTATATTTATATATTTTCCATCACTAAAGATAAGTGTTCACAGATTTCCAGTTAAGGTACAACAGACTGAACTATTAGCTGCGTGGCTTAAGGGATGGCAATGTTGGTTTGCTTTGGTCAACTATTGGATTGCCATGAATGTTGTACAGACAAGCTTTAAATACCACCTAAGGGCAGTAGGGGGCAGAGAGTGTTTGACACCAGAAGCTGGTTCATAATGCCAGCCAGATCACATGAGAGGAGCTCATCCTTACAGTAACCTGGTGCTGATGATAGTGCTCAGAGACACTAATCTTAGGTCAGTTTAAACCTCCTTAAAGAATGCTCATTATAAGGTTTGTACTTTTATTTTGTGTTTCTACGAGAACATGTTTTAAAAAAAACTTTATTTTCCTCATACTGTCTGCCTGAATATACCTGTATTTACCCTCTGTCTGAAGTCAATGGAATAGAGTGGTGCAGGGATGCTGTATTTTTGGAGGCCAACCAGCGAATGTTTGAATCGCACGGATTCCCGCGGCAAATAGCCAATGGGGTTTTCCCATTGAGTTTTGGATTACTGCAGAAAATAAGATCTGTGGAAAACACAGGTTTTGTTCCGTAAAATAATCTCCACAAATGAATGCCACTTTTATGATTTTTTAAGTGTGATTGCAATCGCCAGGAGTGAAAAGCTAACATTAGGCTATAGACGAACTACAACACGGTCACGTGAACGTGAGTATACACAACGAGGCTGTAAAGGGGGACAAGTTGGTGTGGTGACGTTTAGTAGTCTCATTTAGCCACTTGTTAGCATTCGCCTTTTTTAAGACACATTTCCACAAGTGTTGACGTATTTTATATCATAGAACAAAACGTTAAAATCTCTTAAGCTTGTGTTAACCACAGACCTTATTTGAGGCATCTAACTAAAAACCCATTCAAAAAACCCATTGACTTCCACACGAGGGAACCGGAAGTACTAAAATGCTGACTCATTTCCGGGTTTTAGGACTCATTCCTGCAGCACTCTATTGCGTTGCTAGACAACAGCTTGGTTCCATGTTTACTTCCTGTCAGCTGATGTCATTCACCAGCCCAATGTCACTCCCAGGGCGTCAAATACCAACGCTTTTTTCCGGCCGTCTGCGTTCGAGACCTACACACAAGGCACCCTTGAGCGTCGGTACGAGACGGACGGGGCATATCTTACTGTACAAAACATTTAAGTATCATAAACGTTTGTTTGCCACAGAGCTTATTTTCTGCAATGATACAAAAGCCAATGGATAAATCCCATTGGCTTTTTGTCAAGGGAGCTAGGGCGATGCTAATGTCCGTGTTTTTAGTGTTTAGTGTTTTGAACCTTTCTTTTAGTGGCTAAAATACGCTTTTCTGCTGTCTCCGTTCACAACACTGTATTGCTTTGCCATTACTCCTGTCTGTTTCTCGGTGCTGGGGACACCCAGACTGTACATCTACTGTACACCTACTATGGATAAGTACCTCATACAACCCCACTTCAAAGCACCCAAACTATCCCTTTAACTCAGAGACTCACAGCTGGGTTGTCGAGTACATTCTGGTCATTGGGTGCATTTTCATGTGTTGTGGTCGTGCAGTGTGTCCCAACCTCTGTAATCAATATAAAATCAATGTCTTTATTTTGATATTCTCATATCACCTCCTCCCCTGTATGACCTACCTATAAAACCTCACTGGCTGAATAAGATCTGAATTCAAATCCCTCTTAACAAATGTTTTTTCTCCATCACCCCATTTTACATCAACCCTTCCTAACTGAGGAGGTGACGCACCAAAGTATTTCATTTTCTCACAAGGTCGGTGTGCAACTGTTGTGTGTGTGAGGTTTATAGTGTGGAACAGTTGAGGTGACACACTGACAGCTGCACACAGATTAACTCAAGAGAAACCGAAATCAGCTGGTTAAAACAGCAGCTGTAGGTGAGAGGTCATGACTGAGGTGGGCTGACATTATGTTGCTTGTCTGAGCTACTTGTATGGAAAGCCATTGGGGTAAAACCCTTATAATTAGGGCTGTCAATAGATTAAAATATTTAATCTCAATTAATCGCATGATTATCATTTTTATCTGTTCAAAATGTACCTTAAAGGGAGATTTGTCAAGTATTTAATACTCTTATCAACATGGGAGTGGGCAAATATGCTTGCTTTACGCAAATGTATGTAAATATTTATTATTGGAAATCAATTAACAACACAAAACAATGACATATATTGTCCAGAAACCCTCACAGGTACCGCATTTAGCATAAAAAATATGCTCAAATCATAACATGGCAAACTCAAGCCCAACAGACAAGAACAGCTGTCAGTGTGTCAGTGTGCTGACTCGACTATGACTTGCCCCAAACTGCATTATGCATTATCATAAAGTGGACATGCCTGTAAAGGGGAGACTCGTGGGTACCAATAGAACCCATTTTCATTCACATATCTTGAGGTCAGAGGTCAAGGGACCCCATTGAAAATTGCCATGCCAGTTTTTCCTCGCCAAAATTTTGCGTAAGTTTAGAGCGTTATTTCTTTTGTGACAAGCTAGTACATGGTTGGTACAGTGGATTCATTAGGCTTTCTAGTTTCATGACACCAGTATCCCCACGCTTTAAAACTGAGACCGCTACAACCTAAAAATCCAAGCTGTGCTAATGCATTAAAGAAACGTGTGGCATTAAAATGAATTTGCGTTAACGCATTATTATCGGGTTAATTTGGACAGCCCTTCTCATAATTCATATCAATGAAGAAACAAAGTTGATGTGCTTTGTTTGAGTCCTGCAATTTTCCTGATTATGTCTCATTGCTCTGTCACAGCACATACATTTCCCCCACTCTCCCTTTCCAGACGAGCTAAAGGTCTGTAATAAAGTTTCCTGGGTCACTGTGCACATTTCAGCCCCTTTTGTCTCCCATTCATTGCAGATTGAGTCGGACGTCATGGCTTTCAAGCTCAGAGTAAAAAAAAACACCCCAACCCTTTAGACCTTTTATCATCTGTGTATAGCTTTTTAACTTCCAAGACTGTACCTCAGGTTTTCCCCTTTATACGCTCCTCTGATCTACAAGCATCTGCAGCACCGAGTGGCCACAGAAAGAGACACTTTGGACCGTGTGAACTCCAACAGATAAAACAGTCTGCTGTCTTTTCACCCTCTCTGTCTCTCTCTCTGTCTATTCAATAGCCTCCAAGTATCTTGACAACCTTGCCTGGTATTTTGGCAGCAGTCCCTTGAGTGTTGATGTCAGCTGAGGGAGAGGAGAGGAGGGAGGGTGGGACAGAGAGAGAGAGAGAGGGGAGGGGGAGGAGTGAGCGGGCTATTCAAGGCACTTGTCCTCTGTCTCCCTCTGAGCATAGAGGAGGGGGAGGCGCACATGCATTGAGAGAAACACACACACACACACACACATATGCGAGTGGCGGCCACATTTTCACAGCCTGCTCTTCAGACTGACAGCAGCAAACGGAGTTGAGAGGCAGCACGATCAGAGTGAGGGAGGAAAGAGAAAAGAGGATTGGAAACAAGGGAGGCATCCACAGAGGAGAGAGGAGACTACACAGGATTTGCTCTCTTTTTATCTCTATAAAGGATTCATCCCTGTTCTCTTCTTGAACTGAACTTGCTCTGCTGCTAAGAGGAACCTGCACCCTGCCATGGCAGCCCCGGTGGGACATGGGAACACTGTCTCCCTCTCATCTTGTTCCTCTCATCGTTGGCTCCTCTGGGCTCTGTTGACCCTTTCAAGCAGCCAAGTGTGGGGCTTTAACCTGGATACTACTCACACACTGCACAAGTTGGGAGACAGTGGCACCTTTTTTGGTTTCTCTCTAGCACTTCACCATCAGCTTACCCCAGAGCCTCAGAGCTGGTGAGTGGGTGAATGCGGCACACTGCTCTTGTGTGTCCTTTTTGACTTTTTGCTGCACCTCACAGTTTAAATGTGTGGTATCTGCACCTGTTCCCCATGCAAAATGTTCACTACACAGTGAATGTTCATTTTTTTAGGGCAGTTAAAAGCTTTAAATTTTGAGTTGTGCGGCTGCTACAGTCAGCATTTCTATGCTGCACCAGTCCTCAGATTTGCTAAATCATTGTTGCACTCATAACTGTGGTGTAACTGGGTGCAGGAGTTTTAGCATGTTTATGTGCTGCATGCACAGCAAGAGCAGCCTGAGCTTGATAGATGGTGATTTACAGCAAGTGGAGAGTGGATGAGTAGGCTTGTGCTGAATCAGCTGGCAAGAAAAAAGGGTTTTTAAGTGATTTTTTCCACAACAGTTCAGGTCTGATGCTGACTCCACACAAGGGGAGTGGAGATACTAATGTGTCCTACAGTGTGTGTGTGTGTGTGTGTGTTTGCTCATCTACGTGACCATGTTTGTTCTCTGATGTGTTTGCCAACAGCTGTTTTGCTGTGTCTTTCAGTGTGACTGGAACACCCATAAGCCCTGTTCCCGTCCTCCAGTAATCATGAATAAATTATACTAGTAAATCTTTAGAAATGTTTACTGCATGACGGTTAATAAGAGACGGCCTTAATTTACCTCTCCTCAAGTGAGAGGTTGCGATTAATATTTCATCTGACGAGGTGCCAGAGAGAACAGATTTGTAATATATCTATAGGATATAGGTCTGACGGAGGTCTGTACTGTATTTTCCACTACAAATTCAGTTGGCATAGTTAAAAAAACGTTCCTATAAGTTCACAACTTCAAAGGTTTTTGTCAAACATTTCCAGCAAAAGAGCATTAAGACTTAAGCACAATGCACAGAAATGTGATACATGAATATAATCAGTGGTGGAAGAAGTATTTAGATCTACTACAAAAATGTAAAAATACTCAATTACAAGTTAATTCAAACTTTAAAAAAAGTAAAGTAAAAGGATTTGTAGTGCAGATAAATGCCCCCTGTGAGTGTTATACTGTACATGCTTTTATATTATAATATTGGATTGATTGGATGCATTTTTGTTAGTTCGGTTGTGGTAGAACTCAGAGTTTAATCTATGACATGATATTTTATAAAATCATCATGCAGTAGCCTATATGTTTTTATGTAAAACTCTTTTGCAAAGTAACTGAATGTAGTGGAGCAAAAAGTACAGTGTTCCCCTCTGAAATGTAGTGTTGTAGAAGTATAAAGTTGTATAAAATTGAAATACTTTAGTAAAGTACAGCTCAAACTTAAGTACTACACTTAACTATTTCCCACCTCTGAATATAACCTATATGAGGGAGTTCATTTACTACAGGTCCCTGTTTTGGAGCTCCATATTTAACCGTTGGCTGCTCAGTTTACTCGGGCTGGAGTCACCCTGTCGCCTGGTAAGACCAGGGGAATGACATCAGCATTCACACAGACACAGAGACAGTCACCCCTCTGAAACCTGCTCACTGTCCAGCAGCAGCATTCCTGGAAACTTATTTTAAAAAAGGACTATGAGCTTAAAGTATTGCATTGCTTACTACTGCAATAGAGGCAGGCAGGACTCCTGAGAAAATGCCCATGTTGCACCAAGAGGAGACAGTCAATAAACTGACCCGATGTGCTGATGTGATGCACCTACTGGAATAGAGTGGGATGAATAATGCTGTTTCCAGTATGCTGTGACATCACATCTAGATGACTTTATAATGATTTCATCCCCGTCTACTGTATCTTGATGACCTGCAAGGCTGTAGTCAGGATTCTAGAAATTCTGAGGTCATTATTATTCAGTTTCCTAACATGAAGGTTTTTGTCCTCTGAAAACAAACAACATCTCCAAACACGTCAGCGTTTCATGAGCTGATACAGTCCTGTTTTCAGCTTTGTGATACTGCATTGTTTCAGAATACTAGGTAAGAAGGAGTAAGAAGATCAGGGGGTCTTTAGGGGGAGATGGCAGGTCAACAGTATATGTCACATAGAAGTGGTTTACATCATTTAAATGCTGGGAACCTGAAGATCAATTTGAGATGCAGCTCAGCACTGTGTGTCAAGTTGTTGTCATAAATCAGAAATAAAAATGAATTTATTAATTGATTAAAATAAATTGTAAAAGACCCCAAAGGTTAAGAACCTTATGATCAAAGTATATGATGGTAATCCCCATGCTCTATTATGTCTCATGAGCTGCTGCAGCAATTTCTGGGTTGATACCATTTTGTAACACAGATTTGGTGCTAAATTTGACAATTTTTTACCACTAAAGAATTGAAAAAAATTATCAATAATCCCTCCAAAATACCACATTAAGACACCAAGACCTTGAAGAACACCATAGTAAAAGCCATGCTGGGATTGGGTAATATCCTAGAGGTCACCACAGGTCATTTTATACGGTGAGGTCAAATTTAAAAGAAATGGTTTCACTATATGAAATGGCTACTATGGGGACTAACATCATCACACATGAATACAATTGGGTTCATGAATCCACAAGAGTCTCAGCTTTACAGTGATACCCAATTTATGTAATACCAAGACTGTTTATGGACCCCAGTATGTGGAAATAGATCAAGGGACCAATGTGAAAATGGCCATGATAGTTTTTCACTCGCCAAAATTTAGCCTAACTTTGGAGCGTTATTTAGCGTCCTTCACGACAAGCTAGCATGACATGGTTAGTACCAATGGATTCCGTAGGTTTTCTAGTTTGATACCAGTATCTTTACTCTAACTTCAAAACCCGAGCTCCTGAGGTATATGACGTTAGCTATCAGGCTCTTTAGCTGCTATCTGCTCCACTGTGTTCAACAGCTAGCCTAACGGCTAACTGTGTCTGTCTGCTGGTTGGTGCCAAACCAGACAGTTAGGCTAGTCAGTGTGCAGTTTTTTAGGGCTTTTCCGCTGAATGATGCTATGGCAGCGTTGAGAATGAACCAAAACAGCTAAACAATGAGCTGAAACTGCCGTAAAGCTCCTTAAAGTCGAGTGAAGCTGCTACATTGCTATCATAAAGATACTGATTATGACCAGTGACTCTGCAGAAAGCCAGGAATACAATTCTGTTGGGGATATCATTCAAATCTTTTTATATATGTGTGCAAATATTGGCTTAAAAGACATCAAAATTTAATATACTGAGTGTAAAAAACAAATCAAACCAGCCTATAAAATATCCACTAGTGTAGAGTGTACATTTGCTGGTTCATTAAACCTGAGAAAACACAGATCATGAGCTCAAAGTCACTGGTACATCCCAGATGATTTGATGATGATATCGTCAGGACTGAAGGAGTTCAAAACACTTGCACTCTCAGTTAGAGAAATGTATTATTCAGAAAGCAACAGAGCAATTATGTTTCCTGTCTGAATAGCACATTAGCTTTATGATAGTGCCCTCTCTGTGTTATTGCAGTTCAGATCTGAGAGTTTCCATTATCTTCTCTGCTCTTCTGATACACTGTCTTGAAACAATTTGGCTCAAACTTGCTGTAATGAGATGCTGTTGACTCATTTTTCTCTTCATATCATGAAGGTTTGGGTTACTGTCGCCTGTCGCCTGTGGCCATGCTGTGTTGTCCTCATTGTGTGTTGTGCCACCAGATTCAATGGTGAAAATGATATTACCGCTTTGATGCTCTGTTCTGTGCTTACTCATGGCTGTATGACGTTAACGTGCTAATAGAAATCAGCTTAGTCATACTGTTTTGGAGTACTTTCCCTAAAAGCATCAGAGGAGTTGTGGGCATTATTTTTTCAAAGGAAGGCTCTTACAATGTCGGGGGCCGGCATCCAGCTGCAGATACAGCTGGCACGTTTATGGAATGAATGTCTTTTTGTTCAGTTTTACAGTTTCTCTTCAGTACTGGCTTGTGTCTGCCCCAAAACCCATACAGTGCCTTTTCAGTATGGCAGCAAAGGTCAACCCCATGTGACACAGTGATCTCATATGTGTTGTAATGAAATCCTGTTCAGTGACATGTTGGGAGGAAGAGCTTCAAACGGGATTCACAGACATCTGTAAACTTTCTATATTATCTCTCTTGGTTTTTGTTGTTGTCCTGAAGGCCCCAAGCTGAACTCAGGGGCCTTCTTCTTCTTCTGCTGCTGATGCCAGACAGAGGATGAGATGATAGGGTATTTCAGTCTGAGTTATGTGTGCGTCTGCTATTTATACTGCTATGAGAAGTGCTTCCGCTAATAGTTCACTGCCTGGTTAAGACAGGAAGCCCCGAGCTTTATCCCACCACTGTCAATCTCCCTGAAGTCAGCTACTGCTTGTTTTTGTACTATAGTAAGTCTGACATATAACAGTAGAATATCAATGTGTTGGATTGTTGGTTTTGATTGGTCGGACACAGCCCCCCCAATTCCAACATCAGAAAGATGTGGGGGGTTTCTGAAGCTTCTCAATCATCCAACAAGCACTTCTGAGGAAGCAGACTGGCAACATAAGAGGTTGTAGCCATGCTAGTGCTGCTGCACTAAGCCACAGCGTTGCATTGAGATTCATGCTAACATCAGCATCATGCTCACCCATAGATTGTATATAAGAAGTGGACGTAGTCACCATGACAGGACTCATTGGTTTGTGGACTGCCGTTTTGAAGCCTCGACTTCGGCATTTTGTTTTTTGGCCATCACCATCTTGGTTTTTTGGAACCAGAAGAAACACGAGATGGTGGAGCTAAGTACAACTGAATGCTGAATAAGACGTTTCCAACCAAAAAGGTTATAATTAACTTTCATGACCTGAATACACACTGTGAGAGGGTTAAAGTTCTAAGACAAAAACACAGACAACTCCCAGACCGGACAACGCCATGATAGCAATCTGCCAATCGCAAGGTAGCCCCACCCTTCAGCATCTTTGCTTCCTGGTCTATTTGACTCTAAATGGAACCATCATTTACTAAATGAACATCATGCTGTATTGAAGAAGACTTGAAACTAGTGATTGAGACCATAAACTAATTTTTACAATGTTTACTGAGGTAATAAATCAAGTGAGAAGTAGGCTCATGTTCTCATTGACTTCTATACAATCAGACCTCTTTTTGCAACCAGAGGAGTCGCCCCCTGCTGGCTGTTAGAAAGAACGCAATTTTTGCCCACTGGCTCACAATGACAATGCTGACATGTTGATGTTTAGCAGGTAAACTGTTTACCACATTTATCATCTTAGGTTAGCACATTAGCATGCTAGCACTACTTGATAATTTGCACTAAAAACAGAGTACAGCTGAGGCTGATGGGAATGACAGTAGTTTTGCCGGTATTTAATCATAAACCAAAGTATTGGACAAATGAATGTTTGACTTGATGGTGGCGCTAGATGAAAACACAATGGATCACCAAAGTCATTGGGATTCATCCTCTGGGGACCATGGACGTCTGTACTGCATTTCATGACAATCTGTCCAATAGTTGTTCAGTCTGGACCAACCAACTTCACTCATGTCTATTGCTAGAGTCATGCCGCTGGCTCATAAAAACACCATGCTGCTCTGCTATATTCAGGATCAGCTGATTCTACATACTGCAAGCTTTTAATGTCGCACACATCAATATACTTAGAACAAACCCATGACAGCATGATATAGCATGAAGCGTTCTGAATATATAAATGTTAAGCTCACTGCCAAAGGCTTGTAAATCATACTGTACCCAACATGTATGCTGGAAAGCCTCAAGACTTTCAGTTTCATGTCATTTCCTTTATATTGATCTATGCTGCTTGATTTAATGTGCAGGTCTTTTCTGTTTTAGAGTGCGTTGACGAAGGTGGGGGAAGGCAATTCTGACGTAGGTCACAAATCATCTGTGATGGATCTCTATCTGGCCTTGACAGACATCTATTGTGCTCATTCTTTAGCATGACTCAACTGTTAGGCTTCCTTTTGTGTTATGTTTTTAATCGTAGCAGTAATTTCCTCTTTTTGGACTTTCAAATTAATATATTATAACAATGTCTTTTCCTCGATCCATGCCTTTTTGTTTTTTTGCGTGCAGCATAGCCACACATTGACAACATTATTGGAGCATGATTGATCAGGTTGTTGATGTCGGTAGAGGTAAAGTTGACTGTGTTGCATTGCTGTCAGAGGGAAAGTAGAAAATCCCAGGTTGCAGCGAGGTTCATGTTTACCATGGACCTGCTTTGGTGCCTTTCTGAGGAGAGTCTCAATGCCAGTGGAGCCACAGGTAGCTGATATAATCCCAGACATATAGTCTGGAGCTCTGTTTCACTGGCTGAGTATAAGAATCTAAAACAAAGCTTTCTGAAGCCGAACAAATCCTCTTATTGAACTGGAGGCTTGATTAACACAGCTTAAAAAACAAGAGTGGAGCATGGAAGTGATTTTTGGATGACCTCCAAAAGGTTATAGAGATTGCAAGAGAAGTCAAATACAAAAGATAAGAAACTCAGCAGCAGTGTACAGGGCAGTAGAAAATAGGGCTGGGCAAATAAACGAAAGAAAAATGTTTGTTTATCGTATATATTTTTGTATATCGTTTCGATCACGATATAGGCTAGGTCTATATTTATTTATTTTTTCTCTATAATTAATTTATATATATATATATATAATTTCATGCTCCTTTTGCACTCAAGTTCTTAAAATGAAAAAATAATCTGTATGTTTTATCTGTCAAGTATTTAATTCACACAGGAGTATACAGTATTTCATATAGACTATGTATTTATTGATTTACCAGAAAACATGCTATATTGTGATATACATTGTTATGGAGATATGAAATGATGTATAGATTTTGACCATATCACCGAGCCTTAATAGGTACCATTTATTTTTTATTAAAGTGATAGTTTGACATTTTAAGAAAACACACTTATTTGTTTTCTTGTGGAGAGTTAGATGAGAAGATCGATACCGCTCTCGATCTTCTCATCTAACTCTCAACAAGAAAGCAAATAAGCGCATTTCCCAAAATGTCAAACTAAACTTTAAGTCTCTTTTTTAATAGTTGCTAACTTTTATTTTGCTGTTAAAATGCGTTTGGCTTTTGCCTCCATGAGTCAAACACAATACCCGCTGTACCTTCCAGTACCATTTCTTTTGTTCAATCCACATATAAATGTGTGTAAATGGGGCCCAGCATAACTGCCTCACACATTCATAACACAATGAAGAATTTCTGGGGGTTCATTTGCATCAAAATAGCCAAATAAAAGCTGCTTCTTCAGCCTCAGCTTAAGAGTTGAGAATGAACCTTCCCCCCCTTTTCCCTCCCTAATTCAATTCATGATTTTTCTCCTGCTCCCTCTCTCTTGTTGCTAAATCTTTTTTAGAGGCCATTCATGTGAAAGCCTCGTAAATGTAGGACCTCGCGCTGTCGCAGTGCTTATTTATATGAGAGATCAGAAGGGGCAAAGGGTATATGGCATAGGCTTTACAGTCCGGCACACACACACACACACACACACATACGATTAATGCACTTTACTAGCTCCCACTTACTCTCTGTCTATTTAACATTCTCCCGTTCCTCCACGCTGGGCCGCCGGGACAAAAGCTCGGTGGGAAGCAGCGCTGCTTGGCCGAGAGCTTTCAGGAATATTACTCTGCAGCGGACCACGTGCTCAGTGGAGGGAGAGGAACAATCTGCAGAGTCAGGAAGGAAACATACAACTTAGATGTGATGGAGGACGTGCAGATAAAGTGTTGGCAGTGTAGGAGGAGCAGGAGCTGATTCTGCATCAGAGATAGTTGGCAGATAAAGTCCTGAGATGGTTTCTGGCATTTTGTTGCATTATTAGTACATATAATTATCATCTGTGGTGTTAATGACTCGTGTTTGACTTTGCTATTAGGTTTGCTTTCCATGTTATTTGATAAAAAAAACTCAGAGGTTAAACCTTGAGTACACTATGAATATGGTTTGATCAGTATGTGGGGGAGGGGTCGAGGGTGTGATGGGGTCGGGAGCTGCAAGGATGAATAAATCATGGAAGGCCTCCCCTTTGATTAGATATGTGTGTGTGTCTCCATGCTTATGTGTGTGTTCACTTGGGTTGACGCAGTTTAATCAATCAGCTGATGGCGGCTCTGCTGGGAACTGATAGTGAGATCGGAAAGAAGCCGTGTGAAGCAGACAGGAACAGGAAATTACAAGAGATGTGGAGGCTTTTTGTTTGTATTTCTTAAAAGAGATTAGCTGATTGATTATGCAGGAAAGTCTTTGGATACAAAGAGTCTAACACAAAAAAAAAAAAAAAGTATAGATGCCCTTTGCGTTATCACTGTCACTTGCTAATCTTTTCTAACTTCCTCTAACATTTATGGGTTAAAGAGGGTCACGGATCTTAGCATGTGTCATCATTGTTGGTATCTTGTGTCTGGTTGAAGTGAATTGCTAAATTAATCTGTGGATTTTGTTGAGATTCACAAGGTCTTCATAAGTTCGGGCATATGTGTTTCTCAACACACAAACTAGTTCTTACATAGAGATTATTTTTACTAGATATTGTAAACGCCAGATGTAACTGTAGCACAGCTTACGTTAACTGATCTAGGGCTGCTGTAACCAACAATTATTTTCATTGTCAATTAATCTGTTGATTATTTTCTTGATTAATCAATTAGTTCTAGTCTATAAAATGTCAGACAATGGTGAAACATGTCAATCAGTGTTTCCCAAAGCCCAAGGTGACCTCCTCAAATGTCTTGTTTTGTCCACAACTCAAAGATATTCAGTTTACTGTCATAGAAGAGTAAAGAAACCAGAAAATATTCACATTTAAGAAGCTGGAATCAGAGAATTTTTTCTTAAAAAATGACTTGGACCCATTAATCGATTATCAAAATAGTTGGCAATTAATTTAATCGTTGCAGCTCTAAACTGAAGTGACAAAACATTAGCTTGCTAACATGTGACCTGTTTGTACGGAATTTAGTATAAGAGGTAATATGAACTATGATCTGACAAAATGTTGTTAAACGATGCAATCTGAGAGGATTTGAAATAACATTTCGCAAAAATAAAACAATAAACCTCAAATTATAAAAAAATAAGCTAATGCTGATAGTCACTCTAAATTACATCATTGGTTATATTAGCATATATATATTTTTTTATTTTACACAATACTAAATCTTAAACACATATTTTTCCATGTCTGCAGATATAAATAAACTAATAAAATAATACCTACATTTGTGAAGGATTTGCAGTGAAGTTTAATACATTGATGGACACGTTTTTATCTTACTAATGTAGAAAGAAAGCCAAACAGCAGCCGAGATGACTAGAATGGCAAGGAAGCAATTAGTAGCCGCTCCCTTATGGAAAATGAATCTCTGTCTTTGCTAATTATTCTCCTCTCTTTGTTCTCTTTGCTTTTCAGATTTGTTTTCAGTCGCCTGTTTCCTTTCTTAACTCTGTTTCTTCTCTATGTATCTCTTTCTCAGCGTCCAAGCTGCCCGATCTTAGTCGATTAGTGGACTTATCGGTCGTTTTGGTCAAGGTCGACTACGATTTCTTTAATCCATTAGTCATTTTTTATGCTTTTTATATACTGAATGACTTATTTCCAATAAACCGATGAACACATCTCTGGTAAACACAAGATTTAAAGTGGTGCTTTTGTGTGATTCTTTGCGGAGAAACTCAGTTTTACAGATCTTTCGAAAAATCCACTTATCGATAAGTCGACAAAATCGTATTGAGTGTTAGTCGACTAAGAATTTCTTTGGTCGATGACAGCACTGCGTCCGTTATCACACATTCACACGATGAACATGATTAGTTTCCTCCAGGACAAGACATGCAGGTCAGGTGACCTGGAAACTCTGAATTGATCACAGGTGTGACTTATTGAACGTGTCTGTGTGATAGACTTGTTCAGGGCGTTTCTCTGCTGTTCATCCGTTGCATGCTGCTTGTCCCAACCCTCCCAAAAAGATGAATGGACAGAATAGGAAAGAAAGAGCAATTGAAATGGAGGCAAAGTTTGAGAACCAGATGTAGATAGACAGATCAATAGATGGGTGAGTGGATAAGGGAGGAGAAGAGAAGGAGGAGATAAAAAGAAACAGGGGAGGGACGATAGGGGTTATTTCCTTGTTACACTTTGGACCTGGGGGCCAATCGTTACCCCATCCATGCCTGGAAATGACCGCTCACTTATTGATCAGTAGTGGGGCAGGTGGTGAGCTTAGGGGTTGTTAAAGATGCATGTGAAGTGAGGATGGAGTTACCATTGTCCTCTGAAAGCCGAGTGTTTGTACCCTTCTCCTTCCTCAAATATACTTTCAGTGGATAGAAGCTCAAATGGTTTTTCCTATTTTTGTGTTTTGTTTTAAAATGACAGAAACTGCCTTTGTGATGTCCTTGAACAAATCGTTTAAGCAGGAAGTTGAGTCAGGTCCGTGGGCAGTGAACCGCAATATCCCGAAGGGGGTTTCTCATGGTCTGGCAGCTGTTTCTGTCTCTCTTTTTGCCCTTTATTGTGCATTACCCAACCCTTCTCTTCCTCTGTCCCGAGTGGGAGAGAGTTGAGATGTTAAAATCATGATGTGATGATTCACAGCTCGGTCACCTCATTCTCAGCTGTCATTTTCCCATCAGCAAACTGGAGTCAGGTGCGAGTACGGGCATTTTATGAAACAGCTCGGCTTTATGAGACTGATTGTCACAGCCGACGTTGAGTGGACAGGCTGCGGTCAGCGTGCTGATCCGTAGTTTACACAGTTGTTGGACAGCCTTCTGTTGTCTGCTGTGTATCTGCACGTGTGTGTGTGTGTGTGAGTTTATGAGCAAATATTCAGGTCCGTTTGTACACTCATGCCTCTATTAACGTCTGCGTGCTTGCACATGTTTTCCTTTGCATGTATGTAGTATGTGTGTTTGTGTGTCCAGGTCAGAGGTCACAGTCTTGCCTCAGGGTAACAGAAGGCCTAAAGAGCCCCTGGCCCCCATGCTGATCCTGTAGAGCCACTATCTATACAGCAACAGCCTCACGCTGCTCTCCGACGGACAGATGTCAAAGGGTGAGAGCAGACAGATTACGAGGGATCAACTGAAACGGTCCTGACACTAAATATTGGAAATGTTTAGGGTGTATTTGATTCAACATTTCACAAACTTCATAAGCCTTTAAAGATCCTCCACGCCTGGAAAATTCCAGGGAAGGGTTGGGTTTAAAAAAAAGTTTGTATCGGCTGTTAAAAGTTTCAGTTCCTCCTTAAACTGTAGTGTGAAAAAACTTCTGCCCCCTAAAGCGCATTGTTTGGATGATGTGCTGTCACATTGAGGCCCTTTTCAAACAGAGCTTGTGTGGCCGTCACATTAACGTCTGAACTGCTTCCCAGTCTTTCTTCTGGCTCTCGCGTTTCTCCTTTTTCAGTGAAAGTCTTCTTTTCATAAACAAACAAAACCAGATTTCAGGAATTCTCTTGGGTTTACAAAATACCTCTCTGCAGATGTTTTGTTTGACTGTGTATTGGTGTGTTTACATGCTGCTATTGCCAGGTGATTTCAGTAACAAAGAAAAGGCAGACTTGTTTTTAGCTTAATGTCAGTGGAATTTGGAGCATAAAAATTGATTTTGAAATGTTTTTTAGCAACATGAGTTGATAAAATATTCCCCAAGAGTTGGGGAATTTTGTCAACCCATCGAGGAGCATGCATCTTGCTATAATAGGCATGGAAATTGACTTCATGGGATTTTACAAGCTGCAAGGGTATAAGGAATGGCTGAACATTGCTGGATTTAATCATGTTTTAAGGTTGTGAGTCATTCATTAAGATGAGATGGACTCTTGGGTGTAGCTGTTTTTCCACTTTATACAGTTTTCTTGATATTTAGAGAAAGGATGCCGCTCTGATTATTGGTTACATGTGTGATGTATTGTTGTCTCCCACTCTCAATGTGCCTGTATGGGAAGCTGGACGCAGGGATGTGACTCCTGAGAGTGGGGGAGGAGTGAAGGAGGATGGGATTGTGTGTATGGATGGGGTTTAGATGGGGGAGGGGTGGACAGGATCGTGGTGAGTGTTGGGGTCACTAAACATTCTCCCCTCGACGAACACATGGGTATGAGTGGGGTAGTGTAATGAGGCTCCTGTGTGTGACTCTTGTGTCTGTGATGATTAGCTGGAAAAACAAGGATGATTTTAATGACAGTGGAGGGTGGGGTTAGAAATCACAATTTCAGGGGTTTTGACAATGTTGTATAACACACTGTTATTGTTTGTGCGACAGCAGCTGATAAATTTGGCCTTGTTTACCATTTCTAATTCCTAGATGCAATCAAAACTAGAGCTGCAACGATTCATTGATTAGTTATCAACTAAATTATTCACCAGCTATTTGATAGTCAATTAATAAGTAAGTAATTTTTTAAGAAAAAAAAAGTAAAAATCCTCTGATTCCAGCTTCTTAAATGTGAATATTTTCGGGTTTCTTTACTCGTCTATGACAGTAAACTGAATGTCTTTGAGTTGTGGACAAAACAAGACATATGAGGACGTCATCTGGGGCTTTGGGAAACACGGATCAACATTTTTCACCATTTTTCTGACATTCTATAGACCAAACAACTAATCTATGAATCAAGAAACTAATCGTCAGATTAATCGACGATGAAAATAATCATTAGTTGCAGCCCTTATCAAAACCACACTCATGCAAAATACCCTGATTCAAAAAGCTTTCACATGCTTTGTTGGGTCCAAAATCAACATTACACAGTCACTGAACTATTGATTTAGACCATCAGGACATAATAATAATAATAATAATAATAACAATATAACAATGTTCCTTTATTCAACCGGGAAAGAGCTTCGCTGAGATAAAAGATCTCAGGTGTGCTCACCAAGATAGCATCACCACATAGAACATAAGCCACAAAGGTTTTCATATGGGATATCCAATGTAAGACTGTTAAAGAGGACATATTATGTTCATTTTCAGGTGCATACCTGTATTTGGGTCTTCTACTAGAACATTTAAAGTTCACGGCTCTGTGGACGGCAATGTCATCAGCCTCAGTGCCAACTAGCAAATACTATGGTATTATTATGGTGTGCATGGTAAACATTATACCAACTCAACATCAGCATCTTAGCGTTGTCATTGTCAGCATATTAGCATGCAGATGTTATCATTTAGCCCAAAGCACTGCAGTGTACAGCCTCATGGAGCCACTAGCATGGCTGTACACTCTTGTTTTGATCTTCCCAGGTGCATTATCTAATCTGTGTATACAGAGTGTAAATTGCACATACGCACTTCAGATATGCTGGTGCCGGCTCTGTGGCGTCTGGGTTCATGTGGGCATTTCACTAGACACCGTCACCGTCACGCTCAACACCCTGATATCTCCAATCCAGGCCCAGACTGCAGCAGCAACATACCCACAACCACTCATATTACACACACGCACACGCACACACACCATGTCAAATGTGGGTTTACTGAAAGATGAGATGAGCTTGGCAGTGGAGATCATGATCGGACTGTCTGACTCAATCCTGAACAATGAAGTGAGCTCAGAAGTGGGTGAAGGGCAAACAAATGAAAGCATTAGTCAGACGTGACATTTTATCTGTGTCAAATTGGGACATGTGTGCCTGTCTGTATGCTGGGCGTTATTCAACTCTGACTAACTCAATCACTCAACTTCCTACAGATTGTGAATCTGTTTGTAGGAAGTTATGTGATTGAATTAAATGTTCAGGGCTGTGATGACTTGTTGAGGACACCCAGACAACATGTCCTTGTTTTCTTCAATCCATTTTTAAATGATAGATTCAATTTTTCACTCAATGATGCTTTTCATTTTAGGGAAAGATGAAGAGGAATGAGGGAATGAATGGTTTTAAAAAGGGCTACAACCAAAGATTATTTCCAAATTTTTTATTCATTGATTAATTGTTTGACCTTTAATGTTAGAAATAGTGAAAAATACCCATCACAGTTTCTTAAAGCCCGAGGTGACATCTTCAAATGTTTTGTCCAATCAATAGTCCAAACCCAAAAGATATTCAGTTAGGCTAACTTAACAATATTGCATGAGAGGAAGAAAAGCTGCACATCCCGCTGAAGCTGGAGCTCGGGAATGTTTTGTATTATTGCTCAAAAAATGATTGAAATGATCAATCATCAAAATGGTTTGCAATTTTCTGTTGACTAATTGCATATTCAACTAAACATTTCAGCTTTAATCTGAATATGTTCTCATATTTGAGACTATGGAGGCGTAGCATTGGCGTCCTGTGGGGAGCTTCTAGCAGCTATGGCCATGGTTTAGGATTGTGTGAGGCGACACGGAGAGGCGACTGTTCGTTATAAACAACAATGGTGGCTCCTGAAGATGTTAGCGTAGATGCTGCAGCATCAGTTATATCAGAACAAAGAACGGCACTGAAGGCTTTTCTCAATGGAAAATATGTTTTCGCTCTTCTCCCGACTGGCTTCAGCAAGAGTTTGATTGATAGATAGCTCATCCAATCACCTGCCAAGTATTTTTTGACAGTGCCTGTCCTTTCCCAAACACTTTCCATTGACGGCTTCTCAGATGGTTCTGTGTAACAAACCATCTGGTGGGTCAGGTTAATAGTATTGTGCTAGTGAATATGATCTTATATGACAATGAAGTATGTGCCATCTACAATAACTAAAGTTAGATAAACACCAGGAAGATATTTATCTGTCTCTCTGCCACATTTCTAATGTATGTGTATCCTGTGACTTGTTGGTGATTTTACGAGACTTTCTATTGAAAGATGGTCGGGTCCTCTAATCATTTTGTTTCATCTCTGCGTATACTTCATGTCTTTTCAGATGTTTTCTCTCTGAAGAATAATTTGAATCTGTCAAAGTTGGCTGAATATAATGTTTAGGCACATGGACAGGCTGGGAGACATCCAACTCTCTCCTCCAAATACTGGCGGTATAACAGCTTGACAGACCTCCCACCTTACACCCTGACACCTGCCAGTGTGTCTGCACATGTGGGGGGAAAGATGGGTATCACCTCAACTCCTACACATAAACCAGAGCTCCCCAGGAATGTCGAGCTATAAGAGGGATCAGATCTTATCAGGGATTTTCTTTTCTTCCTCTTTTGTTTAACGTGTGTTTGCGTTAGCTTAACACCGTGTGGATCGGGGTTTCTCATGTGGGCCACCACTTCACATGAGAAGTCTTGGCTTTAGGTGGCTGTTTGGGGTTCTCACTCATTAAGGTGAGGTGAATCATCCCTGAGGCAACGCACGGCTGCATCTCAACAGAAGCACTTGTCAGGGAAGAGAAGAACATAGAAAGTAGAGCTGTCTGGCCTCCTGGGCGGTACGAGTGGTCGTTTTTGTGTTATGATGACCAGGATGAAAGTGAGGACAAAGGTTTTTTCTTACACTGGAAGAAGAAAAGATGTTGAGTCAGGGTGGCAGCTATTGTCATGTGGTAAAATGAGTAAGATGTTTGGATGTGCAGCAGACGGGTCCACCATGCTTGACTCTCCCCTTTCCCATCACTGTCTAAACTGTATCAAACAGCTATGGAGTGCTCCAGGGATGACGTATTTTTGTAGGCAAACCAGGAAGTTAACATCATGGTTCCCCCGTCAAAAAGCCAATGGGATTTATCATTGGGTTTTGGATTATTGCAGAAAACTAGAATGGCATTCGGAGAGCGCAGACCTCCGCCAAGCTGCCCAAGTACGATTGCACCCCCCCCCCCCCCCCCCCCTTCTCCGTGCAGCTTGCGCCATCAACCATGTGTATTTATGTTGAGATCAGCGTCAGGAACGCGTCATCAGTTACACTGCGCATGTCTTAAAGCCTGTGGTGTTAATGCATAGGCTGAGCGGAGTTATTAAAACAAATAAAACAAACAAACCAACGCCAGTGAAAACATAACCTCCTTCCTAGGCCTTTGGCCTTGGCGGAGGTAATAAACTCTGCCGTAAACAAACGTTTATGATACTTGTACGTTTTGTTCTGCGATATAATCTTCACAAATGAACACCACTTTATGATATTTGAAGTGTGAATGCAATCGCCAGAAGTACAAAGCTAACGTTAGGCTATAAACGGACTACACCACGGTCACATGAACACGAGTATACACAACAAGGCTGTAAAGGAGGACGGCGTTTAGTAGTCTCATTTAGCCACTTTTTAAGAACGTAAAGGTTTCAAAATTCACAAGTGGGATATTTACTGACGTGTTTTATGTCGTAGAATAAAACGTTAAAATCTCTTAAGCTTGTGTTAACCACTGACCTTTTCATTTCAGGCGTCTAACTAAAAACCCGTTGACTTCCAGACGAGGGAACCGAAAGTGCTAAAATGCTACTACATTAGTATGATGAGCTGCCTCTGTTACGGCCGGTTGATGAGTGTCTGTGTCTACTTCTCTGTCTGTTTGTCTGTGTGGGGTTCATGCAGTGATATCAGCTTGCTACACTGTATTTATAGTCAAAATACTTCCCTGCCACAGAGATAACTCTAATTTAAGTGTGTACATAACAAGGTAGGCATGAGGGGGGCTGCTGATGGGAACTATTCACACAGGCACTGCTAGTTGTTATTCATACATCATTATAAATATATGTGAGCAGCTATTGTTGTGGCTCCCAGTTTCAAGGTCGATCCCTCTCACTTCTGCTTTTTTTTCCACCTTGCAATCTGCTCTTTATTCTCTGATCTCTCTCTTCTGCCTCTGTTTCCCCACGTCTCGCTTCCGTGCATATGCCATAGCTGACGGTGTTGGGTGGAATGTGGCTCAACGCTCGGTTTTTAAATAGCATCCTGGCCTGAATCAGCCGCTCCTAATAAGGCAGAGGGCAGTGACACTGGCCCCAAAATATCAGCAACCGCCTCACTGAGAATAAAACTTTTCCTTGCCTTGATAGCGAAGGATTATCGGTGATAAGCCGTTAGTACAAACAAGGTGCTGCACACGCAAACGCAACAGAGCTGTTTTGAATCAACTTAAAGTCAAGATAACACGTTTAACTGTAGGTGGTCTACGCAGGATTTGAATAGCTTGAGCTGCAGTTGTTTGTACTTTACAGTAATGGTGGCTTAGGTCAGCTGAGGCTGAATGTGCCATCAGTCACGTGTGAAATAATAGCGTTAATAATAGCGTTTAACCACTGCAACTACAGTTACATTGTAAGTAGTACTAAGACTCACATGAGATGTTTAGTTTCTGTCATGACACATAGCGTGAAATCAGCAATGAATCTTTAATTATAATATATGTATCACGATTAAATGTTCATTGTGATGTTCCTTCAGGATCCTTGTGGGGGCGCCGCAGGCAGCGGGGCAGGGCCTGTTGAGGGGCAGCCGGCCAGGAGCCTTGTTCAAGTGTCCAATCACACCCGAGGAGTACGACTGTGAGAGGGTGGATATCGATGGAGATTGTGAGTGAAGAGCTGAAACGATTCGTCTGCTAATTGATTAGCTGCAACAATATGCTGCTAAATGAATCAGCAAAAATTGTGATAATCGACTAATCATTTAAGTAATTTTTTTCAATTCGTTTCAGTTTATCAAATGTAAATCTTTGTTTTTTTTCTTGTTTCTATTGTTACTTTTATTGTTTCCAACTGTTGGCCAGATAAGACAACCAGTTTATGTCGACTTACCCTATAAAAATGGTGATGGCCATTTTCTATTAATTTTTAATTTTCAAATGGTTAAGCAATTGATTAAGAAAATAATCTGCATATTAATGGAAAATGAACATAAATTGCTGATTTTTTAAATTTTTTTAGTCACTTAGACTCGCTGCGCTTTCTTTTCTTAAATTTCCACAGAGATTATTCTCGACTTTCATCTCTGGTTATTTTGTGACATCAGGAAAAGCCTTTCTGGATTAATTCAGTTACTTACTGTGAATACCATTATGCATTTATCTTCAAAAGCTTCTAACTAATGTTGCCATTAAAATCTACTTACTCTAAATTGTATTTGTATTTAGTCATTTGCATTGCATTAGAGAAAAGTTAACTATAATTTGAACTTCAATAACTCCTCATTGAATAACAAAGTGCTGTTTGCTTACGGTGGCTCGTATCCTAATTGGTTTACAATATGGTGTTTTCCCTTAGTGAAACTGGACAGAGAGAGCAAAGACAATCAGTGGCTGGGAGTCACTGTCAAGAGTCAAGGGATCGGAGGAAAGGTGGTGGTAAGTGAAGATAACATCCTGTACATGCATCAGTGCAGGAAGCGAGCTCTTTCCTGCGTTTGAAAGTAAAACTGTTGCTCTGCTTCTGACCCAATGATATGTAAACACAGAAAGCACATTTTCACTTTTGGTTCCTCTGTTAAGTTGTACTAACTTTTAGTTCTTTATGCATGACTATGAATACTAGATTTTTTTAATGAGTCACCAGTAACAGCACAGTAAATCCTAATGGTTAATACTTAATGACATTTCCTGTCCCTCACCAGACCTGTGCTCACCTGTATGAGCTCAGGCAACGCGTGAATAAACCCTCAGAGACTCGTGACCCCATTGGACGCTGCTACGTCCTGAGTGAGGATCTGACAGAGCGAGACGACCTGGACGGAGGAGAGTGGAAGTTCTGCGAAGGCCGGCCGCAGGGACACGAGCAGTTTGGCTTCTGTCAGCAGGGACTCTCCGTCAGTTTCACCCCAGACAACAACTACATTCTGTTTGGGGCTCCGGGAACTTACAACTGGAAAGGTAAGGTGTCTGAATCACCCTGAAAACAAGGCTGTGAAAAGGCAGACATGTTATTTTTCCCATTGTGGTGTTGCAGTTTTAAAGTTGCATTAATCATTTTTAGGGCACTAGGTGGCAGCAACGAGAAGACAAGCAGACAATCTCATTTTTTTCTATCTGAATCTTTGGTCAGAAGTTGTCTTGTGTTTTCAAATTTTAATGCAGTCTGAGGAAAATATGTGTGTTATATTCTTGCCTTCTTAAGATGTGATATGTTAATCTGCGTCAGTACACATCCTGTAGACCGGTATGACGTTTAAGAAGGAAAGAAAGAAATGTTTGTAGGAAATGTTTTTACAATTAAATCTCCTAGTTTGTATCTATTAACCCCCTTTTGCCCTCATTAGTGCTGCACCATTACAATGTGCAAATTGTTTTCTTGCCTTGGATTCAAGGAGGATGTTCATTATTGACAATTTTCACTGGATATACAAAACATTAGAAGAAATACTGTTGCAACTAATGTGAGCTAGAGGAGAGAGCCAACACATGTACACTGCCTAATTAAAACAGTGCTATTAACAGGACAATACTGTTAGGGATTTAAAAAAATCAAATTGATTTATAAACCAATCTAGTGATTGGACACAGACATTATGCAGAGCAGCGGCATGCATGTAATCAAAGAAAGCCCTGCGATTTATCTGGTGCAGTAATCAGTTACTGGATTGATTTATTTTGTCTGCCACATCAATCAATCAATGCTCATGTTGATCTTAATTTATACAATTCACATTCTAAAACATAAAAATATAAGTCTACATTTTGTCTGCTAGATGCTGATGTTGATGTTTTTGATTTTACTCAATGTTATTTTATAGTGTAAGACATTCCACTGTGTCCACAACAGAACATGCATTTAGATGGAAAGACAGGTGTGATTGTGATTGTGAGTCTGAGAGTGTCGGCCTGTCTCAAATTCATACCACACACAGATTCTTATCCGATTTTTTGTAGTGTTTGTTTGTAGTGTATTCTAAGTGACAAAATTAAGTATGCTCAAAGCAGAGAGTACGCATACTAGGGATTTTTTTTTAGTGTGCTGTCGATAAACACTACTCACTCGTAATGCAGTGCACAAAAGAAATAGAGGAGCTGCTTAAAGCTGACATTAAAAAGGGGTGTGAATGGTGGTGAGACAAAAAAGAAAATTACTAGATCTTAGGAAAAACACTTTGCAGTCTGTTTTTGAAGTCTAATTTTTGAGTTGTCTTCGCAAAGTCTTGTATTGATGTCCAACGTTGCACGTGTATTGTATCAGTTCCTGTTAGTATAACATGGTATAGTATGTTGATTTTCTTGTATACTAACTGCTAAAACAGTATACCATGACTGAGTACATACTGTGTATAGGATTGGTAAGTAATACAAGTGTTTATATTCTGATGTGTGCTGTGTGTGCTTGTTGCTTTGCTGTGCCCTCACCTGTTTCCATTCCAGGTGAGCTGCGCGTCCAGCTCCTAAACCAGACTCTGCTCGACCTCGGTCTCTATGACGACGGGCCCTACGAGGTGGCAGATCAGAAACAACTTAATGCCCAGCTCATCCCTGTGCCCTCCCACAGTTACCTGGGTAGGACTCGCCCTCTTTGCTCACTGCTGCCTGTGCACAGGAGAGAAAGAGAGGGCCGGTGCAGGGCGACACCAAGGCTCAGGCTGTACTCCAACATGGCTGCCAAAACCCCAGGAGCTAGGAACAGTAGCAGCTGCCAGACTGCCTCTAACTGGTCATTCCCTGTGGATTATCTCTGAATGAGCCTATCTGTGTGTGACTCACAGAGCCCTGAATGGGACTCCACCTCATTTTTTTTAAACGTTTTCCCATGTGAATGTGGGTGGACATGTGAAAAATGTCCAGAGCTAATTGTGGCCTGGCATGAATTCGGATGATGCCAGTATTTGCAAAAAAATTTGGCCTTTCTCCCTTTTTTGAGTAAACAAGGGAAATATTTACTCCCAAAAAATAAACCCAACAACAATGACGTTATCCTCATCCCATCACCGCCCTCCCCTAAAAACAAAGTACAGGAAAACATGTCAAAACTTTTACGAGGGTGGTGTACAGGCAGTCAGGGTGCAGTCTGAGCCTGAAACGTCGTCTCTCCACCAGGTACCCAGTGGTTTTGCAGGACCACTGCGGCACCACAAAGAAAAAAAACACCAATCAATCACAGCCTGTCTCACCTGCACCTCCCTTTCCCCCTCTTTTTCCTCTCTTTTCACTCTTTCCCCTCCCTCACCATCTCACTATCCCATCACTCCCCTCCTACACTCGTCCTTCTGTCTCTCTTTCTGTCTTTCTCTTCCTGTCTTGGGCCATAGGGCTCTTGTTCATGGCTAGCCCCATTGAAGATGCACTGCTGTACAAAACTCTGGAGCCCTCCAGCCGGCCCACACCGTTTGAGGACGTAGCTCATAATAGCTACTTAGGTTTGTAGGCGTGAGGTGTTTTTGTTTGGACCGGACTGGGCTTGTAGTGGAAGTAGTCCCACCTTCCTCCTCCTTCTTCGTCTTAATCCTTTCTGCTAATTCCAGATAGATTTTTAGTGTATAATCTATGTACTATATGGGGCCGTATCACCTGTACTGTTATAAAGAGACAGCCATCCGAACCTGAAGATTTTTTATGTAAAACTTTAATTTAATTTAATTTGATTTGATTTGATTTAATTTAATTTAATTTAAATTAATTTAATTTAATTTAATTTAATTTTTTTGGTATGATTATTTTTCACTTTCTGCTTCTAGCTGCTGATTTGACGATGGCAAGCAGATGGTTGTCTCTTTGAGTAGCAGCGGGGTGTTTGTCTGTTCTGTCTGTAGACATCTGTCGTCTGTAGTGTGTCGAGTCGGTCTGCATGTGTGTGTCGGTACGAAGCTTTCCAGGTGGTGGTGGTTTTCTCGTCAGTTGTCGTAGTGTTACTAAATCGATTTACTCATATAAAGGTTTAACTAACAAACAAGACAAAGAGTCTACAGCCGTGCTAGCGGCTCTGTGAGGCTGTACTTATAGGCACAGCGGTGCTTCGAGCTAAATGCTAACGTCAGCATGCTAATATGCTCACAATGCTAACATGCTGATGTTAAGCAGGTGTACAGTAATGTTTACCATGTTCACCTTGGTGTGT
This sequence comes from Sebastes fasciatus, assembly GCF_043250625.1. Taxonomy (NCBI): domain Eukaryota; kingdom Metazoa; phylum Chordata; class Actinopteri; order Perciformes; family Sebastidae; genus Sebastes; species Sebastes fasciatus. The sequence continues at coordinate 31,346,215 of NC_133795.1, read as the reverse complement.
TAGCATGCTAACATTTGCTAGTTAGCTCTAAAAACAAAGTACAGCTGAGGCTGATGGGAATGTTTTGCAGGTTTTGTCATAATACAGATTACTGGACACATCAAAAATCTTGACCTGATGAAGGCGCTAGATGAAATTTTGAGGGATCACCAAAGTTATTACAGTTCGTCCTGAGGGGATCATGAATGTGTGTACCAAAGTTCATGGCAATCCATGTAACAATTGTCGACACATTTTATTCAAAACCACAGATGTCACCCTCATGGTGATGCTAGAGGAAAAGCCAGAGGATCACCAAAGTCCATAGGATTCATCCTCTGGGGATCATGAATGTCTGCACAGAATTGTGTCCCAATCCATCTGTAGATGTAGAGATATGTCACCGGATCGTTCAAAACTTTGACCTGCTGGTGGCGCTAGAGGAAAAGTCAGGAGATCACCAAAGTCAATATGATTCATCCTCTGGGGACCATGAATGTCTGTACAACATTTAATGGCGATCCACCAGACAGTTGTTGAGATATTTCATTCCGGACGAAAGTGGAGGACTAATGTTTGTTTTTGTTTAACGTTCTGAATCTCGTGGTCTTTAGTGTCCATGTGTGACGACTCATCGTCTGCTTAACACAACCTGTTTATTGTTATTGTTCCAGTTATTACTTTTCACTAAGTGTGTGGATCTGCCATAAATCTCTTTATTCGCATACCTCCAGGCCTGCTTACCCTCCCGCTCTCCACATTGAGCCGTCTCCTTGACAACACTAATTCCCACATGACCTTTTAGCCTTCATTTATAACTCACATGCTTCCATTGATCCTAACCAGATGATACATGCCACACCTTTGCATGCTTACTAAAATGATAGACACAGTGTTGTAGCTATTTCTGATTATTATTTTTTTGTTTATTATGTTATGGTTACATACATAAATGTTATTACAAAGAGCAGCGTATTGCTGAATAACAGCATACGTCCTTTTTCCCTCAATCAAGGCCAAATCAAATCCTGTAGAGATTAGATAAAATAGATATAAAATAGATCTTTATTATTCGGCTAAATGTAGTGTTATGTCAAAGCCAGGTTTTCTGAAGACTTGATTGTTGTTTAGGTTTTCATAAAATGTGAGAAAATACAGTCTGTTACTGTTTTTCATATACTGCAAGAGTCAACACAATAGTCGTGCTTGTCATTTTGACTAAATCTAGTCTTTACTTTATCTTGCTTAATTTGTCAAAAATGTAAGAAAAAAAGAATAATAATACTAATAATAAAAACAATAATAAAAAAATCCGCTTTTAGTTATTTAAAGTTTTAATTGCTCATAGCAATTTTCAAAAAAAAAAAATCACAAATCTAGTTTGATGGTATAAAAAAGAAAAAAGACAAAAGATTAAAAATGTAACGGGTTGCAATATGACTTAAAAAGTATTAACATTACTTTCAATTATATCAAGCTGTTGCCACTGTGGCATGAGACAATACCCTACTAATTAAAAATAAATAGAAATCTGAGCTCAGAGGACGTATTGAGAATATAATGTGGAATGAAATATAAAATAAAGTTAATACCATCACTTATGTGAATAGTTTGAAAGACAGGGTAATGCATCCCTGCACATTTAGTGAGGATGAACCTTCCACAGGAGAATGAACAACGCGATTGAAGTTGTGTTGAAAATTGTGTATGACATGGAAACATTTAAAAAAATGTCATCCACCTAATTCAATTAATTTCTTAGATCATATGAAATGAAGTGAAACCAAACAGTTAGGTTCAAGGTTCAGCTTTATCGTCATTTTACAGCACATCATAAAATGCAGCTGTAGCCTCCTCCTTGCTATGCGCACAGAAAATGTATAAACTGGTAAAATATTTTATATTACAACAAAATAGGCAATAAAATAGAACAAGAATAGAATAGTAACAAATAGAAAAAGTAACTGAAAGAATGCCACTGTAATGTGCAAATTATGGTGCAAAGACTTGAATGAGTGTAGTGCAGATAAATTACCATTGTTGCAGGGACCCTATAAAAACCTTTTGCTGCCTTAAGCTTTCATTCCCCATTTAGATTTACAGAGACGACCTTGTAGCGAGTGTTAAAAAGCCGCCCTGTGTGGAAAAAGTAGCACCTTTGTCTCCGTTTTTACAGGACTTGCGATGCAGACTGTTGCATTCCTCACCTGCCACCCTGGAGCTGCTCACTGTTTGTCTCCGTTGTGTTGTCTCCTCCTGCATGTTTACTCAGGACTAACAGATGAACCCCCTCCTCACGGCCTGATAGATTATTTCACACCCTCCCCTCTGCATGCTTTATAACCAGTGAAGCAAATGCACGTGGTTGCTTCTGTTCAGGTGAAAAGTTTGCTACGATGTGCTATTTTTCACAGCTTGATAAGAACACACATCTTGTCATGAAGCAAACACGCACACACTCCCTCCCCCTTACACTTGTTCACTCCTACTGATTTATATGCAAGCACACATTCCTTTACACACACACACACACACAGACATACACTCCCACACAAAAGTGGAGCTGCTTTAGGTTATAAATCTGATTAACGTCCAACCACTATGTTTACATCCTGCCTTCGCTCGAGGCAACTGATAGAGAGCAGCAGCTTCATGAATCTCATGAGACATTAGGTGAAGCCCCATACGTCTCCCTCTGTTAGCTCACAAACAGCCCATTTCTGCTTTTACCAGTGGACACGCAACCATTCGCCGGCCTCCAGCGGTCTTCAAACACGTGCACACAGGACATTTACACCCATCATGAGTTTGGCATAAAATCAATAGTCACTTAAGGCACATTTCATTAGTAAGAAGATGAGCAGGACATGCTACACAGAGAGGAGATGAGCCTCTGAGCCCTACAGTCAATACTAACCCCTGACCCTTTCCTCCGTCCTGCCCTACCATCTTCCAGGGTTTTCCGTGGATTCAGCCATGGGGATAATGAGCCTCGGGGAGCTGACGTTCGTGGCGGGCGCACCTCGGGCCAATCACACCGGGGCAGTGGTGCTGCTGAAGAAGGACAACGTTTACCGGCTGGTGCCGCAGCACATCTTCTGGGGGGAGGAGCTGGCGTCTTCATTTGGGTACTCGGTAGCTACGACGGATCTGAACAGGGACGGGTGAGGAAATGCTGGATGAGGAGACAGTCTGGATGATCATCACTACAGTGAATAATCAGGGGTTAACAGTGGTGGAAGAAGTATTCAGTATTTTTACTATTAAAGGTACAGTGTGTAGGAATTGGTGGCATCTAGTGGTGTGGTTGCAAATTGCAACCAACTGAGTACCCCTCCGCTCATACCTTTCCAAGACTGTGGTAATGCCTGGCTTAGAGGCCATCCTTACTATAGCAACACTACTTTAGGAGCAACGGAAGTCAGACGGTGGCTGGCGGTACCACGGTTTTGCACTCTGCGGCTCACGTTACCGCAGTTTCACAAGCGTGTCGGAGAACTACGGTGGCCTTCAGATAACGTAAAAACGCGAAAAGCTCTCTCTAGAGCCAGTGTTTGGTTTGTCCGTTCTGGGCTACTGTGGAAACATGGCAGACTCGGGGCAGAGGAGCCGCTCCATATGTAGATATGAAGGACTCATTCTAAGCTAACAAAACACAACGATTCTTAGTTTCAGGTGATTATACACTAATGAAAACATAGTTATGAATATTATATTCCATTTCTGCTAATAGATCCCCCGAAATGCTACACACTGTTCCTTTAAATGTCTAAAAGTACTTATTTCTATATCACGGAAGAATTATGACATTTACATATTACAGTACTTTACTGTAGCTGCTTTATATATCATTTTGTGTAGTTTAACATATGACAAGGCATCATATTTTATAAATTGACACACATGTTTTATATAAAATCTTAATCTGAAAAGTAACTAATAACCGTCGCTGTGAAATAAATGTAGTGGAGTGAAAAGCACAATACTATGTATTATTTATGCCTTTGAAATGTAGAGGAACAGAAGTAGATAGTAGCATACAATGAAAAGGAAAATACTTCAGTAAAGTACAAATACTTTAAACTCTCAAGTACAAGTATATAAATAAATGTACTTAGTTGTATTCTACCAATAAGAGTAAAAGTAAATGGGAGGTGGTGTATTTAAAAAAAAATGGATCAGAGGTTCTAGGGTCTCACAAAAACTAAATCCAGTGTTATATTAATTTGTATTCTCTGTTTCTGTCCATATAGCTGGACAGATCTGATTGTTGGAGCTCCTAATTTCTTTGACCGTAAGGCAGAGATTGGTGGGGCTGTGTACGTGTACCTGAACCCCTTCGGTCACTGGGACGACCAGGCTCGGCCCATCCGTCTCAACGGGACCTACGACTCCATGTTTGGAATGACAGTCAGCAACGTAGGAGATCTGGACCAGGACGGGTACGGAGGTGAGAACAACAGGCTTTTTTTCCACACAATTCATCGTCAACTTATACTTTAATAACTTATAATACTTAACTTATAATATAACAATGGAAAGGGACTGATTCTGTTCAATTTCTACTGCTGTTGTTTGAAATAGAGGGGGATATCAGTAGTTTCAATCCAGTTAACATTCACAAAGTTTTACTTTCACTTTCAATCATACTGTGGGTTCTGTTTTAAACCATTTAAATGTTAACTAAAAGATAATTTAATTGAATGTGTGCACACTTTAAACAGTTTTCAATCATTTCTGTATCTGTGCAGATATTGCTGTGGGGGCACCGTTTGATGGAGACGGCAAAGTTTTCATCTACAGAGGCTCAGATGCTGGAATTGAAACCAAACCTGCTCAGGTGAGTTTCATACAACAGTTTAGAAATGAACCAACAGATGGAAGGAAGAATAAAAAATAAAAAGACCAAAGGAATAATAAGAGAGTGACTGTCTGAATGGATGATGACCGATCAGTGTGTCTTATCCCACCAGGTACTGGATGGTCGTGACTTTGATGTGAGACGTTTTGGATACTCCCTCTCAGGTGGTTTGGATATTGATAATAACCACTATCCAGATATTGCTGTGGGATCTCTTAATGACTCAGTGGTTCTCTTCAGGTGAGAAAATATTCATTTAAAAACCCAAAATGAGATCCTATATTTGATAACAACATGTGTTTGACATAAATCATAAAGGCCCAATGTTTAATTTTTACTGTTGGAAAATTCCCAACAGTAAAAATTATCCATCAACTGTTGGTTGATGGATACGGTACAGATATGATGTCACGTTACTCAGACTACAACAATAAAAGCGCTAACTTCCTTCTACCTCCACATAGATTGGATCAAATTCCAAAAGTTAAGCAGACATTAATGACACACATATACTCTCAGTTTGCATCGTAAATCTTGCGTGCAATATGAATGTGAAATGGTTCATGACCTCTGGGCAGCTATTGTTGGATGTATATAACAGCATGCTGGAAACAGAGATCATTGTGGGTCCAGCATTATGCATATTGGGTGTCTTAACAATGGAGGCTAACCTGTCCTCACAAGTGTGTTCTTGGGTGAACTAGCCGTCATTATGGGGCTGCAGCAGGATAGTACTGAGCTGGCCAGGATAGCGTCTTTTGAGCAGCTTATCCACAGAGTGAAGAACAGTTTACATGTTTTATCTGGCGTCCCTATCGGGAAGGGATAGGTAGAGTTGAAAAGCAATAACCGATTTTTTATAAACAACAACAAAAAAAAAATTCACAATCCGTTTTTAATTAGTAGGGCTGGGACGATGCACCTCTCTCCAGATTCGATATGTATTGCGATTTTTAAGTATTGCGATTCTACAAGAATTGCAATTCGATATGACGATTTATTGCGATTTTTGCTAACTTTTTTAACACTAGATCATGGGAAAAAGTTGAATCATACACTTCTAGGTACTTTTACTTTGGAAAATATCTAAATTGATACAGTAAAATATTTGATTTTCAGCATGTATGTAGTCAGAGATGTCCTGAAGTCAAATGTATCAGTCATTGTCAGGCGTTATTTTTTTTTTCCGGTAACCCAAAAATCAAAGAATAGACTTTTCCCTCAAAAAAATTGGGGTATTTTCTTTTTAATTTATAAGGGACATGTAATGTTTTATGCTTCTGGTAAATACAATCCAATCAATCTTATTTCCATATATGTATTTTGTATATACAGTTCCCTTTGTTAACACCTTATTTTGAAAACCGAACGTAATCACACGTGTATACTTCCACTAACTTCGCCAAGTTCGTCGCTAGCTCTGCCATCAGCTCCGTTCTCTTTATATATCCATGGTCAGCTCCATCGGGGCCGTTTGAATTCATTTAACATAAATATCAGTATATGGGTGCTCTACAGTTGTAGCGTCGGCCCATTTGACCACGGAGATGCGAGTGATGGCTGGCTTGACCGCACGTTACCGCAATAAGATAACGTTTCCTGTCCATGACAGAGTTAGCATGCAGCTTTAGCCATGATGTCTAGCTCTGCTTTTCCTGCAATGTGTGAAACCCAAAGTGTTTCCATACTTTACTGTATGTGTGGTGTTTACCACTTTGGATTTAACATGTGAGGGTGCAGGTCGTATCCACGCAGACCCTCCGCTGTTTTCTACTTTATCGTTTCGGCTCACTGCAGCCGGCTGCGTTTTGTTTTGGTTGATGGATACGGAACGGATGTGATGTCACGTTACTCTGACTACAACAATAAAAGCGATAACTTCCTTCTACCTTGACATAGACTTAAATTAAGCAAATATATTGATTCTGCCATTAAAAAAATTAAATTTCAATTTAGTCATAATTGGTTGTACCTGACACACCTCTTTGTTTTTTTGTGTGTCCCTAAGGTCTCGTCCAGTCGTCCATGTGGTCAGAGAAATACTAATCGACCCTCAATACATTGATCTGGAGCAGTCCAACTGTAAAGGCAGAGAAGGAGTCTGGTAAGAACTGATAATGTGACAAATAATCCAGGATAATTAAACTAAACCCAGATTAACAAAAGACAAACCAGCTGCTTTTTTCTCACCTCAATCTAAAATACTGTTCTCGTTGTAAAAACAGATATTTATTTTCTCTCTCCACCGTCTGCCTTTTTTAGTGTGGAGGTCAAGGTCTGCTTCACCTTCACAGCCCACCCAGAACACTACTCACCACACATTAGTAAGTCACACCTCGCTTTTCAAGACTATTTCCTCTCAAGTGGGACAGGAGTCTATTTACAGTGGAAAGTAACCTTATCTGTGGGGTAACATCAGACTTTATTTGGATTAAATCACAGCTGTGTAACACTGTATCCCCTCAGATGGGGACTTCGTATGAGTTCTGCCCCCGCTGGGCTCTTTAAGTGCTCTCTGTGTGTGTCCTGACATTTTTCAATCCCTCTATCTCTCTCCATGCATCATCCTCCTTTTTTTTTACTCCCTTCAAGTCCTAGTGGTGCACTTTGAAGCAGACACCGAGCGCAGGAAGTTGGGCCTCCCGCACCGCGTCAACTTCCTGGGCCGCAGTTCGCTGGAGCCGGAGTACACTCAGACAGAAGAAGTGGAGCTGCATGGACAGCGTCACCTTGTGTGCACCACTGCTACCTTCCAGCTCCATGTCAGTAACTTAGATTAGACAATAACTGGTGGTTCTTGGTCTTGTTTTTTTTGTCTTTTATTTTACTCTGGTAGCAAAGTAATAGTAAAGGTGTACCATGTGTGTTTTGGCAATCTATGTTTTGAGTTCCAGGGCATTAAACAGTTAACTTTTCATTCAATATGTTGACACAAAGAAGATAAAATGCTTCAAAAATCCAAGATACACACTCTTTCACGTCACGTCACAAACTCTTTGACCAAATTTTCTTTCTCTGTTCATGCAGGAGAACATCCGTGACAAACTGCGTCCCATCTCTTTGGCGATAACGCACACTATCAAGACTGTGCCACCGCGCAGACACTCAGATGCCAAGAGGCTGGAGAAGCTGGCGCCCATCCTGAGTGTTTCCCCCTCTAATACGCTGCACTCTGAGGTCGGTAACAAAAAGGAAGTAGAAGTATTTTATGGCTGGGATTAATTTTTATGGGCCACACTTGCCCGCAGATTACTTTATAAAGAAGTGGAGCTTTATGAAACACTTCCCATCAACAGTTTTTTTTCTGCTGTAATTCAGGCTTGTCAATGCTCGTTAAAGCCAAAATATACTATATTCATATTACATATAAAACATATCGAGCTGAAAATGTAAGTCTGTTAACAACATAAACATGAAGAATGAGATTTTTGTAGAAATTGACCCTGGATTGCTTGGTTTGTGTGGTTAAAAGATAATTCACACAGTTAAATGCTGCAGTGAGGATTAATTACTCATAGCTTTCATAAATTAACTGAGATGTTTTTGAGTCATCATCCTTATTTTGGAGCCTTAAGCTGAATCACCTTCTTACCTCCTCCCACAAACATCCGCTGGCTCCATGGTTTTTCATCCCATGCAGTTTTTCTCTCTTGAACCCCAAATATCTGCTGCTTAAAGGGACAGTGTGTTTTGTGGGATCGCTTGGCAAAAATGGAATATAATGTTGATAACTATGTTTTCATTAGCGTATAATCACCTGATAATAAGAATCGTTGTGTTTTTGTTATCTTAGAATGAGCAGTTTATATCTACATAGCGGGTCCTCTTCATGGAGTCAGCCATGTTTCTACAGTAGCCCAGAACGGACAAACCAAACACTAGCTCTAGAGAGAGACATTCACATGTTCGCGTCGGCCACCGTAGTTCTCCTACACGCTTGGCACACGGGAGAAATTTCATTCGGTTGCAATCTGCAACCTCACCGCTAGATGCCACCAGATCCTACAGACTGCTCCTTTAATAGGCATTTTAAGCTTAATGATGAAGAAAAGTGTAACGCTATTGGGCTGCACCAAACAGTTATTTTTTATTATTGATTAATCTGTAAACCAGAAACTATTCATATTTAAGAAGCTGGATCCAGTGATCTTTGTCACTTTTGCTTAAATATAACTTAGTTGTTAATATAATGAACACATTTCAGCATTAACCATGCTACATAACATCATTTAATCTCGTATTAAAACCCTTAACTAGATGTTGAATGCGCTTCGAGATTTAATAATCAACTTCTCGTCTGTCTCCTTTACCCTCCGAAGGTGAACTTCCTGCGAGAAGGATGCGGCAGCGACAGAATCTGCCAGAGCAACCTGAAGCTGGGCTACCAGTTTGGAACGCGACCCCTGACCTCCGACCTCTTCACCCCTCTGCCAAAGTTAGTGTCTGCAGAGCCCACTCAGTGTGAGATGATGGCCTTGATGATGCAAACTGTTGCCTAGCAACCTATAGCCCCAACACAAACAATTGTTTGCATGCGGTGGTAATAACGTGTGTACGAATGTTTACCTTGAGGATATAATGCCTGGTTTAATGTCATGTCAATTGATATTGAAGGATATATTAATGTTTTTTTCATTATTTAATAATGATTTTTATATCTTATATCTTATATTCGTAAGCCTTTACAACAACGTTTAGGTTGCCAGGTTGTGAAAAGTTACAAATGTTAGTACGTTTCTCACTTTTAAGCAGTCAAGGGGAGATAAATGTGTCATGTTGGAGCAGAATAAACACAAGCCAGAAGGATTCTGTAACTTATAAACCGTTAATAAAGAGGGACTTATTAGAAAGTGGTACTTGTCTTAATAAATCCTGGTGCCTTATCATTATGTACCTGTTTTCCATCTCAATTCCCCACCCTCTCCATGTAGAGATGAGGATGATGTGCAGGTGTTCTCCCTGTCAGACCAGCGCTTGGTGGTGCTGGAGATCACCGTCACCAACACGCCCTCTGACCCCCTGCACCCTGACGAGGACGGAGATGACGCCCACGCCGCTCAGCTGCTCATCTCCATCCCAAACACTCTGTCGTATGCCGGCTCCAGGGTCCCACCACAAGTATGGGCTCTAATGAGAAAAAGCTTTTTTTCCTTGGCGTTGAGGTGCATTCATTAACTAGAAACATGTTTGGATTTTTCGCTGATGGTGTTTGTTTGCTATCCTGACTCGCTGTAGATGAGATGCCAAGCCAACCAGAATGGCTCCCAAGTTGAATGTGACCTTGGAAACCCTGTGAAACGAGATACTAAGGTACGGAAACAAAGCAGTTAAAGCTTGGAGGATTGTCAGGATTAAAAGATACAACTTATCATCATAAAAAAATATATATTGATACCTTTTGATATTTCTTCCATACAGTGTGAAATAAAATCAGCATAATTTAACTTAAGTGTCATTAAGTGTAATGAAATATCACTTTATATGTTGCTTTTTCAGCTGAAATTCACCATCAACTTGAGCACATCTAACATCACGATTGAGACCACTGAGTTGACAGCAGATCTCTTAATGACAACGTAAGCCCTCCAAATCTCTTCTTGATGGATTAGCATCTTATTGCCCTCACATCAGGCTTTGTTATTTAACATATTGAACAGTTGATCACAGTGTTTGTTTGTGTTTGTTTTCTTCCCAGCATCAGTGAGCAGCCTGAACTGGCACCAGTCACAGCATTTGCTAAAGTTGTGATAGAGCTCCCTCTGTCTGTCAGTGGGTGAGTAAAACCTTTTAAAACAGCTTCTTCAGCAATGCATGTGGCACAGAAAGACTGCTTTATCTACATGTTTCCCTTTGGTGTCCTTCAGCTTGTTGTGTCTGACAACTCTTCATTGAACTCTTCATATATGATGTTTACACTAAGATATTCAAGATATAATGAGCATCGTTTTTAGGACTGCAACCAACGATTATTTTCATTGTCGATAAATCTGTCTATTATTTTGTCGATTAATTGATTAGTTGTTTGCTCTATAAAATGAAAAAAAATTGTGAAAAAAATGTTGATCTGCGTCCTCAAATGTTTTGTTTTGTCCACAACTCAAAGATATTCAGTTTACTGTCATAGAGGAGTAAAGAAACCAGAACATATTCACATTTTAGAAGCTGGAGTCAGAAACTTTTTACTTTTTTTTCTTAAAAAATTACTCAAACCGATTAAACCATTATCAAAATAGTTGCCGATTAATTTAATAGTTGACAACTAATCAATTGATTGTTGCAGCGCTAATCATTTATACACATATCCACAACATTGTGCCTCAAATATTTGTTGGAAATTTTGGGATCTTTTTAAGAATTGAAAATAAAGCTCTGCTGGATTTTACAATGTACATGCATGAGTTTGAGTAAATAAAATTAATCTTGCTCTCTAGCAGTTATGAGAGACTTGCTATTATCCCAGGTTTGCTTGCGGTCTTGGACTGTACAGCTACTGTACCCAGTAAACAGATATCTGCTGTATGAAGTTGTGTGAGTGTGTTTGCAGCTGTCTGACCCACTGATGTGATCCTGTTTTTTTTTACTGTAGGCTCGCTCGTCCTCACCAGCTGTTCTTCAGTGGGTCAGTGAGGGGAGAGAGTGCCATGACCAGTCTGGAGGACATCGGCAGCCCCGTGGACTTTGAGTTTGTGGTGAGGAACCAGTGTGTGTGTGTGTGTGTAGGACCCCTGTATGTGTGTTTTGATTGCCTTGTGGACCAAGGTCATAATAGTTTTTTATTCTCCATTAGTTTTTATTTTATGTTAGTTTTGACTTTTGCGATTTAATTTTAGTTTAGTTTCATTTTTTTAGAAAGGTTTAGTTTTAGTTTTTATATATTTAGTTTTAGTTTTACAGTAGTTTTAGTGTATTTTTGATAGGGCCAGCTATAATGTCATTGTCTCAGAAGAATGTAGCTATATACATACAAAATACATGGTTGAAGAACTGTATAGGAATGGCCATAATGTTTGATCTTCCTGCTACTTTAGTGTCCGATGTGAAACAATTGTAGCATAGCGCCATCTCCTGAAGGTCAAGTCTGTTCACTTTCTGTGGTTGATTGTCACGAATTTTGACTACTGTAAAAAAGGAAACTAAAATGAATTCACGTTAATTTTTACATTATTTTTATTAGTTTTTAACCAGAAAATATCATTTCAGTTTAATTTTTCTTAAAGGATATAGTTTTCATTTTCACTACTTATTTTCATTATAGTTTTAGTTTACTATAATAACCCAGGTGTGGACACAGGTGAACAGCGTCTGACACGTCATGGCTAAAGAAAGACACATCTTAATATAATCTGTGTTATATTCTTTTGTCCGTCAGGTTTCTAATCCCGGCCAACCTCTGCAGACGCTCGGCTCGGCCTTCCTCAACATCATGTGGCCTAACGAGTTGGCCAATGGGAAGTGGCTCCTTTATCCTGCCAGTTTGACGTTTGAGGGTCACCCAGACACACAGTGCACTCAAGCAGGGGCCTTGAATCCTCTGAAGCTTTACAGCTCCTCATCTGCAGAACTCCCACAGCCGGCCAATCTCAGGGTAATAACCCATGCTAGGAAATCTTATTTTAACACAATCAATAAATACGTCGCACTCAGTCTGCATCCACGATTAAGGCCACAGAAGGTGAGGTTGATTAATGTTTTTTGGCTGGAAAGTTGCTAAAGTGAGTGAACTGCCTGAAGGTATCTCAGTGGCAGTTAAGAGCTGGTTAAATTCTTTTCACAGCTTCAGTGCTTCCTTTCCTTATCTCATTTAGCTCAGGAGTCTCAGGTCCTTCGTGTCCATCGGGTCCATTGTGAATTGGGATTTTTTTACTTTAGCAATTAACAATTCACAACGTGGGTATTCTGGCCAACTTTTAGTTCAATCTCAATTTGAATATTAGTTGGGTTTGCTATTACAGGTAGTTTTTAGGAGAAAAAACATACAATGCAATAGTAAACCTCTTCATTAGGTCTACGTTCTCCTTTCTTATTCACAGTGCGTCTGGCTGTAGAGAATTCAAGATTTTGTGCTGGAAATGTATATATATACACATACATACATACATACATAACATACATATATATATATATAAATATAAATATATACATATATATATATGAATGTATGTATGTATTAATAAATAAACTGTAAATATACAGTATTTGTTAGATGACAAAAACACTCCTTTTCCTCCTTACATATAAAGTATTTTCCATCCAGTTAAAAGAAAAGTGGTTAAAAAGGAGCACATTTTTGGATGCAGCTGCATGTAAAGTTACATGTGGTTGTCAAGACTTTGACGGCAACATCTTGTTCTACATTTCTACACCGCTACATCATGTACCACACTGATGCTTTTTGTGAAGCATAACTCAACCATTTTTAGAGACTGATCCATCTCTACCTGTATGAATGTGTCACTTCCATCAGGCTGGGCGAACGCGGCGTTCCCACCCAGAGGAGGAAGGTCAAGTGAAGACAAAAGGCAGCGTGGGACGAACCACCCCAGCTGTGGCGGCTTCAGAGAGACGCAAGTCTCTCAAACTGGTAAGAGGGAAAGAAAAACACAGATTGCACAAAAGAAAAGATGCAGGCTTTGTTACTTTTGCTTTTCACTGTTTTTTATAGCTGCTTTCATCTGTCTCCAGTCCATTTGAAAGTGCTCAGCTGTCGTTTCTTCTTCCAGGACTGTCTCTTGGGGTCGGCACATTGTGTTCTGTTTCAGTGTCCCCTCCACAGCTTCTCCGGTCAGGCCGTCCTCAAGATCCACGCCAGACTGTGGAACAGCAGCTTCATAGAGGTACAAAAGACCCTGTAATCATTACATCAGCACCTTAGTGCACAGTACTCTACCTCTCAGCTTCACTCCAGCTGTTACAGCTGCTGCTGCTCACATTGAATGCAAGTGAATGAATGATAACTGCAGCAAGCGCTCACAAGAACTTTGATGTTAAGGCTGGCGGCAAACTGTGAACACAGCTGTCAGCTTTGACCACTGAATCACCTGCAGCTGCCCGTTTGATATTCAGTGGGAGATCCAAGAGTAGCAAGAAATATACAACTTATATGGTGTTTTTCCTTGAACTTCAAATAATTTTTTTTAAGATGGCAGTTTTCTTCTTTGGTTTGACTTATTTCCACATTAATAAAGATGTTGGCGCAGAACATATTATTTATTAATATATGTTGAGTGCAGTTTGTGTGTGTGCTAAAATAGAAAATGCTTTATAGGGAGAAAAAAAGACTATGATTTAGATTTGTACAATGTGTCTAAAAAGGTTCATTCAAAGGTTAATTCAGCGTTCAACGTTAATGTTTTGTTTCACTTACCCAAAGTCAATTTTTACCTGCCCCTATATAAATTGTTTTATTTATTAGCGGTTATCAAATAACAACAAAGACCAAAGTTAATTGTCACGTTTAATCTTTATTTATGTAACTGAATCTAGAGTTTCACCCACATCCTCCAACGTCACTCAACTAAACTCCTGTTTTTAGGATAATTTAAATGCTCACTTTCAGCTCATAAACTTTAAAAACTCTTTACCAACCTCAATTTTCTTGCTCCTGCTGTGTCTGGACAGAGATGAGAAGGAAGTAGGATGGCTCACTCCTTAGCTACTTCCATCATCAGCTCCAGAAAAAAACAATGTGTTTCATTCTTTTATTGGGCAAGTGAATCGCTAAATTTACTAGCCAGGAGTAGCATTTAACTTACCCCGGGCATGCCAGAAATCCTTATTGTTGTGCCCTGTCATTTCACAGGAACTTTAAGAGCTGTTTCTGAATGAACAGTTTATGTATTTATGTTTATGTTTCTTTGTCTGTCTGTCTATCAGGAGTTTCCAGCAGCCAGTGCTCTGGAGCTGCTGGTCAGAGCCAACATCACTGTGAAGTCCAGCATCAAACACCTGGTCCTCAAGGATGCTGCTGCACAGGTACGCAGCACATACCACAACACGTATCCTCAAACATTTTACTTAAATTTTGTTCACTAAGTGTTGGGTACTAAATGTCTCTTTGATATGTTTCAATGTTAATGTGGTAATAACGCGTTAACGCAAACTCGTTTTAACACCACTAATTTCTTTAACGCATTAACACAACTTTTTATTTTTAATTAACCTCTTAAAATGTTCAGAGGCCATGTAAAGACCTGGTTAAATAATGCTTCAAACTTACACTAAATATTGGTGAGGAAAAACTGGCATGGCCATATTCAAAGGGGTCCCTTGACCTCTGACCTCAAGATATGTGAATGAATGGGTTCTATGGGTACCCACGAGTCTCCCCTTTACAGACATGCCCACTTTATGATAATCACATGCAGTTTGGGGCAAGTCATAGTCAAGTCAGCACACTGACACACTGACAGCTGTTGTTGCCTGTTGGGCTGCAGTTTGCCATGTTATGATTTGAGCATATTTTTTATGCTAAATGCAGTACCTGTGAGGGTTTCTGGACAATATCTGTCATTGTTTTGTGTGTTAATTGATTTCTAATAATAAATATATACATACATTTGCATAAAGCAGCATATTTGTCCACTCCCATGTTGATAAGAGTATTAAATACTTGTTGTTCCCTTTAATGTACATTTTGAACAGATACAAATGTGTGATTAATTTGCAATGAATTGCAATTAACTATGGACAATCATATGATTAATTGTGTTTAATTATTTATTTTTTCATATAAATTGGCAGCACCTTTTACTTGTACTCTTTTTAAATACATCTATTATCATTACAGGCATGTGTGACTGACTCACTGATTAATTCAGCAGTGATATTTGTTCTTGTAATTTTGCATTTCCATTGCATGCTCCAGGTACCAGTGATGATCTATCCTGAGCCTGGTCTCGTTGACCAGTACCTGATCCCCTGGTGGATCATCCTCATAGCCGTCCTGGCAGGCATCCTGCTGCTGACTCTGCTGGTCTGCATACTGTGGAAGGTAACACACACACAGGATAACTGACTGTCACTGCATAACACTTGTACTCTCTATAGGCCTTCTTGTTCTATGTTTCAAAGTCCCAAAATGTATAAAGATTCGTTTTATTAGATTCAGATTCAGCCTGTGAGAGGTCTTTATAGTTTAATTGACTTCATCCCTGTCACCCCACTGGCCATTACTCTGGCATTTTCTCATCACTTTCCATGGTAGTCCAATGATTTCTATCCGCTTTGTTCTGTCCTGTAATCATTTTATTCCTTCCAGCTCACTCTCATCTCTTCCTTTCCTCTTTTGTGTGTCCTCTGTGTGTCCTCCCTTTTGTTTTGTCTTCTCTCACTTCCATCTGGGGACTCTCTATCCTTAAACCCCCTTTCTCTTTCATTTCCCATCTTATTTTCTTCTATTTTACTTTCCCTTTGGTGATCTGTCGCCCAGTGTGGGTTCTTCAAACGCAGTGAGCGGCGCCGGCACTATGACACGGAGTACTACCGCGCCCATTTGGGGGTCCAACCCTCGGAGGTGGAGAAGCAGGCATCAGAACTATAATATAAAAAAAATATTATTTCACTCTGGCCTGCTCTCCCCTCCTCCTCTCCCTCCAAGCGGTAAAAATACTCAATCGCTTTGTTCCTCGATGCACTCTGGTGTGGCTGCTGTTGTTCATTACACTGTGAAATATTACCATATTTTGGCACAATTAATAACAAAAACACACAGATGTGATATCATAGCTTTGGGAGGGGATTAACGTTTAATCTGTGCTCATTGAACACCATCCAGCCACCTCTCCATCAGAGCTTGTCAGATGCCTGCTGTGTGTTGTGCCTCTTGCTGTGTAGACTTCACAGTTTAATCATCTACACTTGTTCATTCTGGCACCCGTCTATGGAGACTGTTCATTTTCATCTATTAACACTTGCATCTCATGATCAACTGGCTTTTTTTCAGGTGCCAGAATTAACATTATCATTAATATCAACAGGTGTTTTTGTTCACATGAATGTGTTTCTTAATGGCACTTTGGCAGCGTGTTGGCGTGTTAATCGAGGACACTTGAGACTGATGCTGGATTTGAGATGTGGAGCATGTGGATGTGCTTTTTATTAAATTGTCACTTTGACTGCACAAGGTCGTCAGATAATTTTCCTTCTCATCCGTCGTAGATGAACTAGAAAACACTACTTTAATGGAATAAATTAGATTTTATGCATCTCTTACAAGGCATGATATGAAGTGGTGCAGGGATGATGTATTTTTGTAGGCCAACCAGGAAATTAAAGGCATCGCCCTGGATTCCCTCGACAAAAAAACAACGAGTTTTTTCCATTGGGTTTTGGATTATTGCAGAAAATAATCTCTGTGGCAAACAAACATTTATGATACTTACATGTTTTGTACAGCAAGATAATCTCCACAAATGAACACCACTTTTATGATTTTTGAAGCATAAATGCAATCACCAGAAGTATAAAGCTAACGTTAGGCTATAAACGAACTACCCCACGGTCGCATGAGCGCAAGAATACACAACGAGGCTGTAAAGGCTGACGAGTTGGCGTGATGACGTTTAAGGTCTCATTTAGCCACTTGTTAGCAACTGCCTTTTTTAAGACACGTGTAAGCTTAAAAGTTCATGAGTCAGATATTTACTGATGTCTTTCATATTGTAGAACAAAATGTTAAAATCTCTTCAGCTTGTGTTAACCACAGACCTTATTTTAAGCATCTAACTAAAAAACCCATTCAAAACCCAATGACTTCAAGACGAGAGAACCAGAAGTGCTAAAATGCTCAACTCATTTCTGGGTTTTAGGACTCATTCCTGCACCACTCTATTGGAAAGTGAAACCAATGAAAGGGCAAACAAATACACGTGATTTGCTGTGGCGTTCTTATATATATGACACCAGTTAATTATTCTTGTTTTCCTTTCTTCCTCTATCTGCACTCCCTTCCTGCTCTCCTCTCTCCTGTGCCGACAGTGTGGCTTCTTCCAACGGGCCACCTACAAAGACAAACTGCCTCAGTACCACGCGGTGAAGATTCCTCGCGAGGACCGGCCACAGTTCCAGACTGAGAAGTCAGGAGTCGTCCATAAAAAGGAATGGGCCACGCACTGGAGCGACGGGACCTCGTAACCCGCTTTGAAGCACTGACTGACTGAATTCATCCAAATCACCACGTGTGGCACTCATTCTGTCTGCATTGGAAGTAACGGACTAAAAGAAGTGCACATAGACTGAGATCACGACATCGTGTGCACTCTGTACTGTGTCAGTACTTGCATATTGGTGGCCTGTTACACTGTGACTGGATCTATACTCTTCTCCATGCTGTAGCCCGCTGATGACCGGCCTTGCATAGTCTATTTATACTGTGCATCTATATCAGTGTGTTACGGTTAATACTGAAGGCCAGGAACAATATTAGAACCAGTCTAGTTGCTCACTATGCTTTACAGCCTGCAGGAGGAGCGCTGATGATGGACAAAGGAGGACAGAAAATCACAACTCGAAGACATGCATGAATGCACAAACATACAGTATAATCCTAGATGCATACAGACACACTGGACATTGTTGATGAAGAAGCCACTGCCCTGTGACAAAGACTACTTTTTGCCTTAACTACTGTAAGACTGACGACTGATGTGGGCAATGAAAAAAAATGCATTTTTTTATATATAAATGATGTTTTGTGATTTCCTTTTAGTTAGTACTGGTAAACATTGGGAAATGTCAGTATGTACAGTTAGATATCAGTTCAGTAATATGTTGCAGAACACTGAATGTGTTGTCGTCTGGGCTTGTCTACGGCTCTGGCAATAAGTTCACCTGATGGTTTTTGTATGTCCTTATTCAAGGAAAAGAAACGCCTTTTTGTGTCAATATCTTTTTCACTTTTTGTTATCATGTCAGTCAGATGTACTTTAGGGTATATCTATAGTTTATTGCCTGAGTGAACTTGAATAAGAACAAAAAAAACACAATATAGCCTATGACAGCCATAACACTGTAGTTGCATGAAAACCAAATATATAAGAAAAGCGAGGCAATATTTAAAATATGGTCTGCACATTTGCAGTGTAAGCATTTAAATTCCTGAGCCAGTGTATAAAAGGATTAGAGCTGCAACGATTAATCGATTAGTTGTCAACTATTTAAATTAATCGCCGACTATTTTGATAATCAATTATTCGGTTTGAGTCATTTGTTTAAGAAAAAAAAAAGCCCAAATTGTCTGACTCCAGCTTCTTAAATGTGAATATTTTCTGGTTTCTTTACTCCTATATGACAGTAAACTGAAAATCTTTGAGTTGTTGACAAAACAAGACATTTGAGGACGTCATCTTGGGCTTTGGGAAACACTGATCGACATTTTTCACAATTTTCTGACATTTATAGACCAAACAACTAATCAATTAATCAATAAAATAATCGACAGATTATTCAACAATGAAAATAACCATTAGTTGCAGCCCTAAAAAGGATAATGTGTGAAACATGGTCTCAAATTAAAACCTATAATACTACATATGTCTGAATACAACACGTCTTCATTATAAGGTTTTCACCACCACCTACTTTATTTCTATTTTTTTATTGAGGTGTAAAGATACTTCACCAGGAGACATCTTGACCTTTGTATAAATAGTTTTAAAACGCTTTATTTGGAATATATTAACCTGCTTGTTTCACTGTTCCTGGTACTGTACTCCAGTCACACTTCATTTCAGTACTGACGTTTCTTACTGCATACAAGTGCCTTATGGTAAAAGTGGAAGATTGTGAGCTACTGGTGAAGAACACAAGGCAATTTACAAATGAGATCAGGCAACGCTGAAGCATCTGTTGGACAACATGAAGAGAAGAGAGAAGATTTCTAGAAGAGCAGAACATGTGGGCGAGGAACCAGACAAACTTTCTTTGGGTCTATTTTGGGTCGGTGACGTGGCTGTAAAGCATGAAGAGTCAGCTTGTTTTTTAAGGTATTGCTGGACAATCTTGTATTAGCTGCATGAGGCTCCCGTTGCTGTTCTGACCTTCCCGTTTTTAGTTTTGTTCTTTTTGTCATGATTCAGTGTTTTATTTATTTTATGTTTGGCTGCACCGTTTTAACATTGTAAATAAAATAAAAGGAAACAAAATAAATCAGATAATGTGTCATTCTCTGTAGAGTTTCAGCCAACAGTGATCAGTTTCTGGTTAACCTGCAGTTCACTCTGAGAACACCAGATGGGACCAAAAGTCTGAAAACTGAAATACACATCTGGTCTCTGTACTATTTGGCATTGTATTTGTCAAAACAGCACTGTTTATGTGATATGCATAATAATTATTACTGATATAGAATGTAAGTATGGAACAAAAACAATGCAAGATAATAACAGGGCTTGTATGGAATAAAGTTGCATTATTATGTTCCTTATTTTCATGCTAATGTTGCCCACAACCTCGTAGTGTGACATGAGTGTGTCAACAAGAGGAGAGACACCACAAGGACAGATATTAGAAGTACAATAAACAAAGCTTTCCTTTGAATGTACATTTTCTTGAAGAAGAAATAAAGGTATCTTGTATTGTTTCTGTGGAATATAACATGTAACTATCAGGTGAATAGGGAGCTGTTAGTGGCTTTGTCATATAATAATAACAATCATCATCAGGATATGTCAGCTTGTGCTCTGGTTCATAAAAGAGCGTACAGGCATAAATAGCTCGAGGTCATAAATCCTTGGCTCATTCCCTGTTACCAGCAGGGAGGTGATTAAATAGGTCATACATGGTCTTTTCCTTTAGGTCCAGTTAAAATCCTGTCAGCTACATTCAGCTGAGCCAGCGGGAGGTGTTAGAGAGAGATGTTTGACTTTGCATGGGTGTAAAAAAAAGATTGGATGTACACACAGCTGACCTTCTCCAGATCTGGGGAGGATATCCATGAATATATTTGTCCGTACTGTACAATGGAAGAATATGAAGCCTGCAGCTTTATGTTGGAAGACACAATTTTCCGATCATTCAGATTTATATTCAGGTTTAAAGACGGATGGGAAATATTTAAAACATCAAATATCTAAATATTTTTGACGTACCTTGTACCAGCTGTTTCAAACTGTGTAATAGCACATCAAATCAAACTTATTTCTAAAGCTGACCAAAGTAGGTAGTAGAATAAAGCAGGTCAACAGAATAGACAATAAAACATGCATATAGATAACAAGACGAGATCGATGAGTGATGCAAAAACTAATAAACAGCCATTTAGTAGTCGCAAATTAGGTACATTCAAAAATCCAAAGAATTGATGTTGATGTTTCTTAACTCTACCCACGGAGGGATGTCTGCAAGAGAAGATGGGGATTTAGTTATGGTGACTGAATATGTTTGATTGATATGTGATTGAACCTGAGCCAAATCAATATACCTACTATACCTATTATGTGATCACACTGAATGACTAATAGTATTTATGTAGCTTATAATAGCATTTGTACCACATGCTTGGTTACACCTGTACACTCCATTGCAATTCAATACAACAGATCTGCAATAAATTAACCTTTACATTTTACCTTTTACATTTATAATGTTCAGTTTTTGTTGGAAATGTGGAAAATCAATTATGTGTTTACTATTCAGGTTATAGTTAAAGGTGGTGTTGTACTTGACTACATTATATTGAGAGTTGTTTCTATTTTTTTGTCCTCCGTGTTTACATAAGCAAGTCAGAGTGAGCGAATTAGATTTTTCTCTAATCCAAAATCTTAGGATCTTATTATAGTAATGAAAACTAATTCCCCCCAGAATCCGTCAGATGTCATCCTGGTTGCCATGGCAGTTAAACAGTTAGACTGTGTGTGTGTGTGTGTGTGTGTGTGTGTGTGTGTGTGTGTGTTTGTGTGTGTGTTTGTGTTGCAGTCTAAGCGGATTGTCACCCATTAGGCACTTGAGTCAAATCTGTTGATGTCTCATCCAGTATTGGGGAAGTGACTAATTATTACACAAACACACACACACTGTACATGCACACAAACACACATACACACACTGTACATGCACACACAAACACACACACTGAGTCAAAGACAGAGATAAAGTGAACACATACGGCACTAATAAAGCCGGTGTCACTCTCACTAATCAAGCTTAAAGCAGTCCTGGTTTGAAATTAGCAAAATGAAGGAAGCTGACATTTAACAAATGAAGGGGTTTTATTCTAAGACACTCTTTCCTTTGGGAGAAGCGTCTTCTAAAATCCTTTCATCAGCATGTTAAAAGAAAAAAAAATCATAAAAGCGTCTCTTCTGTTGTGAAAGCGAAAGTTCTGATGACCCATAACGTTCCTATTGAACCATATTGTGTCTTACATTCCTACCAATAACCATTTGGAGAGAGCATGTGGGAAGCATTTTCAATGAAATTTCTACATGCTCCTGATAATGAACTTTAAAAAAAGAGAATAAAAACTAACCTGAAAAATTAAGTTTGCATACACTATCTTGAAACACTTGCAAAATGATCCCTAAAACCAAAATAAAGATAACCAACATTAATCTGAGATGCCATTAAGACACAAACTCTGAGGCTGATCCTTCACTGATGGATGAATCAGTGACATTATTTTAAACCCTGAGGTGTGAGATGATATTGTTGGATATATCCTCTCGTTTAGAAACATTAACTCTGGAGCAAAAATATCTTTTGTTTTTCTGCTTTTTTAGGTTCATTACTTTGTGGCCTATAAAATCATTAAAGTTGTCCAGACTAATCTGTTTAATATTGGCGCATGATGATTAAGTGGGTGACGAGTGTTTCTCACATTGTCTGTACATGCAGTGGGGACTACTGGGCAACAGGGACTGGTGGATCAGAGTCCATTTGCAGGGATTTATCTGTTTAATAACTGGGAGAGTTGTGTTGCACTACCCTAAGGGCCACATAATAACGCACTCTGGCCATCACTAATGCCCTGATCCTGCTAAATGGACCTGGTTAAGTCTCATATTAGGGGGGCTGGTTCTTCCTCCATCCTGTCCCTCGTTCCCCTTTATACAGTAGCATCTTTCTCCAGCTCTCCTGGGGGTTTTCAGCCAGCGACCGTGAGGTGTATATAAGACCCGGCGAGGATGTTACCATCCACTCAAGTTAGCAAAGGACGCTGCACAAAGAGGGACACTTAACCCCCGACCAGGACGAGTCTTTCTTCTGTTTTCTCCCAGGAGCCGAGCCCTTTGAAGTCAAAAAGGTGTAACAGGACAATCCTCTGCATCCTCTGTCATCAGAGTTCATCTGACCTCTCCTTCAGTTTGAGACCATGGAAACAGGTGCGGCGGTGACTCTTCTGGCTCTGGCGTTGGCGATGGCTGGCGTCAGTCAGGCTCTTCATGTCCAAGGCAGTCTGGACAAAAATGACGTGCTGCCAGGCTCAGAGGAGAACATGGCCGACCACCTGCTGGGGCTGGTGAGACAACAAACCACTCGTACTTCATTTCAAGTCTTCAAATTAAACCTGCTGTGGCAAGGAAATATATTAGAGTAACACCATTTATGTGTGTTCATGTTACATCCAATTTGCCAAAATCATTTTGGCATCTTTAAATATAAGAAATGTTATTTTGAGACACATTGTAGGCACACATCTTAAAATATACTGTGCGTCTCTGGGCAGGATTTAAATAGGGACTGTCTTCGGTGCCACATTAGACTGAATGAAAAATTCTGTGCACAACCAGAAGCCATGCCAACATTTCCAGAGAAATCTGTCACTCCATGTGATGAAGTATGTAAATGGGATTTGAGCCCTTTTATCAAGTGAGACAAGCTAAATCACACAACTCATTTATATTTCAGATAGTGTTCCTCTTCATGCAACAGAGATGCTCTATAATATATTCTGAGGTCAACAGACAGTCGGAGCCCGATAGAGTAGGAGGTTTCAGATCACAAGGAAAATTATAAGGTTTTCCCACTGAGACAGATGTGGGTTTTATTTTGCATAAAGATAAGAGTGGATCTATATTTGAGTGGGCAGGAGGTGCATTGCTTTGCCTTTGTACACTGATATCTACATCTCAAGGTCTCTTGTCACAGCAGGACTGACTGGCTGGAGTTAGAGCCTGCCTGGGGTTTGTGTTGCAACCCAAAATTGAATGCAGTTAGGGTTCTTGATGTGGTCCTAAGATATTTTTCATAAACAGAATACAAGCTTTTTGATGTTAGGCTTTGCATTTATTTGTGTGCGTGCTGCTGTGCTCCAGGAGAGTGAAAACACAGATAACAGCGTTGATGATCGTCTGCTGACCGCGGTGCTGAGAGCTCTGCTGCTCGGGTCTCAGAGGGAAACCAGGAACTCTGTCCTCCATCAGCCACAGAGGTCAGTGACATGACAGAGCCTGTATTCATCATCACACACACACACACACACACACACACACACACACACACACACACACACACACACACACACACGGTAAATGTAAAAACAATCACACAGAAAATAAGTCATCTACGTATAACACTGTATAGCAGTTTCCTCTCAGCACTGAACTAAAACCAAATATGTATCAATTCTACTGTGGAAAAATCTGACATTTAATGCAAGCATAGTAGGTTCACTCAGGTATGTTTGGGTAAAAACAACACTAGGTGCGTAGCCCAATGCCATGTTAAGGTCACATGAGGATTTCCAGAGAAAAAAACGTATCATATGTAACTTAAATGGGCCCTGACTTCTGAAATTATCAGTATACTGCCAGTCTAGAGCCATACAGATAGTGCTGCAACTAACGACTATTTATAAAATCCAATTAATCATTAATCATTTGGCCGGGAAAACGTACTAAAAAACTGTGAAAAATGTCCATCCCAATTTCCTAGAATTCAATCCAACCGTCCAAAAGCTAAAAATACAACAAGAAAAAGCTGCAAATATTCACATTTTAAAAGCTGGAACACGAGAATATATTGACATTTTGGCTTAAACAGAGGCGATTCTAGGATAAGACCTTTATAGTGGGGCTCAGCACCCGATGAGAATGTGACATGTGTCAAGGACATAAGTTTAGGTGATTTTTTATGTACCAATTTCTGTCTTTTCTGCATCAAGTTATGGCAGAAATGTCTTGAGGTCAGAATTCGAGGGACCTCTTTGAAAATGGCCATGCCAGTTTTCCCTCGCAAAATTGAGCCTAACTTTGGATCATTATATTTCTCCTTATTATCAATCTAACATGACAAGGTTGGTACCAATGGATTCATTAGGTTTTCTAGTTTCATATGATACCAATATCTTTATAGCTTTAAGACTGAGCCCGCTACAGCATCTTAAAGACAGTACTGTCAGAATAGATTTTCTGTAAACCAACTAATCATTGATTGATTGATTGTTGAAGCTCCACATTAAGATGAAATGAAACCCATTTGCAACTATTTTCCACATCTGGATTTTAAAATGACACAAATATGTAACATTTTTAAATACCATGTACTTGAGATTGTTTGTAAAAGTGGTTCAGGAGCCAACCAACTCTCTTATATGGCAAAGATTAGATAATCTTGGACATAAATTGTCTGTCTCAGCCTTGAAGGTTTAAACATTAAACATAAACAACGTCGTTTCTGCTCAGATCACTTAAATACATGATTCTTTTGTACTTGCAGCTTGTGAGATATATTTGTCCGTGTTTATCCCTCATAGAAAGTGTGTGGTTAAGTTCCACGGTATAAAAATATAATATATTATATATTATATGTATTTTAAAAAGTCTTTCATTTCCATCGGTTGCTGCCTCTGTTTGTCCTCCCTGGCAGGTTTGGCCGTGGCTCCAGAGGGCAGATGATGTCGGAGGATCAGATACAGTCCCGTGACTGGGAGGCTGCCCCCGGCCAGATCTGGAGTATGGCCGTGCCCCAGAGATTCGGCAAGAAATAATCTGGCAGGCAGATCCACGCATCAATGTCCTGGCATAAGGCCAAGCAGCGGGCAACTGTGGAGAGACCAAATTTGAATGAATAAATCTGAATTACATTATATTTGTTTTCCAACATTGTACCAGCCCATTTGGCTTTGCTTGATACGTTCAGTTAAAGATGACATGAGCTTCATTTTAAATATTGTTTTCCTTCTTTTTCTCCAACAAAGCATGTTGACATTTGAAATTAGGGTTTCCTGAGCAGACCTCATTTGTCCTGACTGGAACGTTATTGAGGACCACAAGTGTTTTGCTGTAAATTGATTGCTACGTTTTCTGTTATTCTTCTGTTCTCTGGTCAAATAAAAGAGCTTTGAACTCACGTGTGTGTTCAAAATGATCACTGTGCAAAGATCAGGATTAGATGTTAGATTGTATGAAACCTCTTCCAAATGTCTGTCTGAGCTTTGATATAGATATAGATATTAATAGATATTAGGCTACTTGAAAGAAGATTCATTTTAGAACAGGGCTGTAACTAAGGATCCTTTTCATTATCAGATCATCTGTGGGTTGCTAAATTAAATAAAGTAAAGAAATGTCCATAAAAAGGAAATGTCTTCAAATATATTTAATTTAAATTAATATAAAAAGCTGCGAATGCTCACATTTTAGACGCTGTAATGTTCCTTGTTAATTGACTAATTATCTAATAATACTATCTTTGATATCATGAGATTCAATGTGATGTTGTGCAGTATTATCAAAATAATTGCAAGTCTGCAGTCTAATCTATCGGTTTTCCAATTTATTTGGATTTGGTTGCTTAGCAACATTTGTGGCTTTACAGCAGCTGGTTAGTTGCGATTGTTTGTAAGACATTTCCCCCACAAATGATTAGCAGGTTGTTTTTGGCACAGTGCTTTATTTGTTGGGTATGCAGATGTGAAATTATTGTCACAAGAAATGTTATTAGCATTTAAACATTAATTGCTGACAATTTCTACGGCATGAGCATCTGCTAGACCACATAAGTACATAATAATTGTCCCACTACATTAAATTTGCCTTAACTGGCTCGCTCAGTCATCAGAGGAATGTAAATTCAGTGAAGGACACACAAAGAAAGATATTTACTGCAACGCATTAAACACAATATCTTTTTTGGAAAATATATCACTAAACATTTAGTTACTTCACTTTCATCTCAACAACCCACCAACAGCTGTGTGCAGCATTAGGCTATAGGTTTAATGGGATGTGAATGGAGAATGTTTTATCCAACTATCATCTGTTAAATGTACAGTGATGCACAGCTCTTCTCTACAGGATAGTGGCTGTTGTGGTTTTGTGTGTGGTGAATTTACAGGCCACCTGGGGAAACAGCATGCAATAAGCTTCAGCACTAATTAAAACACAGCAACATGCAATTAGTCTACGCTTTCACGGTTTCCGCAGCCAATTACTGGGAAAGAAAGCACGTCAATCCTTCTTAGGAAGAGCCTTTTATTAGCCTGACCTCCCATTCCTATTTATGAGCCCAGAAGACAGAATGAAGAATAACTAGTGCTGATTGCAGATGACCTCTCGTATTTCTTTTTTCTTTTTTTTTTTCTATTTACTTTAGTCAATGCTAACCTATGTCTGTTTTTCTGACCATTTATGGTTTAATCAAGGTATATTGTTGCAATATTTACATAAAAAGGTTGAGCATTTTTCTTTAGTTCTCTCTCTTACACGATCTATTCAAAACATGATGTGCATAATAATAATAATAATAATAATAATAATAATAATAACAATAATAATCGTTAGAATTATATTACTACTATAATATAATCATACTACACCTTATCGTATTAATAGTCCATTAATAATTAATATGCTAAACTGCTGTTTTACACTGTATATTGTTGTCCTACTACTACACCTCACTTTATAGTTACACTTATATATTATTATATTATTTATAACGTACTATATTTTTACTTTTTTAGACTGGCACACTACTGGAATTGTTTCTCACCACGTAAGTAATTCAGTTCATGTAAGCCTTATTAGACACACTCCTATGGGCCAAAACACTCAGTGCAGGGTCTGTTTTCTGAAGGGGGCCTAACTTAAAGGGACTGTTTGTAACTTTTTAAGCGTATAAATGTACCGGGTCAGGACACATGCGCGCTCGCGTATGCGCGCTGCTCGCGTATGCGCGCTGCTCGCGTATGCGTGAATGTACATTGGATTTTTGTGCAGAAATAAACACCTGCAGCTCCTCCAGACCAACAGAGGTTTCCCGTGTCTTGTGAAGTGAGAAACGTTGTCGCCTCGTTACCGACCTGGTGTTGGTGTCTCCCTGTTCACTCCGGCTGCGGGCGGAGACGACAACGTTACCCGCTGCGGAGCCCCACTGCCTCAGCCTGCGCTGAAGCAGGAAAAGCCAACACTGGGATCAGCATTGATTCATGGAGAGACCTTTGTCTGGTCAGCTAACATTACTGCCAAGCAGGTGAAATATAGAGTGATATTGTGTTTTTAGCTGATGTGTGTCGCCTCACTGTGTAGAGTGATGCTCGTTCAGGTATATTGAGAGCGAGCCCGACGCTGACTTTCGTTGACTTAACAGCCACAGGTGTCGCTGTTAACAAGCATTTCTGAAAGTTACAAATAGTCCCTTTAAAGGGTCTTGCAGGCCAGAACACCCGTGGGTGTTTTTCGGCCTCAGGGGGCAGTGATGAGCCCATCCCGGCTCGGCGCATTATTAGGTGATGAAGAAACATCACTACAAAACGTAACCTGACAGACATGCGATTGGTAGTGTTTTCAAACTGTATTTTTTTTCCAGTTTCACAAGAGAAGAGACTTAAAGAGACATTAAAGATAAGCCTGTAACGTCAAACATTTTCAAACTTGACAACATTGTATTCTAAATGGGCCCCTTTGTATTTCCTGTTGCAATGTTCGCAGTATGTTTCTTACTGCAGTAACGTTAGCTGACAGGAAGTACACTTGGACCAAAGCTGTTGCCCTAGCAACAGAATGGCAATGAAAAGGTAGAAACGACGACTTAGAAAACACAAATATGTAATAAAATACAAAACACAAACAAAGAAGCACAAAGACATACGACAGATGTTACACGTCTAGCTAACCTGCCTAACAGTCACCTCACCAACCTCAGTGAAGAGAAAAGAAAACTCTTAAAAATCATTTTTGAGAGAGAGGAAGAAACTGTCAGCTAAAATATTCAAAGAGGGATCCCCTACCAGGATGTCTGAGTGTGCAATTGCCCTTGTTGCTGCACACTTGTGCAGGTAGAGCAACAAGGGCAATGACACCGAGATATGAGAAATAAATATGAGCTAGTAAGAAACATGTCGAGACAAAAAGACAAGACAAAGAGAGAGAGAGAGAGCAGGGCTGGGTGCTGTTGATCACACAGCTGTAGCGTCTGATCTGCACAGCTGAGTTGAAGAAAGATTCAACTCATCTGAATTTCATGAGTCTCTGCAGGGGGGTTCAGACAAAAGTGTGCAGCAATTATAGCAGACAGACAGAGAGAGAGATAAGACAGGCCGGGGGAGATAGATAAATAGAGAGATAGAGAGATTGTTATGCCACGAACTGAATGCTATAACTAAATGATCTGCAGTTACCTTTCAGATACCATGTCCTCTATATCTGCTGTGTGGCTCGCTGACCTTTCCTCGATCCCCTGCTCCCAATTTCCCTGATGGTCATCATCTTGGAAAGCATGTCCATCTTGAACAGTGGAGAGGGAGGTCTCAGCCATTACCGGCCGGGGGCCATGACACAGCACAATCTGTCACACACAACAGGCTTTAATGGCTATACAGGGTGAGTGAAGGATCTTGTTTAGAAAAAGCTATGTCAGTGTCGAGGGTAAACTGCAGAGGTGTGCTCTGCTGACTAAAAAGCACAAAGAGTTATTTGACTTTGCGGCTAACCAACCAATTTGCAACAACTATGCTGCTTTGTTTAAGATTCATACCATTTTCCATTCATATATTCACAGCGAAAGTCTATTTAGTAGACTCTTTAAGCAGTAATGAAAAATCCAATATGATGCAGAATTATTTTTCATTCACGTATCAGATTGCAGTTCAGTGTTGCAAACGGTAGCCAGAAGATGGAAAAGGGATTTTATAAAGCTTCCAGACATCAGTGGCAGAACTGATTACACTGCACAAAAATAAATCTGGCTCCACCACTGATCTGTCACGGTTTGTACTGACTTTAAACCTGCAGTGGGCAGAATATTTTTGGCATAACTGGGCAAAAATTCCATAATAACCTTTTGACATATTGTAATTTAAGTGTTCTGAGAGAAAACTAGACTTCAGGCTTTAGAAAATCCAACCTGTGACAGGAGACTTTGGCCAATCACAGGTCATTTCAGAGAGAGAGCGTTCCCATTGGCTGTTCCTCAAATGTTTTAAGAAACATCTTGTACTGTACCTGTCTCATGCACTACTGTCAGGATATGGTGACCTTTTTTTAAAAATATCTTATTATATATCATATTTGCTCCATTTCTACCCACTGCAGCTTTAAAGGAGGAGATCTTTGAGATCTCTCTGAGTCAGAGTAAATCATCATTATTTTTGTCACTTTGCACCTCTTGACATCACCGTTACCATGTCACCATGATAACAGCCGAGGTCCGCGCCTGTGCAGTTAGACGGCGGCGCTCAATAAACGGGCTAAGGCTAAGGTGTAAACATGCAAGAGTATCAGAGTTTCTTTCGGAGTACTCCAGCTCACATATTTGGGGTTATTCATAAACGTGATAAGGGCTCATCCCGCTTTCTGAAAACGGGATAAGGTGTTTACATGCGCAAACTCATAAACAGGTTATTCATATCCATGTAAACACAGTCATTGTGGCTTTTGAGCTGCTGAGAATCAGGGCTAGTAATTTCCTGTTCATAGATACTGTATTGAAATAACTTAAAACCAATGACATGGTCATTATCAGGCAGGCAGCCATCTAGAACAGTTGGGAAAACAATCTGAATTGTTTAATTGTACAGCATGAATTTGAAAAAGTTTGAGAGAGTGTACACAATTTACAGTTAAGCATGTAAATCTTGCAAAACCACTGGTACGGCTCTTTAAGGGAGCAATGGAGAGGTTTGTTTTTAGGAAGATAACTGACCACAACCTCATATTATGCAGCACACTGTCATCTATTTTAAGAGATAATTGGTGGATAAATCAAGGCATGTGTATGAGGGTGCTTTTGTTTGATGAGTCCAAGTAGTATTTAGGTTTGCTAGTGGCTTTTTATTGTTTTCTCTCTATGACTTACAATGGTTCGCACTATAGCATAGAATAACACAGAATAATATAGAAGATTGTGGTTTTGGTTCAAAATGAGACCGCATACATGATATCTGAAAATTAAAACTGTAAAAACATAAAACAATAAAACAACATTCTGTATTTAATTTGCAGTAAACAGGACCTTTACCAATCTGTAGGAGACGTTATGCAGCTGTAGGCTGTTTTCTTTGAAGCTTGCTCAACTCAAGACACAAACACTATGCTGGTATTAAGAGATAACACAGAACGTACAATTTTACTAGTGTTTCCCTTCAGGAAAGACGTTGTAGAGGAGAATATGCAGCCAGCTGCTGTCAGCTCTCTCTCTCACACACACACACACACACACACACACACACACACAGAGCATGTGGTCTTTTATTAACACAATTCTCTGCTTTGATGGTGCAGACATAATTCAGGAAAAGCTCTTATTAAAGTGGCATTTCTTTATTATCACTCTCAGCTACAAGAAAAAGAAAAAATGTCTTTTGTGTGTGGATGGTTTATGTGCAGTTCTAGCGGAGCAACATAATGGCCTAGTTAAAAAAAGAAAAAAGGAGTCTGATGTTGTTTTCTTTTATTTATACATGAATATAGAGGAGGGAGGGAGCTCTTCAGGTCAGATGATGAAAATATGCTCTTTATTCAGCTTACTGTATGTCTTTCCCATCCCATCCAGTTACTATAAGAGAGGGGTTATAAGCTCAATAAAAACTGCCACTCGACTCAAAAGACAAATTTACTGTAAAGGCACCCCTGTGGCCTATAGCCATCTGGGGCTCGTGCCATATGGCCACAGCGATTCCAGCTAGAGATCTTTTCTTGTTTGGGAACCCCCACCCTCCCTCATCTCTTGCTCTTTTCTCATATTTCCTGTCTGTCTCAACTGTGAACTAGCATATAACGGCTTAATGTCCTATACAATGTATATTGCTGATACAGTCATAGGCCTATAGTGGTCTAAATGTGACTGCCATCCTCTCTCAATCATCTCTAAAGCTACCAGTTAGTGCTTGGAGGAAACTGTAAACATCTGTTCATCAATTTTCAAGATGATCTATCGGCTAAATTAAAGTATAATTTTTTATGTGATTGAATTTTTGAATTCAGTTAAACCTGTCGGATAATGTACTGCAAATCTGGAACAACAGACCGGTCATATGCCCTCTTGACCGGTGTCGGGTATCAGGGCCCAGTAGACGTGTGATGTAGGGACACTAAGAGGCGATCAATACAGATTGTGCTAGCCAGGCGGCAGCGAGGACAAGCTTGGTCAGACATGAACAAAGCTCAGATGACCATTTCACAGCTTTCTCTTCAGTTTAGGCTCAAAGCTGTCATTATGTAGCCCTATTTATGAAGAAATATACTGCAGTGATCTGGGTAAAAGAGCTGTTATTCTTAAAAAAAACATGCTAACATATTTGTCTGTGACTCACAGGTTAAATTGCTGTATTAAATATTATCAGAAGTGTATATACATATAACTTAAACCTGCAGTAGGCAGAATGTTTTTGGCATCATTGGGCAAAAATTCCAAAATAACCTTTCAGCATATTGTAATTCAAGTGTTCAAGTGTCCAGCTTAGGTGGGTTGGGCATCTAGTAAGGATGCCCCCTGGGCGCCTCCCTAGGGAGGTGTTCGTCGCACAACCAGATGGGAGGAGGCCACGGGGAAGACCCAGGACTAGGTGGAGAGATTATATCTCCACACTGGCCTGGGAATGCCTCGGGATCCCCCAGTCAGAGCTGGTTAATGTGGAAAGGGAAGTTTGTGGTCCCCTGCTGGAGCTGTTGCCTCCGCAACCCGACCCCGGATAAGCGGTTGAAAATGAGTGATGTTCTGAGAAAAACTAGACTTCTGCACCTCCTCATGGCTCTGTTTTCAGGCTTTAAAAAATCTAACCCGTGACTGGAGACTTTGGCCAATCACAAGTCATTTCAGAGAGAGAGAGCGTTCTTATTGGCTGTGCTCCGGCTGGTGGGTGGTGTTTGGTATTTCCTCAACTGATCTCAACATGGCTGCCGGGTCACAAACTTTTTCATTTTACAGCTAAACAGTACACTACAAGATGATTCTGAAAAAATTTGAGGCGAGAAATAGGCATTACAGTAACAGAATACTGATTCATATCTGATCAGTGCTGCCTAGTTTAATCGTTTGATCGGAGTTAGTGAGTGATTGACAGCTGCTCAGAGACGGCAGGCTCCAGCTCGGCTCTGATTGGTTGTTTTCCTTCGGTCTGTGAAATCTTGCAGATGCCGTTAGGAGCACCGGAGGTCACCGGAGGACACCGGAGGACACATAGAGGCACATGATTTTTTTTCAGATTATCTATCTCATGCACTATACTGTCAGGATATAGTGACTGTTTAATGAAAATAACTTTCTTTAATCATATTTGCTCCAATTCTACCTACTGCTACTTGCTTGTGTGAGAGAGAAGACTCATTGTATTTGAAATATCATGAAGGTTATATTTAAGCACATGTAGGAAGGTGATTTTAAAAATACTTTCTCTTAAAGCAGAGGCTGGATCATGCATCTTTTCCTACCCATCTAATAGATAGATAGAGAGAGAGAGAGAGAGAGAGAGAGAGAGAAAGAGAGAGGATGTCTTTGTCATCCACTCTCTCCCGGCTGTGCAGAGGCTGCTGCAGAACAGCCCTGATATCAGACATCCAATACCGATGGAAAGAAATGTGAAGAGAGGGTGGGACTTGCGTGAAAGGGAGTCAGACCCAGCGAATGGGAGCGAAGGAGAGGTGTTCCTAGCCCAGAATGCCCTTGCCTCAGCGCTGAGAGCCGGGGGAGACGGTTAGAGAGAGGAGAGTGAAGCCGGGATAGAGACACCAGCAGGTGCTTAGGATAGAAACAAACAGGGTGCCAATAAAAGGCTAGGTAATCAGGGAAAAGTGTGTTAAAAGATAAAACTAAAGAACAGAAAATAGGCAGAATCTATAATGCAATCTTAGTTGTTTCCTAAACTGGAGCTCACTTATTTTCAGCCTGCCTCACTGAGCTCTTTACCCTCCTTTTCTTGTACGGATTCTCCCTCCTCCTACTCTTCCTCATCCTCCTCTTCGTCCTGTCCTCCTCTTTGACAGACAGAGCTACCATGGACACCGGGAGCCCCAGGAAGATACAGTTCACCGTCCCCCTACTGGACACCCACCTGGACCCAGAGGCATCTGAACAGGTGAGGAGGAGGGAGAGGGGAACGGAAGCAAGGGGGAGGAAGAGGAGGTGGTTTGGGTGATGTGGGACTTTTAAAGGTCTCTTTAATGCTTCAGTGACATGATTGGACTTTTAGCAAGGTTATTGTGGAAAAGATTTAAAAGGAAATCAGTGTCAATGCTTGTCACCAAAAAAAACTGAGAAACGTTTATTCCTGTCATCAAAGCCAGCGGGTGCACACACAGCTGAGCAACTCAGCTGGAATAAAAAGCGCAGTGTCTAATGCGTATAGTCTGATGACAAATTGCCTCTTTAAAGAAACCACATTTTCAGTTTCTTATTACTCCCCTTGCACCTAATTAGCAAGCTGTGTCTTTTGAATGAGGCGCTAAAGTGGTCATGATCAAATTCAGATTGATTTTTTTTTTTTCCACCTCAACTCACAGCGTAGCAGATTCTTAGAGACAGACACAGTATCTCAGCAGTGTTAAAAAGGGGGTGTTGCAGTGTATGGATGTGTCTCCTGGGGTTTGGTGTTGTTTTGGTTTCAGTGACTGGCTGCATCGCACTATACAGCAGAGATACGGACAAAAGTTGCCTTATATCACAAGATAAAATTGTTCCAAATCAAACCAGCTACCAACAATGGGATAATATGTATAGGTAAATAATAGATGGTAACTGCATGGCGTGGCTCGGTTTAAAGCAAATTCTCTCAGAAGGAGGTTTGAAAAGATGGAAAGGTCTGTTATTATTCACTTATTTTAGGATCTTATGAACTCAGCATCACTTAAAGACACGAGAGCAAAGAACTCTTCTTTTTAGTGACTGAAAAACCCAATGGGTGCAATCCGTGCATCTTTAGAGAATGCAGTGAAAAGAGGTGCCCCATTTTCTTGTTTTTATAAATATAACATGAAAGGTCATTAATAACGAATGAGCCTCGAATAAAAACCAGCAAAGATTTATGAGCCTGACTACACCTCGTTTATATACATATTCATTTCTGCTGGTCACTCTTTTCCCCACTGTGACTGTAAGAGAGGAGATGTTAGAAGGACTGCTTTGTGCATGTCTGTGTAGGTGAGTTTGCCCTTGTGAGGATGTTGTATTGGATGGTTTGAGAGTACAGTATGATCAGGGGTAGTAAGGTTCAGGTTGAGTTAGAGCTGCTGCTGGTATGATGAAGTGTGACTTTGTGAAGCTCAGATGTGAGGAAGTGAATGTGCAGAACGCACTGTAACCATCATAATATCCTTCTGTGCATAAAAGTCCCCCCTCAGATGGATTACCTGTAAGTGAAATAGCTTGCTTACGAAGGAGAACAGCTTTAATGCATACATCATTATTACATTGTTTGTCATGGTTTGCAATTATAAAGTACAAAAAGTTTCTTTTTTTTTTTTACCGTTGATACTTTTTAATTTTTCCCAGTAATATAACAACAAACTTTAAGGAACAGTGTGTAACATTTCGTGAGATCTATTAGGAGAAATGGAATATAATATCAATAAGTATGTTTTCATTAGTGTATAATCCCCTGAAACTAAGAATCGTTGTGTTTCCGTTAGCTTAGAATGAGTCCTTCTTATCTACATAGAGAGCGGGTCCTCTTCACGGAGTCTGCCATGTTGCTCTGCCATGTTTCTACAGTAGCCCAGAACGGACAAACCAAACACTGGCTCTAGAGAGAGCCTTTCATGTTTTTACGTTACCCGAAGGCCACCGTAGATTTCTGACACGCTTGTGAAACTGCGGTAACGTGAACCGCAGAGTGCAAAACCGTGGTACCGCCAGCTGCCGTCTGACTTCCGTTGCTCCTAAAGTAGTGTTATTATGGTAAGGATGGCCTCTGAGCGAGGCGAACGGCGTTAACACAATTTTGCACTCCATGGCTCACGTTACCACAGTCTTGGAAAGGGAGGAGGAGTGAAGGGGAACTCAGTTGGTTGCAATCTGCAACCACACCACTAGATGTCACCAAATCCTACACACTGTCCCTTTACATGTCAAAGTGAAAACAGACTTCTACAAAGTGATCTAAATTAATAATAGATATAAAGTACAGGATACATGTTTAACCCGCTTTAACAGGACAAACCTAAACCATCACTGATGCAGCCAATAGGCCTTTTACACAGCAGACATTTTGACTTGTCTTATAGCAGGAAAAGCAAAAGGTGAAACACATTTCATTAACGATGGCTCAGTTCCATCAAGTGTCTGAGTCAGCCGTGACAGTGAGCCAGCATGCACAATACCAAAGCCCCGCATGTAGCTCACCTAAATAGAGTGTAGTTGTTATTCATGTTATCAATTTCACCTATTCGCTTTTCCTGCTATTACATGCCAACATGTCTGCTGTGAAAAAGGTCAATCGGTTTTAGAAATCACATACTTAGTTAACTAGAGATCACTTGTGTGTAGACAAAAAGTTTCAGCAACTATTATAACTGTACACTGCATTGTGTTACTACAGAAGAAATACACTTTTTACTACACATTCAATACTTCATTGTCCCTTGAAGTTACCTTGAAGAGTTTTGTTCCACAGAATAGAAGAACAAAGAAACTCAACCTTATAAAAGTGCCTAGAAATAATAAAGTTGTAGTGCTGTTTAAAAGAGAGTCCTCGCACGCTTTAGTGATACTAAATGAAGAACTTAAGATCATTATCTGCCTTCTAACTTAAATGTACATAACTTTGGAGTATAACTTTTTAACTCTTAAAGTTATAATGCTAGAGATTAAACATGAATTGATTGTCAATCATGAACATTGATATTATTTATGGTCAGCATTTTTTTCAGCAATAGCCATTCAGTGTATTTACATTCAGTAATAACTTCTCCATTCATTATTTTCACTAATGTAGAGTATATTACGATCATTTTACAGTGTATATTCAGTACATATTAGAGCTAACTATATAGTCCCATATTTAGTCTCTATTCTGAATTTTCTATTTTATTCTGTTATATATTTTTTATTTCATTTAGTCTAATAATAATAATTTATCTTTTTAATTGTATTTGTTTCTCACATACCTCATTTGTTTTTGTGATTTATGTTAAGTAGCTGTTGTACTGTAATATTACAATTTCCCTTTGGGATTAAAAAAGTACTCTATTGACCTATTTAGCTATCTAACTAGCTGGATTCATATTGCCTATGAGGAATTAACAGAAAATGATGTATCATGTAATCCAGCATTACTGTTTTTAATTTTATCTCATTGGCTTTACAAAATCACTCCCTGTTTACTATATAGTGCACTATATTTACTGTCCGCCACGGATTTATCCATCATATAGTGCCCTCAAAAATTCTACAATGGAACGAATAAAGTAGAGACCTCCTCCGTGATCTCCTATGTGTTTGCAAAACTCCCCCATCCGTATTGTTTCAGTCTGGAATTTTCCAGGTGTACGGTGAAAAACTTGAACTTTGTGGCACATTTTGGACAGACCGTATGCGTATGTGTGCCGCAGGAAGTTAGCATGAACCTGATTTGAACGTAATACAGCTCTATTTATAATTTTTTTCTAAATCAAAAGTTTGATGACTGTAAAATATTTTGTTAAAATATGTATGAACCACTATGCATGCATACACAGCTATATGGTACCAATGTTAGCTAATATGCCATCAAACATTTCACAAAATTTATAAATGCGACTCGTCTAGACTGGATGCCGAAAAGCAGGCAAAATTCACTTCTCTCCCATTTCTGCGGTGGCGTTTCTATCCAGCCGTAAAGAGATGCATTTTCTTGCGTTAAACACTAGGGGGCGGACTCTGTATACTATACGGAATTACGTACACAACAAATTTGTGTGGAAACAAGGCGCACGGCTGTGATGATATTATAAAGATAGTGAATGAATGAGAATTCTTCGATCTGTAGTATCAAATAGCACTTGCTGTGACTACAGTAACCACGGGCATCGCCTGCATCAACGAGGACTGAAATGGTCAGGATTAATGAAACTGCCAGCAGATGAGCACAAAGGTTGCATGATGTTATTATCCAGGACTGAAACTTATTGGTTTGTGCCAGTGTGGTTTGATTATGTTGCTGTTTGAACTAAGAAACATTATGTGTAATTGGCCAAATGATATTAGGGACACTGTGTCTGTAAATTAGCGTCTGTGGTACATTTATAAAAAGTGTGTTTGTCTAACTGTGTGTGTGTGTGTGTGTGTACTTCTGTGTTTTTGAGTCTGTGCATCCTCGCAGTGCATTTGTCTCTCTTACTTTTCGTTTTCTCTGCACATCAAGATACAGATTTAATTAAATTCCCTGTCTGACCTGTTTGTGTCTGCGTGTCCGGGAGTCTGTGTCCACTCTGTCTGTATTTATTTAGCCAAACTGATGTGTGATCCCAGGCTGCAGCCATTCAATACAGGATCTTAAACACGTCCAGCCTGGTGTTTACCTACTCTTCTTCACCAGCAGACAGATCTCCTTTTAGCTATATAGTGAAATTCAGTTTACTTCTTCTTCAAAGACTCAAGAGAGTTCTCAGCTCTTGGCATCAATAAGCACGACTAAAGTTTGGCTGATTGCCATTGAGACTTCACCCTTGTAGGATACATTTTCTATTTATTCGAAGACCACTGAGTCTGCATGGCATGCCGGTTCTTAAGTGGTTTTATATGTGTGTGTGTGTGAGACAGATGACCGAGACAGACAGCCCATCAGCGAAACAGTCAGATGTAAAGTAAAAGAAAAAAAACACACAAAGTAAATGTGTGTATGTGCTTGTCTGTGTGTTTACAAGCACACTTATGTATGTTACTCTAGGGGGCTTCACCCATGGTTCAGTAATCTCTGCAACCTGACCCTTCACAACATGATGAATCAGTCTCCGTGGAGACCTGCACGTCAGTCAGAACAGCCTCCCTGAGGTCTTGCCCTCATAACAACAGCTCACATTCATCCTCTTATCCACAGACAGATACAGTGTGTGCCACTGTTATCGTAACATTACGTTAGAGCTCACTGTGTACTTCCGAGCACAAACTGATCCTGATAGAGGGCAAGGCCTGATGGTGACAGTGGATTGTAGTTTACAGATTCCTTTTCTGAAGTTATTTAGATATTCTTCTCAAAGGTTAAAGGTCACTGTGACCTAACAAAACACATTTATTGCCATAACTCAAGAATTCACAAGCTAATTATGACAATTTCACATAAATTGTAATAGGATAAAAATGATGATGTGATGACATTTTGGACAGACATGGATGTAAACTGCAACTTGACTTGTTGGCGGAGGCATATAACCGCAAGGCGGTAATTCTAGTTGTACAGATAAAATAAATGAGGTATAACGTGAAGATAAGGGAGCTTTAGAGGTGACCTTGCACGGCAGCTGGATTCTCGCGATGTCACGAGATCACGCGAGAATCTCAAGATCAAATGTCCAACGAAAATCCATCTTGTCAGGCTTCAAGTAATGCGTTTGTGTCCGGCTCGCCAGACAACGGACCAATCAGCGTCCTGTGAGGAACTACTGCAGCTACGGGTGTGGTTTAGGTGTGTGAGACCTGAGACCTGGTGAGACCATAGCGTGAGACGACACAGAGAGGCGACTATTCATTCTAAACA
This sequence comes from Sebastes fasciatus, assembly GCF_043250625.1. NCBI lineage: Eukaryota > Metazoa > Chordata > Actinopteri > Perciformes > Sebastidae > Sebastes > Sebastes fasciatus. The sequence continues at coordinate 31,306,334 of NC_133795.1, read as the reverse complement.
ACAGTGGCGGCTCCTGAAGAGGTTGGCATAGATGCTGCAATAGCATCAATTATATCCGAACTGGAGAGTATTTCTCAATTGAAAGAAGAGTAAAGAACGACACTGAAGGTGATGTTTTTGGCCTTCGGTTAGTTTTGCTTTCATTAGTTTGATTAACAGATTGACAGTTCATCCAATCATCTGCCACAAATTTTTTGAAAGTGCCTTCCTTTTTACAAACAGTTTCCAATGACGCTTCTGACAGGGTCAGGTTTCTTTAGAGATGCAGGTAGGCGAATATTATTATTATCTTTAAACGGAGACAGCTAGCTGTTTCCCCCCTGCGTCCAGTCTTTATGCTAAGCTAACTTACCATCTCCTGGATCCAGCTTTATGTTAAACAGACAGATATTAGAGTCGTATTGATCTGCTCAAAAGTCAAACTTTTCCTTTAACAATACAGAATAGAGGCTTAAACATGCTCCAGGAACATGATAGATGGCTTGGCTGAAGCCCTGCTGAACGGATGACAGTGTTTTCCAGGGTTTGGGGGGGACTGCACATGTGGTTGACAAATGTTTTCTCCCTGTTTCCAGTCTGTGTGCTGAGCTGTAGCCTTAAATTTAGCAGACGGATATGAGAGTGTTATCGACCCTCTTGACAACAAAGTACGTCAAAACGTCAAACTATTGCTTTAACTTTGGCTGTCTGTCTACATTGTAGTCAACGTACACACACCGATGAATCCATTATAGCCAGATGACTAGCCTTGTTAACACCAGGCCACTTTCTCTCATTAAGGTTGTAAATGGAGTATGCATAACATGATTAACACAGCTGGTTTACTTCTAAATTAAACTCAAATGTCTCTTGCTTGCTTGCTTACGGCTTTGAGAGATAATTCACAGATCAATTAAAAATCTTCTCCCACACCAACACAGTTAATATTCAGCTGAGATCTTTGCCTATATCATTTAGATGAAGGGCACCTGCTTGAGAAATCTACATTCATAGATAAAGACGGTGTAATTCTTGTTGAAATGATGAATCGGGACATTTTGAGGTGATTTTATTTCAGTGTCCTCCCTATTCCCTATGCTGATATGTGTCAGGCCATCTTTGTCCTTGACTGAGAACATAACATTACTCTGTATTGCCTCAGGAGGGCCATTTTCCAAGAGCTTTCAAGTGCAGTAGATTATATTCATATCACACCATTTATATTTCTTGCACATTAAGGCACTCAAGACCTGTTAAACTGAGAATATATGGTTTTAACCAGGAGACATATTCATTACTGATTTGTACAGTTAGAAACGGTACATTTGTATTCATAACTTTTCCCCAGTGCAGTGATTGTTCAATCATAGCATAGCAACCGTAACTAGGCACAGCAGTCCTGTCAAGCTTTGGATTTCCTCACACGCTGAAGAAGGATCAAAAGTTTTGGGAAATGTATTAAAAGGTCTGTTTATCTGTTAACTTAAGTTGCAGACATTAGCATGTCTAACTAGCATACTACCTATGGTAACTGAGCATTACTTCCAAGGTCAAGGTTCAAGGTCCAAGGTCACCACTACCATATAGACCATTTGGTATTACCCCAGTGTGTGGAAAGTTGTCCTGGATGTTAATAGAAGTTTAAGGTAACGATAACGGAACCTGTGCTTCTCTTTATTGTTTTTGGGGAAGTTAACATGTAACTTCAGTCAATGTTATATGAGATATACTGTTACATTGGTTGTGGCTGAAAGTCCATACTAACATGCTATTTAGTACACTAAAACAGTATGTGAGATATTTTAGTATGTCCAAAACCTTGGTATGAAACCAATAATACGCCAATAGCAGACTATTTCAGGTGTAATATTACAGTATGCAACACTGGACACTACGCCGGCATAAAAATCCCACAATGCAATGCGATAGTGACGACAACGTCCATAAAAGACATTTATGGACAGTTCTGTAATGTCAGTAACACTTCAATTTAACTTTAAGTATACATTTTTACTTTGTTAGGTGTAATATATATATTAGATTAATTCAGACACAAATCGTTGTTTTGGTCACATAAGGTTGGCACAGGTTACCATGGTTACACGTCTCCTACCGGCAAGGAGGCTCTCAGGATGTGACGACGTAAATTACAGCTCAGTGCGTCCGAAAAGATACATACTACTGTTTATTCACAGAAAAGTATGTGGAACGATTGTACACATATTGGGTATGTAGTGCACAGTATGTGATTTTGGGTGCAGCCACTGTCTAACACATCAGTTTGTCCTCATCCTAGAAGCGTTTGCTCTTGTAGCGTTTAAAGTGAAAACATGGCAATTAGAAAATACGAACAAGTATCCTATGTAAGCCAAGCAGCCAAACAAGGTTATATAAGAACAAAATAGCTGTCTGAACTTAGACTCAGTCTCAGTCTTTTAGCACGGTAGCCTCCAAGGTCATATCTAAGACCCATTTTACAAGATCCTTGTTTAAAAACGAGTCAGCTGGAAAGATTAAGAAGTCAAACGGAAATGGAGTTTTCAACTAACTCATGGAGCTATTGTTGGCTTAATTAGCTCGCTAGCTACAGCTGATAAAATCTTCCAAGGACAATTAATTCAGAAAAATCAATAGTTGCCAGCAAGAAACAAGAAGCCCGCTTTTGTCTACTTCTGTCTGAGATCAAGAACACTTTGATTCAGTTTCCAGTTCCTTTACACGTTTGGTCCTGTTTTTATCATTCAAGGCACAAGTTAACTTGAACAGATAACAGCTGCTGCAATAACAGGCAGATAACTTCCACGCTGCATTCATTGAAAACATAATGTTTAGCCCTCATTGCTTTTTAGTTGTATTTCATTATAAACTGCTACTATTTACCTTTTTTGATTCTCAGCAAAGATCTACAGTGACTGCAATGAATTTGCAGCTTGTGCATCTAGGCCCTGCTCCCCCAGTGCAGCTGAGAGAGAAGACGATGAGAGCTGTTACAGGGAGGCAGATTGATAGGAAGTGAGAGGGAGGCAAAGGACTGAAGAAACTGAGATAAAAGAAAGTAGAAGTCAGTGATCTGGGTTTTTCAATGCCCTATGAATACAGTAATTCCCTCTATTCAGAGCCAATTGAGACCACATTTGGAGAGTGTGAGGATGAATAATGGCTGAGCACTGATTTTACCCTGAACAATACCAAGATCATATTTCAAATGACAGGACGAGGAATCACAGGAATCCTCGTCTGTGCATTGTGCTGAATATCTTACAGCTCAGTCCTGCCTCGGTCCACCCAATAACAAGGTGCTGGGAAATTTTTCTCTAACCTTTATTTCTGCCAGAGTTTACTGGGTGTGAATTCCCTTTTTCTTATTCATGGCGTTGACTGGTGCAAACACATTGTTCTTGTGTAGGTCACAGGGCAACTCTGATAGCACAACTATTACAAAACTACCAGTGATTTTCTCACAAGGAAATCAGGGTTAGGAGATAAAGGCTTTATGCCTCTGTATTTCCTTTTAAGCACATTTTGAACTATAAACCTTTTTTCTACCTCAATTAGTTAGGAGTTTGGTTATTCCACGATAAGAGTTCCCAAGGTCAAATCTGTTTCAAGCTATAAAACCTGAACAATAGCGGTAACTCCTCCAACCATCTTAATTCACCTCCACTGAAATTCAAATGTGAAAGAACAGTGGGCATACATGGACAAAATCCAACAAAATGCATAATATCACCACTGAGACAACACCACTTTCATGTTCAGTGTGGGGTACTGGGCTCAAAAAACACACGTGACATTGTTTTATCAGTTTGATAAAAAAAAGTTTGTTTATGACCTTTCCTAATTTTATGAAATTTGCTTAAAAACATGATTTAGAAATGATGCATATGTCAAAAGTCCTCTACAGAAGATGGCACATTAGTTCTGTTGGGGGTCTCAGAGACTCCAGCTGTAAAATATGGGTAAATACAATGGATGTCCATATGCTCTATATCTGTGATTGGTGTTAACAGAAGTTTTTACATGGCACTATCCCTCCCAAATTTCACACAGGTCTATTTAGATTAGTTATCGGAGTTTGTTCATAAGAGGCCTAACAGGGAGTTACACCAAATATAAGAAACGCCCCTATGTATGATAACAAACATTTCTTCGTGTATAAATTACTTTTTGACAAACAAAAGAAATATAGAGTCAAAGTGAAATGGGAACTTCCAGGTTCTGTTCCAAAAGTAAGAAAACCTCATTCGGTGGTGCAGCTGTAGCTCAAACATCCTCGAACCGCAAGGTTAGAGGTTAGATTCCCGGCTCCTTCTGTCCGTTTGACGAAGCGCTTCACAGCAGCCCACTGCTCCTAAATGCTTAGGATGGGTTAAATGCAGAGGTCAAATATTATGTACGTACCTGTATGTATATAATGATTCTAATAAAGTTTAAGTTCAAAATCCCATTGACATTTGACACAATAACGTAAATAACATTCATATGTCTCTGGATAAGGACCAGGAAGAGCGCCGGGCTTTGAAGCAAATTTTACATAATGGCCAAACGGTGGTACTACAACTTCTGTGTCTGTCACGTGATGCCATTAGGCCCAGAAAGACTTTTTCCCATAGACTTACATTGGGAAAGACACGTCTGTAACACAGTGGATCATTTTTTTTAGGTAAATCAACTACCCAGTACAAACACTCTAATATCCTTATTTAAATCATTAGGTCCTAAAAGCTGTAAAATGCACTAATAGCTGAATCCAGAGTTATTTCCCTTCTTCCGTTCATGTGAATGAGACCCAGACCGAGGTTGGAGCGAGGGCTGGGAGGCGGAGTTAAAGGAAATGCTAGTGCGCCTGCTCTATTGGCCCAATGGATGCCGAAGATCGCCGGAAGATCCGGGTACTTTGTCACTCGGTATGTGCCACTGAGCAATTCTTATAGGAATGAATGGGAGCCCACCTACAACGTTGTATCCAGTTCTCTTTATACATCCATGACAAAGATGGCAGTTTTTTGAGAAACAATTTATGTTGTTTATTTAATATTTCGGCCATTAACAAACACCATTTCCCGTAAACCTCAGGAGCCTTTTTGCCATTTCTTTCAGAAAGACAGATGAAAGAAATGCAGAAGGTGACATTGCACTGAGTTGCAGAAGCTAGTGGAACAGAGGTTAGCCTGGACGTGACAACGGGATTTTGGCTCTCTATTTATATATATGCATAACCCATGTCACATATAAAAGATGAAATATTTCCTTACTTGGTGTAACAACCAGGTTTTATGGTCGTACTTTGTTGCCTTCATCTAATGTACAAGCTCAGTTTGTGGCAAAGGAAGGGTTACCACTTCAGTGCTTTTCTACATATTGGGTTTTTATTGAGGTCAGAAGAGAATCAAAATATTTGAGGGAAATTAATTGGTTGATTTTGCAATTATTATTCTTTTTTTTTGCACTGACAGAATTGGGGTCTGTGGGGCCCCAAACAAGTAGCCAATGCCAACTAAACACAAGTGGCAAATGTGAAACAGGACTTTGTCTGTGCTGTCTCTTGGCCTGACCTACATTTTCCATTCAAGGGTATTTTGTCTGCTGCCCCCACACAAGAACATCAGGCATGCACGGCTTTTCCTGCCCACCCATCACTTTTAGAAAGCTGTTTTTGTTCGTTGTTGTGAGAAGTGGCAGAACTGCATTTTAAACGGACTGTGGGTAGAAAGGCAGGCGCGCTGGTTTGAGTGGTGAGCCTGTCCAGTAAGCGGTGGTATTTGTGTGAGCGAAGGATCAGGGAGTTTGCTCTGCTGCCGGCTGAGGAGAATAACAACGACTCTGGGCATAATCAGTTCTACACAGCCATGGCTCGTTGAGCTTTAATGTGGGCCGGGAGGAGGGTTTTCTGGAATGGCAACAAAACACACGCACAAGGCTAAAATATTAGTACATGGATTTATAGTATACACAAGAGTCTTAAATACAACTTGATTTATATATCAGTTTTAAACCTGAGACTTCACAGTGCTTCAAAGAAATATACGGAACAAATCAAATACAGTAAAACCGAACCTGACAAAAACAAAACTTCAGCAGGAAAAATCAATAAAAACAGAACTTACAGTTTGATATGATTTAATACTTTCCATAGATAGAAACTTTGATTTTGATACAGCTACAAAGTTTATATCTCTGCAAAAAACTACTTTGATTGTGAAACAGCCACATAGCAGACTTTGCTCAGGGGACCTTTCAACTTATGGTGTTGTATAGAGCCTTCTAAACTTTCAGACCCTTTATTTAAAGGACCAGTGTGTAACTTTTAGGGGAATCTATTGGCAGAAATGGAATATAGTATTAATAAAAGTATGTTTTCTTTTGTGTATAATCACCTGAAAATAAGAATCGTGTTTTCGTTACCTTAGAATGAGCCGTTCATATCTACATAGAGCGGGTCCTCTCCACGCTGTCCGCCCTGTTGCACCGCCATGTTTCTACAGTACTCCAGAACGAACATAAAGTCTTCACAGATTAACTTTTCTTGCTTGGGCTGGAGTCGATAACGTTACTCGTTCCCGTCACCGCTGCTCGCTCTCTCTTGCTTCACCACTCACTTCCCACGTACACACACACTCTACGCACTGGCTCTGCTCCAACTGGCTCTAGATAGGGCCGTTCACATTTTGCCGTTGACTACCGTAGCTCTCCATCACGCTTGGCACACGGGAGAGGATTCAGTTAGTTGCAATCTCCTCACCTCACCGCTAGATATTGCCAGATCCTACACACTGGACCTTTAAAGCAATATGGAAACTTGGTGTGGGTCTGACGTCTGATCCTGGACGATGATAAAGATGTCAGACTGCTGTGGTTTAATAATCAATCACTTACTCATTACAGTCACTAATTTCAGCAAGATGTTTATGCAAAATAATTATAAGTTCATATTCCTCAAAGATACTTTTAGCTGTAAATATTATCAGAGTATAAAGCATGGTTCAAATGACTGTGTTGCATTCAGGTGTTGTATATCCATACTGTCTAAATCAGTTTGCTGCAATTCACACCTGCCATCACAATGTAACTCAAAGGCAACTTGAGTGATTACTTGTGATTGTATTTTGTTTCTCCAATAAGATTTTGATTCATGTGTGGAAAAAGTGTGACCTCTGCTGCACCGATAATAAATGTTACACTCCAACACACAGACAGAGAAGACAGTGGGGGCAATTTACAGTAGTACCTCATCTTGGTTACTCGTTCCAGGTATTTGTTGGCCAAGCTAAATCAACTGTATGTCGAAGAATTGTTCATTTTTGTTGCCCAGATGCCGCCAATATACTGGGGATGCAGGTGCAAAATATAGCTTGAGCAATTGAGCATTGGATTGCTATCCAATGACACAAGACACAATTTCGTGCAAGGATAGCTCTACCTGTTCCTGTGATAATGTCAGCGTGAACACAGACATTACTGTGAGAACATATTAACATTAGCGACGGATACAGAAAGGAAGGTAGCAGCGATACAGGAAGGTGACACTGAATGGTCGACATGCGTCTCTCTGCATGCTTGGTAAAGAAAAGAAAAGTCACTCAATGCCTCTTCCTATTCACACAGCCTTCCTGTACTCTGTGGCTGTGATTTGAAAGGTAATGAAGATGAAGCCTCTTAACATTTGAATACCCAATTAGACTGTGCTACTGAGATCCTACTGACTGCTCACTTTTCATTCTTTTCTGCAGCTACATCTGTATTTTTTTTTTAACAGAGTCTAAAGAGATGTTTTGTGCTTCTAACCATTTTGTGTTATTTAATAATTTCCTCACGCATTTTGTTGAGCACAGCAAAGCCTCAAAGTCAAACCTGCGTGAAGGGATCCAAGGGCAACGATTCACTTTCTGATTCTCTGTCACTTTTCTTTTACCTTTTAACTTTGAATGCACCTGCATTAAAAAGCAGTCTTCATGTTTTGTTTTCCATTGTAGACTCACAGCACAGCTTAAAACTTTGATCTTTAGTTTCTCATCTCGATGGAAAAGAGTTTAACTACTAGCTGATTTAAACTGTCTCATAAAATGCAGTGTGATGCTGCACTGTGTGCAGGCTGAGGTTATATGGCTGACTGGAGAAGACTACACAGCTTTGTAAGTGCACAAGCAGCATTTAGAAAAGACGCATGGAGGACTGGGGCTCGTATGCCTTCTAGCATTAGTCAGCATACCTGTCAGCTATGTGTGAGGAGTGCATTAGTGTGTGTGTGTGTGTGTGTGTGTATGTGTGTGTGTGTGTGAGTGTAATTGACTTACATTGGGGGGGGGGGGGGGGGGGGGGGTTTGCGATGGAGACCTAAATACATTTTTCAGTTGCATAAGTGCAAAATAGATTTTAATTTACTGCTGTTGCCCACAGTTAAGAGGGTTGCCATTCATTTTCTCCCTTATTATTTTCACCTCCCTTCTCCCTATTTCCATTAGAGTTAAGTTGACAGTCAAATGAATACCTTTCTAGTGGTTTCAACATGCATCAGATTCATTGGCAATCCTGGCAGCCTATTTTTACCTGAACTTTCTTAATTGAAACTAAGGAAATCAGCTGATAACTTCCATCAAAAAACAGTTTGCATCACCCAACATGTTCTTATAGATGGATACTAATGGTACATGTCCACAGGATCCGTCCTTTCCACGCTTCCCATTGATTGTCTATGTAAGCAGCCGTGCAATGCATTCTGGTTGTGTGGCGGCGCAATTTGAGAGATGAGGCGTCATGTTGGCTGCTCCTCATTTGCATAAAGTTGAGATCGAGGCTTCTTTATGTAAATCAGGGGCGTCCGGCGCGTCTCGCTCTGGAACTAAAATAAAAACAGATTCAGCAACTGCATGGCTTATTTCTCGAATAAAATGTTTTCAAAAACACATTTCAGTGAGCTATTTTCATAATAGAAAAAACTTTCCAAATTAGCTGCCATGTTGGTTGTGGTTTGACTAATGGGAGCAGCAGCCCACGAGGGAAAGTGTTCGTCCAATCAGGTGTCTAGCAGCAGCCCATCAAGCGTCCAATGCTGGGAAGCGAGGCGATCCCTCGCATCCAAAACGTGCCCGTGGGCACGTACCATAATAGATACTAGGGCCTGTTCGCGATTGAAAATAACAAAGGTTGTAAGCGTAGTTTTTATATCCACATGCAGAGCTTTCTAACAGTTATACTGTAGGTTTGGACTCTCTGCTGCACAGTTCAGTGTAATGTGCGTGTTCTTTGAAGTATCATCCCAGAATGGTCCATCGCTGCCACACTCCACTAATCGTGAGCCAAGAAGCAAGTAGGTGGTGGCAGGCGGCCCTGCTGATCTCACTGCACTGTGAGATCCAGCATTGCTCTCCACCAGCTCAGGCATCTTCAGAGACATCCAAACCTAAAATATGGATCAAACAGGCTGTGTCATGGGCTGCCAGCATCATGCGAGAAACTGGATGCTGAGTTGGCCATGTGGCTGGTACAGAGGGAGCAGCGCTAGACTCTCCCTGATTGGCTGAGTAATGAGAATGTGCCAATTTGAGTGCACTGCTTATCATTTTGATTGGTTGAGCCAATATAACCCATTAGAGGTCAAAGCCTGTGTGAAATTACAGCCTGGAAGTGCTTGAGATTTATCAGTCAGTATTTCAGTATTTCACTTCAAACTTAAAGATGTTGCAGAGCAACCATTTAAGGTTTTAAGATGATGTTTAGCTTCAAAAAGCTTCATAATGTGCCTTACTGAAACTGTTCTACTTTTTCAGATCAGAAGACGCAGACCCACACCTGCCACTTTAGTGGCATCCAGTGATCAATCATCACCTGGTAAGTCACTGAAATGCAAACACACACACACATACAGGCTATTTTTCTCTTGTGAGGTTATTGTATTGATTCATTATCTCGAGCCTCACCCTATACTTCATTGATAATAGAGCTCAGCATTGAGGTTCCAGAAGTGAAAATCCAGGTTTTTATTTGATTATTAGCCATAATGTTGTAACCATCCAAGGTAGACGTACCACAAGCTATAAGATTGTGAAACGATGGTAAGTGCTCTTGTAGAAGCCACAAGTCTGTGAATCAACTTGTTTTAAGAAAAACATGTTTTATTTATTTATATCATGGAGAAGTACTACACTACCCACAATCCTTAGTGTAACAGCGACGTCTTTGACTGGTGGAGCTTGCTGTTACCATGGAAATGTGTACCACACCCACGAGCGGCTAGTGAGGGTACGAATGAGCCAAGATATGATCCAGGAAGTCCAGTTTCAGTAACAGTAAAATAATCACTTTGGCAACTATATTGTGATGATTGACATGTAAACAGTAGCATTCACATTACAAAGGAGCCTGTCAGGAATGTGTGGTGGCATGTATTTGATCAGCCATCACAGCATCTTGTCGGATGATGTTGCATTGCAGGCCAGCTAAGTTCAACTTCTTTGCTGGTGCCTTCTGCGTTTGCACCATTGTTGCTTCGAAGGCGTGAAGCAAGTCATGTTCTCACACAGGGCGAAAGTATATCTGAACGTGGCCTTAGCTAAAGATAATTGAAAATGAAATAAATGATTACCCAAACTGACAGTTTTAAACAGACCGAATTCCTGGTTCATCTTTAACCGACTGTGCATGCAACAACAGTTTTCCAGGGCAGTGAGATATCATTACCAACATTTTGCGCCCATTTTCGGTTTTTACCTCAAAATAGATAGATAGGTTTAGATTATCTGGCTGAACTGTTGGCTTGTTACAGTACAAACTCTCTGTTCATCTGACTGCTTGGGTTTCCTGCCCCGTCTGACCTGTCTACGTTCCCAAATGTCAGCAATTACTTTGGTAGGGGTTGGAATCACCAGAGGTCCCATGATACGATATTATCATGATACGATATTATCATGATACGATATTATCATGATACGATATTATCACGATACAATCTTATTGCAATTTTAAACATTCTGCGACTATTGCGATAAGATATATTGTGATTTATTACCTTTTCTCAACTGCAAATTATGAAGTTTTTCAACATCTGTTTTATCTAATAAGATGCAGTTTTCACTCTGTTCATCTCAGAGTTTTCATTCACATATCTTAAAGGGACTATTTGTAAGATTCAGAAATGCTGCTTAACAGCGACACCTGTGGCCTTGAAATCAACGAAAGTCAGCGTCGAGCTCGCGCTTGCTCGCTCTACATAGACATGAACGAGCATCGCTCAAAACAGTGAGGCGACACACGTCAGCTAAAACCACAATATCACTCTATATTTCAGCTGCTTGGCAGTAATGTTAGCTGACCAGACGAAGGTCTCTCCATGAATCAATGCTGATCCTAGTGTTGGCTTTTCCTGCTCAGCGCAGGCTTCAGCAGCGGGGCTCCTCAACGAGTTACGTTATCGCCTCCCGACCGCAGCCGAAGACACCGGCACCCGGTCGGTAACGAGACGATAACATAACTCGTTGAGGAGACCCGTCACTTCACAAGACACGGAAAACCTCTGTTGGTCTGGAGGAGCTGCAGCATTTATTTCTGCACAAACGTCCACTCTACATTCACTAGATATTCTCAGAGCTAAACTAACTCTTCTGCAGTGTGTAGTGAGTGCGCGTTCACGTCTAGAGGTGGAGCGAGACAGCGAGGACGCGCGCGCTGTCTGAGTGAAGGAGAGCAGGCAGGGGAGACGAGGCTCCGGCTACACGCGAGCGCGCATATGCGAACGCGCATGTGTGCCGACCCGCTACATTTATACGCTTAAAAAGTTACAAACAGTCCCTTTAAGGAGAGAGTTTCTAGGGACCCCTTTGGAAAAGGCCATGCCAGTTTTTCCACGCTAAAATTTTGCATAAATTTAGAGCGTTATTTAGCCTCCTTGATAACAAGCTAGTATGACATGGTTGGATTCTTCGAATAGCTTTGAATATTTCTCACAGAAGCTTCAAAGCCCCCAAAAAATGGTATTCGGGGCAGCCCTAGTTATGAGGTTAATGATTGACATCTGTGTATTGATATAATATTGCTACACAAAATATCGCGATACTATGCTGTATCAATTTTTTTCACCCACCCCATACTGGTGAATGCAGTTGTATCATAATAAATAGAAATGATTGCCAAAACTACAAAAATTAGACCTAAATTGTAATACACCATAATTATCCTTTAACCATAACCACTACATGCTCAGCTCAACTAACCTGCAACCCAATGAACACTTAAATAAATGCTTAACGTTGTGGGTACCAGCTTTATGTCCACAGATGGATGATGAGTCCCCATAATGTGATTAATGCGGTTACATATGCCAGCACTATAATAAGTTACCATCGCCACAATATGTTTCACAATATGTTTCACAATATGTTTCACAGTACTCCAGACATTTCCATTTCTTATTTTGATTGCTGGGATGCAGCATCTCAAGTCTATTATGCACCAGATGAATCTTCCTGCTGCATTAGAGCAACAAAAACAGCCGTGAGTGTGTGTGTCCTCTCATGGGATCTTAATGATCAAACACCACAGCGCCCCTCTAGAGAGTTATATCTTCTATGAGTCATCCAGCGGCTCCCTGCATCCCTCCCTGCCTCTGCTGTACTTTGGTGTGTGAGTGTGTAATGTGACCCAAATTAAAAGATGATCAGCTGGGAATAAAGGGCGGCGAGTGTAATTTTCTCCAGGTGAGAAAACGGAGGGTGGTATTCTCTGTTTTGTATGAATAAATGAAGAGTTGATGCGTCATTGAGGATGCCAGCAGAGACTGCCATTGTGATATTGTTTAACTCGCAGCATTTCATCTCTGAGAGTTTTTATCTTGAAAACAACAGTCTTTCTAATTGGATCTGATTAAAAATTGGTGTCTTCTTTGGCTGCGATCTGTTTGCTTAATGTGTGTCTCTGCATGTGTGTGTGTGTGCGTGATTACACGTGTCTGTGTTTGATTCAGTAATTAGACACTGAGCATGTGGAGTGTCTCTGAGTCAACCTTGATCTCTGAATGAAAGTGCAGAGAAAACCCTCAACAATCCTCCCTGCTTAGTAGATCAGAGGCGAGAAGAGAGAGAGAAAAGACTTGTGAGGCGATCAAGTATATAAATCATATGTGAAGTGAAGAAATGGTATTTTTTAAAAATAAGAAAAAGTAGAAGATTTCAGGAAAAGAGAAAGTGTGCTATTTGTTAGATAATATATTTTGTTGCTACTAGGGCTGTCAAAGTTAACGCGATAATAACGTGTTAGCGCAAATTTTAGACCAAATTTGTTTAAACACCACTAATTTCTTTAACGCAACTTGCGATTTTTAAGTTGTACAGGACTCAGTTTTAAAGGTAGAGAAACTAGAAAAAAACTCAGGAATCCATTGGTACCAACCATGTCATACTAGCTTGTCAACAAGGAGGGTAAATAACGCTCCAAACTTATACTACATTTTGGTGAGGAAAATCTGTCATGGCCATTTTCAAAGGGGTCCCTTGACCTCTGACCTCAAGATATGTGAATGAAAATGGGTTCTATGGGTACCCACAAGTCTCCCCTTTACAGACATGCCCACTTTATGATAATCACATGCAGTTTGGGGCAAGTCATAGTCAAGTCAGCACACTGACACTCTGACAGCTGTTGTTGCCTGTTGGGCTTGAGTTTGCCATGCATATATTTTTTGTGCTAAATGCAGTACCTGTGAGGGTTTCTGGACAATATTTGTCATTGCTTTGTGTTGTTAATTGACTTACAATAATAAATATGTACATACATTTGCATAAAGCAAGCACATTTGCCCACTCCCATGTTGATAAGAGTATTAAACACTTGAAAAATCTGCCTTTAAGGTACATGTTAATTGCGATTAAATAATTTAATCGATTGACAGTCCTAGTTGTCACCTGTTATTTTGCAGTCATATTCATTTTACATGAGTTTTAAACATTGTTCGTTTTTTGGTTGTATTGTGCTCTGCCTCCATAAATGTAAATAACATAAAAAAAATCGACCTAACATAAAAAAAGGTTCTTTGAAATGAATTAAGATTTGATTGTCAGTTACTGATCCGATGGCCAAACAGTGAGGAAGAAGGTGAATATGTCTTTGGATAAAAGCAATATAAAAGCCTGCAATATTTTAGGAAAAATGTCATAAGATAATCCTTCAACAAACATCTCTTTTGTTACGTGTCATTGTACAGGGCGACCAAACTAGTTTCACCTCTGGAATTTAATAAATGTATCTAATCTAATCTATTGCCTGAGTATTGTTGGGTATCTTGCCCTCATCAGGGTGGTGACAATGTTTGGGGAGTAAAATATGTATATTAGAAAATAGTTGTGAAACTTGTTTAATTTTGATGGACTTGTATTTAATCTCACTCTGTGTGTGAGAATGAGAAATGATGAGAAAGACAGCCATGCATTGAAAAAGTTCAAGAGAGGAATTAAAAAAAGAAAACTTCAAACATCAAATCAGACACAAGCAGAGATCGACACAGTTACAGTTGTGAGTGTGTGAGAAGGAGGCGATGCCAGAGAGGAGGGGGATGGGGAGGAATAGATATGATGATGACGATGATGATGATGATGAGGGAGAGGAGCTGTGCTGGTGCAGTAATGGTGTGCCCCACATCAGACAGAGCCCTGCATTATTTAATGCTCTGCAGATTGCTCTGCCCTGTGCTCTGTGAACCCCAACAGCACATCAGAGGAACAGACGAAGATGTTCAGATAACTGATGCAGGCTGTGGGCTAAATAATGAGGAAGCAGAAGAGCGCCTAATTTGATCTTCCCTGAAGAGGAGGATTCATGTCTTTATTGGTTCCTGGAGAGAGTCAAAGAGATACCTTTAGTGGAATTAAATAAAGCTTAACAAAAACAGTATTTAAATGTATTATAGTACATAAAACTTGGAAGAACGTCTTCTTTAGTAACTACTATTTTGGTATTTTGTGTTTCCTGATGAGCAGTGCACTGCTGATATAGCAGTGCACTGCTATATTCCCTTTGGAAGGGGAAGGAAATAACCACAAATGCCACATACTGTATGATGATCATGTTAAGTAGTGCTCTTTAAATGAGATACTTCATCTCTACAAGCACCAGCAGCAGCTGGTCTGTGGTGGAGTGAGTGATGCCAACTGAAACCCTAACAAGCAAGCAAGATGAATTGATTAATTTTACCTTCAAACACACACATAGATTATAAGAAAAATAAGGACTGGTGCACACTGGGTATTGACAACAACTAAAATGGCCCAGGACATCACTTTGTATACTATACAGTACCTTTCAAATTAAAATGGATTCAGAATTTATAATGATTAAAAAATGGTGCCTTCAAATGGGGTCGTGTTTACCGTGTTCATCAGAGGAGTCCATATGAACGTTCAGTGGAAAGTTTCTGAAAGCTCAGAGTTCAAGAGTTGTGACGTGTTTCTTGATGTTGTCAGAAATGGCGGATGCCATGGAAGTTCATCTTTCGGTGCATAATAAGTTAATATATTGTAAATTTAGTCGTATATTGTTTTTCTTTGTAATTTTATATATAATGTTGATATTCCCAACGGCCTCATTTTTTTCCTCTGTCATCATGCCTTTGCATTTCCTGCATTATGTTACCCACCTGCTAGCTTTCTAAATTGTTAGCCTCTGAGGCTTCTAGACGCCGACAGTAACATTAATATTGCTGTTGCTTAGCAGCGGTGTTCTCATGACTTAACCACTTGAACGCCAAGCATATTGTGTACACGACTTCCCACTATGTAAACACGAGCTCACAACTTTTATTTGAAGGCACCGATAGTGTCACTCTTCCATTCACTGCCATTGGTGGAACCTTTCAACATATGCACATTTACAACATTATATTTTAAACAACTTTAAATATTGCGTGCATGTTGCTAATATGAGCATCACTGTTTGTACCTGTTCTTCTTCAATGCCATGCAAACTGCCTACTCCTTCTTCTCCTTCACCTTACAGATTATCCCATTATTTTGACGCTGTAGCAGGGCCCAGCTCGACCTGCTAAAGCGTCACTATTACAGCTGTCACTACTAGCTTTTTTTGTAAGCAAACTTCTCCTCAAGAAAATGTGAACTTGGTCTATATCAGGCCACTTTAATCTTTGTTGACAAAATTATCCTGACAACAGTGTTCTTGTAATTGAGGTTCATTGATTTTACGCAACTTCCTGCTTCTCTGGACCACAAAATCAATCAAATTTAAAAATTGTGTGCAGAATTTGCCCCTTTTTTTGTTTTTAAAAACATGTTTTTCTGTCTCAAGCGTTATCTCACTTGGTACAGCCATGCACTTTGTTGATCGAGCAATGTAAGTTCCAGTCCAGTTCCAGTTTGTGATATTCATGAGCTATAATCTTAAACTGTGAGCAATCATGCTTGTTGTTTCTCCAGTAAATGTAGCTTTTCTTGTGCCAATATGCGCTTTTATAGCAGCAGCTGCAGCTTGTCAGCTCTCAGGAAAACACATTCTCTAGTTAAATTAACAGGCAGTAACATCATTAGCATTTTTAATTCTTTACGCTTGTTGAGAAGATGATATCGGCGTTTGAATACAGTTATTGACTGGTTTGTTTAAACTCAAACAAATAGGGGATGAGGAGGAAGAATGTTGTCTTTGAAATCAAAAGAAATGAGCCACATATTATTTGTGCAAAAAGGGAGAAGGACTTTACCTCCTCCATATTCATTGCCCTTTGCATAGCAACAGTAAACAACTGCAAAAAAGATTTAAGAAAATGTAAACTTTTAAATGCATGACTGTGTAGACTTATATTACTTTTTCGTTTTAAGACAGTGCAAGCGTTTTCTCGATTTGCTCATTTTTCTTCATCAATTGCAGTACCGAAAATATAAATCGACACCAGCTACAGTAGGCAGCTAAATTAGAGCCGCTTGGCTGAATAAAGTGGAGTCAGAAAGCCGTCTCTGTTCTCGTCTGGCTTTGTGTCAGACAGCCAGTCAGCTGGGAGTTGCAGTGATAGACTCATCACTGCCGGAACGGCCTTTTTTATTGGCATTTTCTCTCATTCTGCAGCACAGATGGGCTCGATAAACAGAGAAAACAATCTCAATAACAGCAGAATGAAAGCCATATTTCATGTTTGTTGACCCAAATGATATTTCAAACATGTCGTCTACTACTACTACTACTACTACTACTACTACTACTACTACTACTGCTATCAACAATAAGCATGATATCTTTTTCAAATTCGAGCACAGCTGCTCACTGTTCTAATATTTGAAGTCTTCAGCTGCAGTACATTGATCCTATGCACCGATTTTAAACATAAAACGAAAACCTGAGAAGACACCTGATATGTATGGAGCTCCAATTTCTCTCCATCTCTGGTGCATAAACGTCTAATTATCATCTCTGAAATTGCAGAATGTTACAGCACAACTACTTATCTTTATCTTTAATTACAGTATCTACTTTGACTCTCTGCAGGTGTTAAATTGTTAGAGCTACTTAAGATGCAATAATTCTGCAGTTAAAACTGCCACCATCTCTATAGGGGAACAGTTTTTGTTATTTATATCTTAATTATTTTAGATATCTTTTCTGTCTTTAAAGATTCTAAATACAGAATTTAGAGCATTTTGATTGTCTCTGCGCAGCTCTCAACATGGCCACAGCCGAGTCGGCGGCTCGCAGCTAATGGTGCTAACAACTCTAACAGTGAAAAGCAATGGCAACATGTTTACCTGAGGGTGAACCGGAGAGTGGGTGCTACGCATCCGCAATGACGCCGTTGATTGGGGCGGCATTCTCTGCTGTAACCGCCGTATGAGAGCAGTGAAGAGCAGCGGCCGTGAGCTAGCCAGTGGGGCATGCTCACATTCACTAAAAGCACTTGTGACCGGCCCGGCTATGTAAACAAAGCACAGAGAAGCTCTTATTAAAACACACAGAGGGAGAGTGACTTCATTCTCTGCTCAGGTAGTTATTACTCCTCTATTTCTTTACATAACAAATAGTTATTTGCTGCTTTATTAATGCTCTGAAAATCGAATAGAACCTTTAATGGCCGGAACAGACAGGGCATGTGAGCAGTCCTTGATGGCTGCCTCGTGAACTACTGCGTGTCCCTCGCGTGTGGTGTCCACACTGGCAGCGTTTCTGCTGCAGCGCTGCTACTGCCATCCCTTTCTTTCTACATAGAGTTTGCCTTTCATAATGGCCATTTTATTTCAATATTAATGTCATTTATATTTATTTTAGACAGAAAAAGGTTGAGATGCGTATGCTCATTTGTAAATAATAGTAATAATCCACAATTTAAACTTGGTACTTTATTCATTCATGGAGCCTTGCAAGTCACTGCATTTTCTACAACACTGTCCTGTTAATATTTCAGAATAAAAGCCTAAAAATAAGGATAAAAGCAAGACCTTAAATCTCTAGAAGAGACGCAGCTGACGCGCAGCTGACGCGCAGCTGACGCGGTACCTGAGCCATGCTACTCTGACCTGTTAACATGGGTGCCAAAATAAAAAACAACAGGTTCAGCAGCCGCCACGCACTCCTGACGTTCCCAGTGTGGCCCAGCCGGAAGTTACAATAAAGATAATGAGGATAAAACTTTAAAAAAGCTACAAAAACAGCTTAAAAAGCAACAAAATCATGTGTAAATGTCAAAAAAAGATTATAGCAATGACGAAAGGGTGTAGGCTGAAATCAGAGCTTATTACGCCTACACTGATCACAAAAAAGGTGTAATATACAGTATGTCGAGACATCCCTCCAACCATCCTCAAGCTTGTTCCAGAGGTTCACCCCTTTATAGAAATACATTTCTTTTTTTGATGTTTTGAACATACATATTCCTTTAAGACAGTGGTTCCCAAACTGGGGAGCAGGACCCCTAAGGGGGCGAGGGTTAATATTAATGATGCATGGTTCCTTACTGGCCTCGGGGGCCCTGCTGAAAAGGTTTGGGCGCCACTGCTTTAAGATGATATTTGCGGTCTCGTTTTGCAAACATGTTTACAACTTTTTTATGGCTGCACAAAATGTTTACATTGTTTATTACATTTTGCACAGGTGGGATGAATCTCTAATTTCAGACTGATATAGTTTGACAGCTGTCTGTCAAATAGTAGTTCATAAATCTGAAGCTTTACTCTGTAACTTGAAGGACTGTCTAAGACCGGCCCATTTCCTGCGATTGATTTGAAAGAAAATCCATAATGGTTGTATGAACCGTCTCAAACTCCTGGGAGATGCTAAAAATACGATTCAGTTTCAAGCAGCGCTGTAAACACGCACAGTGTAAAGATGAATCCCTCTTGAAATGAAATTTAATGGCTTTTGTGTCAGGTTTTTATACACCACTGGGTTTGTGTCTGGTGCTGAGAGAAATAGCGAGAGAGAGTGATGAATAAAGAAACAAGCACATCACTGGCATTTTGAACAGCCTAGCGCATGCTTTTAAGTAGGAATAATATATGCACATGCGCTCACACACGCACACAGAAACACACACACAGACACACACGGTGCCTTTCTAGTGCCCAGGGATGCATAGGTTGCCAAGCAACAAGGTGGTGTTCTAGAAAAAAGTTCCAAGGCTGGAACCACAGAGTTGGCTGTGGGATCAACAAACTCACTATTGATCACAGTTAATGGTTTCACTGTACTCCACTCAACAGATTTTTTGTTTCTATTTCAGTCCTTTCATGTAGTGACCACAGAGTCCGGTTTCACTTATTGACTACAGATGATAAATCTTTATCCAGTGGGAGTCACATGAGTGTAGTATTCATAGACTGTACATAAGAAGTGGGTGTAGTCACTGTGGCGTCACCCATTGGTTCGTGGGCTGCCGTTTTGAGGCCTCAAGTTCGGCATTTTGGCCGTCGCCATCTTGGTTATTTGCAACCAGAAGTAACACGAGAGGGTGGAGCTAAGTACAACTAACTGAATTAAACATTTTTAGGCGACCAAAAAGGTTATAATTAACTTTCAATAACTGAAAACACACTGTGAAAGGGTTAAAGTTGTAAAACTAAAACACGGACAGGACATCACAAGGTAGCCACGCCCTAAAGCATACCCTGCTTTATGGTCTATTTGACTCTAAATGGGACCATAATTTACTAAATGAACATCATGCTGTATTGAAAGTAGACTTGAAACTCTAGCGATTGAGACCATAAACTCATGTTTACAATGTTTACTGAGGTATTCACGAGTCACTTTCTCATAGACTTCTATACAATCAGACTTCTTTTTGCAACCAGAGGAGTGGCCCCCTGCTGGCTATTAGAAAGAATGCAAGTTTAAGGCACTTCTGCATTGGCTTCACTTTTCAGACCCCAGAGTTGCTCCGTGGTTGTATCACGTTGGAGTTTCCTTTTTCACCAAAACAAATATATTCTCTACAGCTTTGTGTATGCACACATTGCAGCTACTTTTACTGTAGTATTATCCACTCAGTTGCCAGTTTATTAGGTACACCTAGCTTCATGAAGGTTATAATGTTTAATATTTGTTGAAGCTGTTTTAGAGAGGTGTTGATTCAAATCTATGATGGTGTTTGTGGTGCTGTTGAACTGCATTATACAGATAGGTGTTTCTGTTATTTAACCTGCTCTCATTGAAATAAACTGGATGGACAAAATAGTAGAAACATGACATGGAGGTAGGATTTATTGCAGGACTGTTGTATTTAGAGACATTTATTATCAGAAAGATAAACCCCTGCGATGAACCATCTCCTATTTCACTATAGACTGCATTAGTTTTAGCTACACGTACCTAAAACACTGCCAACTGATTGTAAATCCACTCAGCTGCTGACTACACTTGAGTATGCTACACACTTACTTCACTTAAGGGGTTTTGGATCAACAGTGTTTTACTGTTTATTTACTGTATATCATCAGCAGTTGGCTGCATGCGGGGGTCTATTAGGATGAAGATGAGAGTGGATAAGCATCCCCTTTGTTTGCAAAAAAATCATGCAGTGTGTCTGTTTTTATTCATAGATGAGAGTGGAGAACAAAAAAATGAAATAAGTCCGCCCACCATGCTTGATACAAAATGGAGCAAACACTTACTGCATTGGCTTGTAGTGTGTCAGATAACCATCTGGCCGGAGGTCACCTTATATCCACTCTGCTGTCTGGAGACACAGCAGCAGTCCAGCTACAGTACACTGATTGTGCTATTAGGAACAATATCAAGACTGCACAATGTTTGCCTGTTCATTCTGTATCTGCTTTAAACCCCTTATTGTCATTGTTTTATTGTGTGCACTACTTAACTGATTATTTGTTCATTTGCTTTCTTGCAGAAATAGATGAAGATCGTCTCCCGAACCAGTTGTACAAGGTAATCTAATTCATACATTTTATCGAAATAAGATTACAGAAATAGAATGATGTGAATTCTGTTTTTCTTTTTTAAAGCAGCTCCATCTGTATTAAATTATCTCCTCAATCTTAGTGCTCTCTGCCCAGCTGATATGAAACATTGATGTTTTACAGGCAGCTTTGCTGAACTCCCCTCGACAACGGCGAAAAGGACAAAAGGGAACACCTACAATGAAAGGTAGAGTTTATTATAGTTATATGTGTGCTGTTGGTGTTTTAAGTGTTAGATCACGCTGCTGGTGAAACAACAGTAGAAGTCGCAATTTTTCATTGCTTTCTATAATGGCATCTGACAACTGACATCTCCAATTTGTTCAGCTATTCTTTGAACTGAAACTCAGTCTAATGATCAGGTTAATTGAAATGAAAATATACTTACATTAAAAACTTCACCTGCTAGCAATGTGTATCGTGACAAAGGTACAAAGGCTAAAAGTAAGGCCCCGTCTTGTAATTGGTACCATCTAATAACTTACAAAGCCAAATTTACTCTCTTCCTATTGCTCACATGACAGAGGTCTGGAGAAGATGAAATACAAAAAGTAGGTTAGAAAACAGTGGTGATGTTGTAGGCAGTTGTCATTATTCATATTAGTCAGATTTGAAGGTGAAGTCGGGTACAGGTGTTCACAGCTGTAGGGACAAAAATGAGATGACATTCAGTACAATTTCTGAGCAAGTCAAACCAAACTAATATGATCGCCTACCTGTGTGAAATGTAGCCACAAGAGTTATGTCAAATCAAATGTATGGCCCAGCGGATGGGAAGAAGACCAAATGTTATAACAATAATCCCATTGTTCATAATCCAACTATGGGAATATCAAAAGTCCAATAATAATACATTTACCAATATGTATGTAATAAAGTTTATAGGATGGAACACATGCATGTCCATCAATATGTACATTTAAGTGTAAACAGTCTCTTTACAGTTAAAGCAGCAATAGGTAATATGATTAAAAAGAGTAATTTTTATAAAACGGTCACTATATCCTGACAGTAGTGTATGAGACAGATAATCTGAAAAAAGTCATGTGCCTCTGTGTCCTCCGGTGTCCTCCGGTGTCCTCCGGTGTCCTCCGGTGCTTCTAACGGCATCTGCAAGATTTCACAGACCGGAGAACAACCAATCAGAGCGGTCTCTGAGCAGCTGTTAATCACTCGCGAACTCCGATCAAACGGTCAAACTAGGCAGCAATGATCAAATATCAATCAATATTTTCTTACTCTAATGTCTATTTCTCTCCTCAAATGTTTTCAGAAACATCTTGTAGTGTACCTGTTTATGTAGTTGTAAAATGAGAAAGTTTGTGACCTGGCAGCCATGCTGAGATCTGTTGAGGAAATACCAAGCACCGCCCACCAGCCGGAGCAAACTTTCTAAACAAAATCTGTTTCAATACACATATTTCGGTGTCATTACTATTTTAAGACAAACTTAAAAAAATGCCAAACTGTCCTTTTAATTTGACAAAGCTATTAGAATGTCAGATGTCAGGTAACATAAACTTACTTGGTGAAATAGCTGAGCTAATGATGGAAGTTTGGACTAACTTGAGTGTATACTGTTCTTTCCTCCCATTGGCTCCCTTCATCTCACTCCACTTTCCTTTCTTGCTCGTCCTCCTTCTTCCAAAACGTCCCCAGTGAATTTCTACTTTTTACTTTCCACTATTTCTTCCAATTCAATCCATTCCCTTCTCATCTTCCCTCTCCTTCCCCTGTTCACTCTTCCCTCTTGACCAACTTTTTCTTCTCTCTTATCTCCACCTCCCTCCTCCCAGAGCTGCAGTTCATGGTAGAGCACCACCTGTACAAGCAGAGCCAGGGAGCCGGAGACGATTGCTCCTCAGAGAGCTGCCTGTCGGACCGGCCCAGCCCTGACTCCGTTCCCGCCGGGGAGGAGCTCCCACACGACGACGACGCCACTGCAGAGGCCTTCGAGAAACTGCGCTGCCAAATGGAGGGTATGTTTGGAGAGTGTGAAGAAGAAGATTTTATTTGCATGCTTACTGTATTGCAACTGCCTATTCAGCAACATAAACTACTGTACTGACTTAGGCACAAACAGGAGTACTTCAACACTTGTAAATGTGTGGAGTTGTATGAAGTTTTCATGTTTATGTTCATGTGTTTTTATGCCTCCACGCCGGCGACAACTGTGGACGGAGGCATTATGCTTTTGGGTTGTCTGTCCATTTTCGTGAACACGTTATCTCAGGAACACCTGGAGGGAATTTCTTCAAATTTGGAATAGACGTCCACTTGGAATCAAGGATAAACTGTTTAGATTTTGGTGGTCAAAGGTCACTGTGACCTCACGTTCGTCCCATTCTCGTGATATCTCAGGAAGGGCTGGAGCAAATTTCTCCAAATTCGGCATAATCATCCACTTGGATTCAAGGATAACCTGATTCAATTTTGGTTTTCAAAGGTCAAGGTCACTCTGACCTTGCAGAACACATTTTTGGCCATAACTCAAGAATTTTTATCTTATGACAATTTCACAGAAATGTCTAACAGCGTAAAATTATGTATTGATGACATTTTGGACAGACATGGATGTAAATTGCAACTTGACTGGTTGGCGGAGGCATACAACCGCAAGTCGGTGATTCTAGTTCCTCTAGACAATCTAAACTGATCATAGGTATGAAGTAGAGTGAGTATTTGTCAATTTGGACCTATAAAAGTATAAGTATAAAATAGAAAATAGAAACATTCAAGTAAAGTAGAAGTGAAAGTAAAAATTTTCCTCACTGTAAGCATAGTGCTTCTGCATTTCCGTCAGTGTCGGCTTGTAATATGAATAAAGAACATGAATGATTGTATGAAGAAGGCCAAAAGGGAGTCTGTCAAAATATGTCAAGTGCTGGAAAAGGTAGAAAAAGAATGAGAGGATGGACACAAGTGTGTATGAGGATGCTAGAGCGGAGGAAGGACAGATGAGACAGATAAGGAGGTCACTGCTGTGGCCTCTGATAAATGGATGGTGTGGTTCCATGAGGAGTACAGATGAAGGGACAAGAAGAGACAGAGAATATATGGAGGAATAATATTAAGGGAGGGAAGAAGCCAACTACAGCTTATTAATATTAAGGAAGGGTGTAGAATTGGGAGAAAATGTGAGCAGTAAAGTAAAGCAGAAAATGAGGCAGAAAGCAGGAAATATGTCTGGAAGGGATGAATGTAAAATGCATAATAGGGTTTTGGAGTGAGAAGGGAATTAAAAGAAGTGAAACAAAGGGATTGAGAAAAAGAGGAAATGGAAAGGAACACTTTTGCTCACAATTTAACATTTTTTCTCACGTACAAAAATGAAGTGTAAAAATTACAATGCCAGTGTTACGTGTGTTTGTGTGTTTTTACACTTTTTGTATGGATTAACCAAATGAGCTGTAACATTATTAGAAGTTTCAGAGGAGCTGGTAGGTGGATTTTGTTATCTTCGGACAGAGCCAGGCTAGCTTCCACTCTTTATGCTAAGCTGTAAGCTAACCGGCAGTAGCTTTATATTTAGCGTACAGACATGAGAGTGGTATCGACCTTCTCATCTGACCGTCTGCAATGCATAATTAAATTATTCCTTAAATGAAAACACCAGCATGGTTCAAAGTGCCATCTTGGCAGACACGGTCTCCTTTCTGTGCCAAATACTTTAACAGCTGATGAGAAAAAAACAGAATCAGCTTTTCAGCTCGGGCCAAGTACTTTACTTTAATAGCAGGTGAGTAGATGGTCACAGAGCGCAGCACATACTATACACACATCCAGTAATCACTCAGCACTAATGCACCACGAGGGCTGTGCTTTTCTGAAGTGCCAAAATTCAAATTTGGTTAATGTCATCCATTTTCACTGTAATTCACTGGGACACACGACAAAAACACATACTCCACTGTAATGAGATGACTGCTTTTTATGGATTGCTCACATGTTCTTGAGGAGCTGCTAATTAAGTTGTCAGTACAGATAAAAGGAGCAAAGTGGGAGCTGGGGGAAACAAATCGATGACAATTAACACCAGTTCAGTCAAGGGTGGCTTCACTTGAAGATCAGCCTTATGAATTCACTCAGCGTGACTAAAATACATGCAACTGTTATCCACTCTGCTGTATATGTATGGAAAGGGTATTTTTTCATCTCAACCTCTATTTGTCTCTGTGCCCCCTACAGAGTTCTCCAGGGAGAGTCTATTAGAAGCTGCCGGTGGACTCGAGTGCCCCCCCCTCTCCAAGGACGAAGAGGATTGTTCCAGCTTTGCCAACGTAGCAGATCCCTCATCGCAACAAAACAACGCACAACCAGGTAGAGTCAAAAGTGCCCCGTTTACACAGGAATCCTTTCCTTCGGGGGACTCTTCATCATGCGTTCACTAGGCAGGGTTTATTTAGATACCTTAACAGTTCAACAGGCTTGGCTTGGTGTCATGTAATCATGGCTCCTCAACAAACATCTGTGAAGTGGCTTTGATCCGCACTTCACTGAGCGCTGCTGTGGCAGAAATACCCTGGGAGGCAGCTCGTACGGAAGTGGAAAAATGGGTTTGAGGGGCTGATCTGAGACTGTGGGTGTTCTGTCATTACTGTAGATGTTATTTGTTTGTTTGGTTCTTAATTTCTGTGTTTCTGTCTCTCTACCTTGATCTATGTGGACCTATTAATCAAGAAAATGTATATATATATAACACGTAATAGTAGCTATAAACCTTCATTATGCATTATGATGTCTTACTGTGTGCTCAAACAGAACACAGTCAATGGAAAGACGAGACTGAACGCACAAATTGACCCAAAGTCACGTCCGAGCAAGTTAAAAATGTGAGACGTCTTCTATCTGGTGGATCGTGTCATCGCATCCTCTCTGTTAGTCTTTCATTTTTTTTT
Organism: Sebastes fasciatus; assembly: GCF_043250625.1. NCBI lineage: Eukaryota > Metazoa > Chordata > Actinopteri > Perciformes > Sebastidae > Sebastes > Sebastes fasciatus. Next base: position 31,280,065 of record NC_133795.1, on the reverse strand, counting down.
ATTTCAGCTCATTAGCTGAATCAGGATCTTCAGTATCTGGATCAAGTAGCTTGAAAAAAATAGGGTTTGCCAAATTTGGTAGACTACAGCTGTTATTTCAATGTGTCAGATAAATATTTAATGAACATTTAAGTAAATATAAGTATCGGATCGGACTTCAAAAGACATGGGTCAGGATCAGGGCCAAAAAGTCAGCAACTTCAACTGATGTTTGAATGTTTCCAGCTGACTTATTTTTAGATTGTTTCTTTGTTGCTCATATTTCCAATGATGATGTTTTACTTGCTGGAGTCTAAAATGCCCAAATCAGATAAAAAGTAGGACTGAGCCACTAACTTTAGCCTAAACTCTGATATAAAGTAGTAGCATTCAGGACCAGATTTTTTCAAATTTAGATAATTAAAGGGACTGTTTGTAAGAATCACAAATGCTTGTTAAGAGCGACACCTGTGGCCGTTAAGTCAACGAAAGTCAGCATCGGGCTCGTGCTTGTGCTCGCTCTAAATAGACATGAACGAGCATTGCTCAAAACAGTGAGGTGACACACGTCAGCTAAAACCACAATATCACTCTATATTTCACCTGCTTGGCAGTAAAGTTAGCTGAACAGACGAAGGTCTCTCCATGAATCACTGCTGATCCTAGTGCTTTTCCTGCCTCAGCCTCCCGACCGCGGTCGGAGGGAACAGGGGAGACACCGGAGTTTTGGTCGGAGACGATAATGTTTCTCGCTGCGTAGCCCCGTCACTTCACAAGAAACAGGAAACCTCTGTTGGTCTGGAGGAGCTGCAGCAGTTATTTCTGCACAAACGTCCACTCTACATTTACTAGATATTCTCAGAACTAAACTAACTCTTCTGCAGTGTGTAGTGTGCGCGCATCCAAGTTAGGTAGAGCGAGCTGAGCGAGAGCGAGTTGAGCGAGAGCAAGTTGAGCGAGAACGAGCGCGGTGTGTGAGTGAAGGCAGGCAGAAGAGCAGAGGAGCAGAGTACAGCAGAGACTCCGGCCCTGGAGACCAAAGCTACGGTCTCCCACGTCCTCCGACCACGGCCAACACTGTTTTGCAAGACGGGCTTCGTTAGATATAACTTTGCGGTTTTGGTGCTTCCTTGTAGTTTGTGTTGGAGTCTTGTCTGAACAGCGTAGCCACACGCGAGCGCGCATGGGACACCAACCCGGATTGATTTATACGTGTAAGAAGTTACAAACAGTCCCTTTAATGATGAGCTCTTGGGCCTTGGTAGTTTTGACCAATTAAACTAGGGTGGAGGTGGAGCAGGTGCACGAAACTCTGCATAAATAGAGACAGGGCGAGCATCTTTTCAAACAAACGACAAGCCTGTCAAACAGTCGCCCAGCCTGTTTGCTGACGCACGGAGCAGGTTAGGACATCTTCATTTGGAAAAACTGAAACATTCTCATGTTCTCTTGATCGCATCACGTCCAGTTAGGAAGAGGTGTTAAGGCACGTTCACACATGTATGAAATTAACATTCGCCCCGTTCATTTCCATTCTATTCAAGCGGAGGGGCGAAAAAATCTTTGCTTCCAGTGACGCAACAGTTTTGCATCTTTGCATTCGAAGTGGAGTTCAACTTTGGTGAACTTTCAGTGCAAATATGTCCTCGGCAGCATTTGCTTATGTGTGACCATACCTTAAATTATCCACATGCCCAAATTAATTATTCTCTCCGATTTAGAGACCCGCATGGACATTTTCCGTCTACCACCTGTAGGCTATGTTGCTTTTTAAATGATGTATTGAATTGATGTATGAGTGTTTTCTTTAACAATTTACTTTAATGATTAGAGAGGCTGCTTTCAGTCCTAATTGTAAATGCTTCCATGTACGCAGTGATGTCACAGCAGCAAATACCGATGGACATTTAAGCAGCAAAACTAAAAACTGTAGTTATAAACTTGACAGAGGGAACAGAACTAAACTTTCAGCTTCTGAAATAATCACTAAAGTTACGCTGCTGTTCCTTGTGCGTTAACACGCACTGCGTTTCTCTAAGGGGACACACTTGCCTGATGAAAAATGAGGCTGTCTGCTGCGGAGCAGATAAACACTGTTTAATACATCCCTTAGCCCCATTGCACTTTTGCTCTTGTATTCCTGGTTTTGGACAATATTAAAAAAAAAATGACATTATATTACATTAAAATGCCTTGTGTCACTCTTATTAAGCCCTGTGCACACCGCATTGGCATGTTAAGAGATCTAATGCTTGACAGGCTGGCCATGCTTAGTTACGGTTGCTAAGCTATGATTGGACAAGTTTGGTTTAACGTCCGCTCAATTGTTCGTAATTGCTCTCACCATAATAGATGAAAAGTTATAAGATTATCTCCACCCTCATATCTCATGTGATATCAGAAAATACAAAAAGAAAAAAGTGAGAGTGAATTACAGAACTTCTGCCGTCTACTGTAAAGCATGATGACCTTTTGTTTCTGTATAGTTTAACACCAAGCAACAGAAAACAGAGGGTGCTTTTCTCTCCATTTGGAGAAAAACAACCATCCCTACGTTGAAATAATGAATAGTGTTCCCAAGAGTCCATTAAAATCCCACCGAGTCAGCCTCTTCTCTTTCTCTTATTGTCCCTCAGTATTTCATGTCTTTATTTTGCAGACACAAAAGCAGCAGCATCCAGCGCGAGTCAGCCGGCGGAGGAGAAGACAAAGAAAAGCAGCCTGGACAAAGAGAAATAGAGCGGTCTTCTGCACAACACAAAGCTGCTCCGTCTGCTCAGCCAGCCCGACACAATGACAGAAGATTGTGTCTGCAGATCCACTTTTTAGATACATCAGGGCATCTACGTTCCTCTACAGTCAGGCCTTAGTTTCCACCCGAGAACAACAGCAACAAAGGTTTCTACACTTATTTTGTGTCAAAAAAAATCTTGTGTAAATGATTTATTTATAATATATTTCTTTTCTATAGCTTCCCCTACACTGAACTAAAATTAGTTTACTGTAAGTATGAACCAGACTGTGAGTTACTATCTAGATAATGAGAAAAGAGAGCGTCGTTTCCTGTCACAGTCACACAATCATTATCATAAACTACCACCATTTAAACTACATGCATAATGTCCTCTTTAATGTTCAAAGGCAACACATATTCTATTAGTAATCCCTTTAGACAATTTTCATGATTAAATATGTGCCATGACTCCTGCAATTATTGTTCAATCTCAAAGCAATAAAAATGTATTAGTACCTCATAAATAACTTGGACTGAAACCGTAATTTTAAATTCAAATAATTTTTTGAGTTAGATGCTGAATCTTAAATGAGTGGGTAGCTCATTAAGTTTAAAATTATATTCACGTTTGTTTCGACTACTGGATTGAACATCTACAAATATATTCTTAAAGTACAACTGAAATGAAATACATGTTATTTTTCTGCTACAGCATGTAGAGCTGCAACGATTAGTCAATTAATCAACTGATGGAAAATTTATGGGCAACTATTTTGATAATCCTTTAATCGTTTTAAAGAACAAATGCCATAATTCTCTAGTTCCAGCTCCTCCAGTGTGATGATTTGCTGGTTTCCTCAGTCTTCCACTACTATAAATGAAATATTTTGGTTGGATTTTGGACTTATGGTCAAACAAAACAAGACATTTGAAGACGTCACCATGAACTCTGGGAAACTCTGAGGGACATTTTTCACTATTTTCTGACATTTTATAGACAAAGCGATTCATTGAGAGAATAATCAGAAGATTCATTAATGAAAATAATCTCTAGCCCTAAAAGCATTACATATCTGCTCAGTAAATTACTTGTCCTGAGTTCAACTTTGAGAAAAAAAAACAGAAACCAAAATGGAGAACTTAACATTTTAAACTAGTTGGTTTCATGATGCCGCCCCCTATCTTTGCATTCATTTGTTGGAATACTGTTCTGGTATCCATCTATGTAGATGGGGTCCTTGTTTCCATACAGCCAATGAAATCGCTTCATATCAAATCATATTTGCATAAAGCTGTAACCTCATCATTGTAACGGCCAGACCGCAGCCTGCAACACTCAGCCACAAACTTAAAGCTACAACCCACAATAGTTTTACTGCATAAGTATCCTTCTAATCTAACTTACAAACATGAACGCACCTCTTGTCCTGCACCTTAGCTTGTCGGATGAGCGACCAAACAAACATTCACAGAGGAAAAAGTGCACTGGCAGCGTCAGTTTTCAGGCTAGATGGCTCATTAGCTGCTCAGATGGGGCACTTTAAACAGCATGTAAACTCACCTGCAACTGTCTGGTTAGATGCTGGCGTGGTCCTTACTCTTCAATATCACTGGTAACAACACGTGTATGCTACAGAGGTCACCTGCTAGCTGCTGTCAGTCAATCACAGACAAGCCCCCAGCTACTAAGAGGAAAAGCAGTATTCCTGATATTTCCCCAAAGACCGTTTTCTTCCTTTTAATAATAAAAAAAACTATTAACACATTTTAAAATACAAGTTGACATTATTTTTGACTGCAAAAAGGTATAGCTAAATGTACTTCAGTTGGACTTCAAAATAGGAAGTAATTACTGCTGATCTGTCAATGAACAACAATGATATCCAGCCTATTCTCATTCCCAGGGCGTTAAATACCGACGCTTTGTCACGGCCATCGACGCGAGTTACCACCGCACAAGGCAACCTTGAGCGCCGATATGAAAAACACCAGGCATTCCATTAACTATAATCCATTTGCGGCAACATTAAACACTCAAAGAAAGTGCGCCGGGAGTGTGGAGACGTAGTTTAAAGAGCGAAAAGACACACACCAGGCGGGCGGGATCGGAGATGGATGGGTCCAACAAACAGAAGGCTTTCATCCAGGAGACCGCTGTTTACAGTTAGCTGTTCGTTCATGTCCCAAGTTCACAACGCTCAGTGTCATTTTCACTGTACAAACGTAGTAGTTTTAAGCCCAATCGTGTAGTTCGTTCCTAAACCTAACTAAAGTGGTTTTGTTGCCTAATCCTAAAGTGACGCCAAGGGCATGACAAAGCGGCAGTATGTGACGAGTTGGGATGAGAATGTGTCGTGATATCATATCTGGTTACAGTAATACACTAATAACCAGCAGACTTTTACCAGCTTAACGGTGTGGTTGTATGTTTGTAGAAGAAGAAGAAGCATGGGACATTACAGAAGGTTGTGTTTGCAGATGCATTTAGATATATTGTGATTTAACAAGTGAGCAAATTGCCTCATATTTGGCACTTGAATGCATTTGGGGAATCTAAATCCTGGTCTTAAAACACTTTCCTGCATGACACTGAATGTACAATGACTTTTCTGGACTTTTAAAATATGGGATACAAATTGTAATTGCCGGCATTCCCTTTTCTTTCTAGTTTTGTATGAAACAAGGACATTATGTAGTCATCACCGCACTCTCAAATGTTATTTCATCTATTTGTATCACTGAAGTGGCATTATTATGTGACAATCCTTCCTTGACCATTAATTAATACTTGACATGGATGAAACAGAACTGAAACAGTAAACTAAAGCCACCCTAGTATTGAGAACAACAATGACCACAATGAATAAGACAGACAGTAAAAACATTCCTGTGCAAGCTTTTGTTTTTTCTTCTGCAGTGTATTTATGGACCATGTAATGTTTGTTCTGTTTTTGGATGGTAATAGTGTACTTTACATGGATTTAATCTGGGGAGTTTTGTTCCAATTTTACTTGAATTGATTGATGATTACATCTGTAATCTAAATTTGTTTGATACAATAAAACGTTTAAATTGGTGATTGGCTGGTTTTTCTTTCACACTTATCCGGGCACAGTCTGTGAATTTTGCATCCAGTCAAGTTAAAAACATGTTTGACAGTAAGTCAAAGAGAGTCTAGTATGTCTTGAATGTCCAAAGCACGTAAACCAGGATCTGCTTTCCCATTAAAATGTCAGAGAAGAGATTAAAGTCACAGAAAATGTCAAGTTTAACTTACAGTGTCTGACATCACTGCACCACTGGTCATGTGCTTAGTCAAGTTTGACTATATCCTAAAAATAGGCACTCTCTGCAAATAAATAATTCAATGTACTCAGAGCCGAGAGCATAAAAACACATACATTTTTCATAGTCAGGCCTGGTTTTCACAGAAATATTTTGTAACTCTGTAGCGATTTAAGCTACTTGACATCTATACAGACACTTCAAGTTGCCTTTTAAGATGCCTGTGTGAGATTGATCACTTCGATTGCCAGGTTTTGCCGTGAAAGCATGTTGCAGGTGGATGTGCTGCTGGATCTCTTGAGAGCAAAAGACCAAAATTGCAGTTGTTAATGATTTTCTATATCAGGGTGAAAGACACTCCGATTACAACTTTTAAATTGGCTCGCTGGAAGAATGTACATGGCAATGTAGGATGTCATACAGTAAATATATGCTTGTTTTGCTTTTGTAGCGATACCTCACACACAATATGTGCAGTACAGTACATGTGTAAAGGTGTGCGAAGATTGCTGTTTTTTTTACTGTTTTGCATTTATATAGTGTGTGTGTGTATGTTGGGGTGCAAGTGGGTGTACACTGCATGTACTGCACATTTAACAGAAGTATCAGAGCCCAGTTGACCAGTTGACTTGAATGTAAACAGCTTTATGTGTCCGTACCGTCCTACTGTAAGATGAAGAAAGCTGAAGATGCTACTGCAAACTGTTTAAATGACAATTGTTAAAATAAGAAGCTGGGTTTGAAGCTGAACCCTCTGGGCAACCTTGGAGACGCTTTCTCTCACTTTGCTCTACAGCCCCTCCAGCTGGGAGAGGGTTGGGATACCAGGCACAAGACAAACATTGTTTATTGTGCATGTTAAAGTCAAGGGAGGGTCTAACAAAAGACACTTTAAGTTACATTATGAGAAGTACGGGATCAAGGTTTTGGATGGATTTGGAACTCGACCCATATTAAGGACTAAAAGTCATGATATCTGTTACATATATTTTGAAAAATCTTGAAAAGGTTCTCTTGCAAGTCCCCCAATTTTATGGAACTCCATCCATCCATTTATTATCTTTAACTGCTTATCCTATTCAGGGTTGCCAGACTATCACAGGGCTAACACATAGAGACAGACAACCATTCACACTCATATTCACACCTACGGGCAATTTAGAGTCATCAAATAACCAGCATGTCTTTGGACTGTGGGAGGAAACCGCAGAACCCAGAGAAAACCCACACTAACACCGAGAGCATAACAACACAGAAGGGCCCCAAGCTGGGTTTGAACCTGCAGCCTTTTTGGTGTGAGGTAGCAATGCTAACCACTATACCACCGTACTGCCCGCCCCGCCCCTTTTTAATGGAAATCAAAAATTACGTTTCTGGAGAGACACTTTAAATGTTTAATTGTAACCTCCGCCAAGGTCAAAGGCTTAGGAAGGAGGTTATGATTTCACCGCCGTTGGTTTGTTTGTTGGTTTGTTTGTCTGTTAGCAGGATTACTCCAAAACTTTGTGATGGATTTGAATGAAATTTTTTGGAGGCGTGGGTTGTGGCACAATGAACAATTCATTTGATTTTGGTGGCAATCCGGATCATGATCCGGATTCATGATTTTTTTTTACGCATTCCGATCAGCCAGAACATTAAGACCACTGGGTATAACACATGCGCAGTGTAACTGATGATGCGTTGATGACGCGTTGATGACGCGTTGATGACGCGTTAATGACGCGTGACCCCGCCTTCTTCCTTCTTCGAGCAGAGAAATATGTGTGTGGATATGTGTGTGGGAGCTGCTGGCCGTCCGCGGTGAGAAAGAAAAAAGCGATAGATGACGGGATCACAGACAACGTAGTGTAACGTTATACAGCCATAACAAGGCTGCTGAATGAGAGAGGCGTCTGCCGATACGTTACACGGAAACACACCGTGTTAATAATAAGCCGACCACCTCACGGTACCGCCAGCTGTGAGCTGTGATCTGTTTTTAAAGTCAGGCACTTTGGCAGAGGTTTTCGCTCTCCGAGTGCCATTCTAGTATTTATAGTAAACTGCTAAAAGTTGTTCTGAAGTTATTAAAATGTTGGCGCTATATTAAAAAGTTATGTTTACCTTTTTAAATGGTCACTATATCCCGTCAGTAGTGCATGAGTCAGGTAATCTAAAAAAGTAATGTGCCTCTGTGTCCTCCGGTGCTCCTAATGGCATCTGCAGGATTTCACAGACCGAAGGAAAACAACCAATCAGAGCTGAGCTGGAGCCTGCCGTCTCTGAGCAGCTGTCAATAACTCGCGAACTAGGCAGCGCTGATCAAATATGAATCAATATTCTGTTACTGTAATGCCTATTTTTAGCATAAAATGTTTTCAGAAACATCTTGTAGTGTACTGTTTAGCTGTAAAATGAGAAAGTTTAGTTGAGGAAATACCAAGCACCGCCCACCAGCTGGAGCAAAGCCAATAGGAATGCTCTCTTTCTGAAATGACCTGTGATTGGCCAAAGTCTCCCGTCACGGACAGAGCCATGAGGAGGTGCAGAAGTCTAGTTATCTCTCAGAACACTTGAATTACAATATGCTGAAAGGTTATATGGTATTTTTGCCAAATAATGCCAAAAATATCCTGCCTACTGCAGGTTTAATAGATCCAAACAGGTAATAATTTACATTCAACAAACATCTCCTCTCATAATAAAACTACTTCAAATGACTGCAAGTGGTTTTAAAAGTGATTTCATATCAGAAAACAGTGAAGATATCACTTGAGTTGGCCTTTTAAGTCAAAATGTGCACTAGGTTTTGTGCAGAGCATAATCTAGGCCTATTTGTATTTTATACTGTAGCTATGGGTTTGCAGAATAAGCCACTAAATGTTGTGTAATCCATTTTTGCAGATGTGGCACTGAATAAAATAATTGTTAAAATAATGGCCAGCAGCTTTAATTTAATCAAATATCTTTGACCTTGCAGTTGAATCCTTTATTAAATGTTTTAATTAAAAACAACCAGGCACAATATCGCACCATAACAAGGCCAGCCTTATGATGAATTAATAACTTCACACAAATGACAAACATTGACATATTTTCAATGTTTATTGCATGGTTAAATGATTTGTATACAGGTCAAACTATGAAAGGTAAAATGTCCCTTATAAGTGTTTAGGTGGCAAATTAAATTAATAACATGCACGATACTGTATAACATGGCCAGCATGTACACTTTGCATTTAAATTATCACAGTATACTACCCTTGAAATAAGACATGAGGACATTTCTGTGAATATAGTGCATCTTACCTTGGGAAGATGATGTTAACCTTAAACCACCCCTCCCTCCTCTACCTCCCTCAGTCATGATATAAGAAGGCGTTGTGACTCAGCATCAACCTCAGTTAACCTTTGTAGATATTCTATGACAAAAGCACATATCATAAATGAAGTCTAATCTACGGTTTTGAATCTGTAGCGGGCTCTTGCAGGGATTTTTCTGACAGCTCCTCTTGTCTGGATCTCGGCCCTTTTGTCACACTGGGGTCTGAAAATCCTGGGAGATAAAAAAGATTGGAAAAGGCATTGGAAAATTGTGTTAAACTGAACGAGAAACAGTATCTGTGTTTAATTTCCTCATGAGATCACTGTGAAATGAGTGCAGATAAATCAAATCAGGGAGACTGAGCCCATTTATGGAGCAGAGTGGCTTTGTCTCTGCCAAATCAGACACACATCTAGAGCAAAGGTTGTCAAACTTTTCATAGGTGATCATATAAAGTCTCAAGATTTTAAGATTTTGCCTTAACATAGATTATGTTAAAGTAAAATTGTGATTATGTATGATAACGAATCTACAACATACCATTGGAGCCACTTTCCTTCCATTTGATCTTGTTGTCTTCGGTGTGTCGTGTCCAAGTGGAGCGGAAGCTCACCAGCTCAGCTGTGATGTGAGCGAGACTCCACTGCAGACCTCTGGAGCTCTCCTTCCACAGATTACTGGTGAGACATAACAGTGCTCTCATAGCTGTACTTTTTATACTTTCTTTGTCCAGCTTTACCCTCATTCACCGTTCTTTCTTTCTTTCTTCCTTTCAAGTTTAGATAATTGTGAGTTATTGTCGTTATTTAAAGGACCAGTGTGTAACATTTAGGGGGATCTATGGGCAGAAATGGAATATAATAAGTGTATAATAAGTATGTTTTCTTTAGTGTATAATCACCTGAAAATAAGAATCATCGTGTTTTTGTTACCTTAGAATGAGCCGTTTATATCTACATAGGGAGCTGGTCCTCTGCTAGCCATGTTTCTACAGTAGCCCAGAACAAACAAACCAAACACTGGCTCTAGAAAGTGCCATTCACGTTTTAATTTTTTCGTGTCGGCCACCGTAGTTTGGCACACGGGAGAAGTTTCAGTTGGTTGCAATCTGCAACCTCACCGCTAGATGCCGCCAAATCCACACTAGACCTTTAAAGATCAAAATGTCTCTTAAATTAACATTTCGATATTTTTGGAAATTACGTTTATTTGCTTTCTTGCTCAGAGTAAGATGAGAAGTCTGTTCATTAAAAAAAGAAGCTACAGCCAGTTAGCTTAGCTTAGCATAAAGACTGGAAACGGGGAAACAGCTAGCCCAGTTTCGTCACAAGGTATAATAAAATCTGTTTACCAGGAGGTCAATGTACATGAACGAGAAATACAGTACTTTATTACACGGCTGTGTTTTTAGTTGCAATACCACCACTGACTGACCACTGGGACAAATTGGCGCCATCCAGCTCTCTTAATGCATCCATATTTTCCAGTCTTTATGTTAAAAAACGAAAACAAAGAAGTAGTAAAATGTACTTCAACAAGTACCAGCCTCCTCCGTGTGTTACCTGTGTCTGTTGCAGGGGTCGGGTGGACCTGGGTTCTCCTCCACCAAAGGAATAACAATCTTTTCAGCCATGTCCGTCAGCAGAGAGAATGTAGGATACACAATGAAGTCTATGAAACCTGCAAAAAGAAAAATGTTGCCTTATTAATGTGTGAAAATAAAATGTTTCTGAGCTGTTAAAATATGATTTTTATTTTGCTTTTTTATACCGGTAAAGAAATTCAAATGTAAGTCAGTGATTGAAGTAATGAGATGTCATATAAGTCACAGCATTTTCATGACTTCAAACAGAAGTGTGGATGGGAACTAAATCAGTTTTATAGAATCAGTGAGAAGAGGACTGAGTGAAACGGGTTTTAGAAAGTGTTTTGTGAGACGTACCGATCTGAGACTCAGCTACTAGGGTGCTTTTTCGATCACACAGTGGAGAGAAGGGAAGGCCGAGCTCTGCCTCTCTATCACCCTCACAAAGATAGAAAGAGAGAGAGAAGATATCTTAAAGGGCATCCCACACCTCACCTGAGAATAACTTTTTAAAGGTTATTTGACTGGAACACATTCACCACTTGAGACTTTTAGATTGTTCGCAGAATATTTCGTTTTTTAAAGTAACACAAGAAACATTAAAGAGCCTTTTTCAGAGAGAGGTTTCTCACATCTTATTTTCAAAGAGAGTATGGCTGCCCGACACCTTCTCTAATCTATTTTTTCTTCTAGTCCAGACAGTGAAAATAGAGGAGAGAGGACGGCTGCACATAGAGACATATTGCTGCATTTACTGGAAATCCACTCAGTTAAAGTACCAACCTCACAATACCAGCCAATTTCTCTCATCTATCTATAAGGCTCAGAAGGCATTAGCGTAAAAATAATGGCTTTTTAAGAAGGTTGTAAGAAAGCATGATTGACAGGTTTCTTCACTACAGGAAAAGTGGGGTTTTCGTCAGTAAGCAGCACTGTAAATGACCATGAATGTCCGGGTAAACAACAAGAATTTGTAGGCAGCACAGAAAACTCTCGGGAACAGCCAGGAAATTATGTGGAATTTCAATTTTAGGCAGTTGACCCCCCAGCCGCTAGTCCAGGGAGGCCTTTGCATGTGAGCTATACAGGCAAATCAAGCTAGTAGGGGGATTTTGACTCACAAATGGTCCACACCTTTTTCTAAAAAGTACTAACTCCATTTTAAGAAAATCTCTGTATAAACAGATCAGGTTTAGTATAATTACTTGGACTGACGGGGAAGATAAAGGTAGGAATCAGTGTTGCTATTCTTAGATTTAGATTTATTTTATTTCTCTCTTATTTTATCTTTGTCTATTTTTATTTTGTTTTTTTATTTATTATTTTTTTATTTTATTTATTTTCATTTTATTTTCATTATTTATTTTATTTATTTAGATTTTCTTCCTTTCTTGTTTTGATTTAGCCTATACTTATTTACGATACTGTTCCAATCTCCAAATACAATCCTATATATTTTATATCATCTGTTATATATCCATGAATGAATCATGAATAAAAAAAATTATAATTATTTCATATAAATGGAAATGAGCACAGCAATAAACTAAATGTATAATCTTCTTTGGCTTAATAAAGTAAAGTAAAGTATTTGATTTCCTTATCTCAGTGATGAATTACCTTGTATGCTACTAGCAATGATCAATAATGTTATTTAAGAAAACATACTCAAAACAATAGCCTACAATTCGTGCAATCACGTGCGAGGTGATGGTCATCGTGAGATAAGAGCAGGTAAACGCGGATGATTATGCCATTTTTAAATCTGAAAACTGAAGTGAAACAACAGCTGACTGCAGTGAAGAGCAGATGAACTCTCTATGGAGGAGAGGACGGCTGCTCTGGAAGATAAACTGCAGCCAAAATCAGGTCAACTGTTGTGGAAATGTTGCTAAATGTTTCGTGATAAATAAACCAAAATAAGCCTGGAAGTAATCAGCAGAGGAGCTGCTGCCTCAAGCTTCATTTGATATCTATAACAACAACTTGTCTAAATAAGTTGTCAAACAATCTCATCACAAGGTCCATTTAGTAGCCTAGCTGTTCTGGAGCTTTCAAGATGTTTTCCTAGTTGTCATGAAATTGTTTTAAATCACTATTTCCCAGAGATTTTTTATGGACTTCTCATCCATGTTATCCTTAAAATAAATAGTAAAAACATGCATACCAGATCCATCTGCTGATAAAGATAGTGTTATATTATCAAAAGCTCTAAAACAGCTATTAAATGGACCCTTGAGGTGAGGTCAATAACCTTTTTGTTCCACTCTTAGCTGAATTTCTTCACGTTTTTGTTATACCGTGGCACTGCAGGTTATCTTGCTAACTGTAAATGTGAAGTAACAAAGTCTTAATATGATACAAATGTATTTCCAAAACATGAGTCCACTGTCCAAACATCAAATCAAATCATTTCCACTAACAATATAACAGAATTATCATAACAATTCAATTCTCAGTCCTTCGTAACACTATGCACAAAATAACAAATTCAAGTATATTATTATAGTTTATTTTGGCCCTGAGAGTGAGATTACTCCATCAAACTTAGTTTCCAGTCAATTTTGAACCTCAAGTTTAGCAAAAGAATCTAACTTCAGAGGTTAAATCTTCACGGTCTTCTTGATTGAAATGTTTATTTACACATATTGTTCTCAAAGCTCCAGAATGAACTTCAAGGTTTTGAGTTTTTTCGTGAGGTTTGTGAGTTTTAAAAGGCAACATCACCCCTTCAACAAGATCAAATGGTTTGATATCTGGCTCAATCGATTTTCGGCGGATTTGTTTTTTTTCCAGATCTGAGCTTGTAAGATGGCTTCAAGTACACAAAGTACAAGTTTGATTATCTTTTCAAAGACACTTCCCTCTCTGAACGTCTCTGCTTCATACCTGAGGTGCTATTTATGTCGTTTCCTTTAGCTCTGACGTAATAAACCTCTTTGAAAGCTTCCCACTCTCCCTCTCAGACTCCGATGAGTCAGTTACAGACCTTTAGAGCTGCTATTAGGCGTCCAACCTTTCACTTATCAATCATGCTAAGATAATTACAGATCAAGTCCATTAGATAAGAATAGAAGTTGGTAGGACATAAAAGAGGAAATGATCTGAGCATATGTGAAGGTAATATACAATGAAAATGTTAAAGCCTTTCCAGTACAAAATAAAAACGCTACATAATATTATCCCCTCTTATTGCCCCTCTTCCGTTTAAAAAGATGAACAATTATGCATTGTAGCATTCTAGCTTGTTTTCTGTCGTGTTTGGCCATCTAACAATAATCTAAGCTGTGGTGGAAAAATACATTTACTCAAGTACTGTACCTACAATTTTGAGGTACTTGTAATTTATGCTACTTTATCCATTTTATGCTACTCTATTCTTCTAATTCACTACATCTCAGAGGTAAATAATGTGCTTTTTACTCCACTACATTTACTTGACACTTATTGTTACTAGTTACTTTTTAAATGATCATATTATATGATGTAATGCAGTACTATACTACTAATCTACCCAGTAGTATACAATGTATAACAAATTGGCTCCATGTTAACGAACCACATTAAAAAGCTCTTACATGCATTTGCTAGTGATAAAACAGAACAATATGATCTTCTATGTTAATATAACACTGTGGAATTACATTTTGCTAATAAAACTTTTGTTCTTTTACTTAAGTAACATTTTGAATTCAAGACTTTTACTTGAAATGTAGTATTTTGAGGCTATGGTATTTTTACTTTTACTTAAGTTAAAAAATCTGAGTACGTCTTCCACCACTGATAAAATATGATCCATTGTTACAGATTAAACTACCAAAAGTATACGAAGTAGTTAAGATGAGCTCCATCTTGATTCAATAATAAAGCAGTACACTGACATTACCTACTCTGCATAATGAGTACTTTTACTTTTGACACTTAAAGTACATTTTGTTTCCAATACTTCTGCACTTTCACTTTGAATGTTGAATGCAGGACTTTAACTTGTAATGGAGTATTTTTATACTTTGGTATTGCCACTTTTACTGAAGTAAATGATTTCAATCCTTCTTCCACCAAAGAGTGGAAGAAGTATTGAAGTGTGATAATACTAACACAATGAGAGAGGAGAAGTAGAGAAAGAGTCACAATGTCGGTTCAGACTTATTAGAGTTTCTACCTGCCTGAAGAACTCCTCCATCAGGGCTTTGGTCCAGCGAGAGTGCAGCTGCCAGGGCTTGGATGGATGGCTTATGTCAGCCGTGTGGAGTAACAGAGACAACGCTTTGGGCTTGTCAATCCTGTGGAGAAAGCATGATGCACTTGTTATTGTTGCTGTTGTCAGTCGGACATGTCTAAAAAACATGATGCACTTGTTATTGTTGCTGTTGTCAGTCGGACATGTCTAAAAAAAGCAGACTTGACACCAGCCGGCGTGACACTAATTTGTCTGTCTGCCTCTTTTTGACAGGACATTTGAATCAGCTGAATCTGCTCTGAACGTTTTTATTTTATGACCTGTTGATAGTGCACCACAGCGTCAACAAACAGCACAGTCTATTAGCGTTACCGTTCTTGTTGTTGTAGACAGGATTTCATCCCTTTGACTTGTAGCAGGTGGGAGGACATGTCTGTGGACAACACCATCTCTATAACAAGTGATCGCAGCTCCCTATAAACGAAAAACACACAGTTTATTAGTTGACCTTGCATTATGGGAAGTAACTGTACAGAGTAAAAAACAGCAGACTCAACGCTGTAACCTTTTTAGATTTCCTGATGGGTTTTCTTGTTCCCATGGTAACGCTGACTGCTAGAAAAGCCCACCACAGTATGCTGCTGGTGTTTATCTTTGGGGATATCTGCAGAGCGCTTCCATGAATAAAACAGTCACATACTGTATATCTGTGATATATTATGAAGCATCAGCCTCCATTAGTATAAAAACTCGTTATGCAAGTTTCTCATCACAAACTGTGTTTCAGAGCAGAAATGGATTGTTTACACTCATGAGAACATACAGTTTATAGACACAGAGAGACGGAGAGAGAGTGAGCTGATGCCAAAATCCATCAACCATATGGCTTTTTTTTAAATACGTTGATTTTAGCTCACTGACGTAAAAGCTCTGATTGTTAGCTACTGAAGAAGTACAAAGTGACTCATTCACTGTTCCATTGCTGATTAGTGAATGAGTCACCAAACAGAAATAGTAACGCAGTCCGTTATTGAAGACATTTTATCTTAAGAGGTCAGAGGTCATGGTCAGCTAGAGGAGCAGCCTTGTAGCCGGTCAGGACTCAAAAGTCTCATTTAAGGACAATTCATGCAGGACAGATAATTGTCCTCATGGAGCCTCTTCTGTCCCCCCTGTAGACATTTTAAATCCACCAACACAGTTACACCACTCAGTTCTTTATATTCCAAACAATAAGGCTGCCATTATTTGTTTTTTCTTATTGTCAAGCAATCTCATGAAAAGACCCAAACCGACAATGTGTTAGACTGTGTCTCAACACTTTCAGATAGAGATGTCACAATACCAGAAAGCTAGTAGTCGAGTCCAATACCAGTGAAATTCTGCGATTCTCGATACCAAATCGATACCACAGTAAAAGAAAAACGAGTACAGTCACATTTTCAGAATTTTGGCATCGACTTGGTGCTGAAGTATCGATGACATCCCTATACTAAGATTTAATGTTCACATATGTGTTAATAGGAGGGTTAGCTCTCCCGGCAGAAGCCTTGTTGCTGCACCGATTCTTTGAGAGCTCTTTTCTGCCAAATCTGTGTAACTATTTTCCATAAATGGTCAGTCCCTCGACCTGTCAGCAACACAATTTTAGATGGTAAAAACGTAGTCATCTTACATCCATTCCTCTCTTGTCAAATTAGTGAAGATGTTCATTTGGTCGTCCTGTAGGAGGCGAAACGCTGCACTCAGGTGATGGCTTTCCTGCACCGACCGATCATTGTAGATCAATGCAAAATCTGACCTGGCAGACAAACAGTGAAAGAGCACAGAGAAGAGAAAAGACAGTTTACGGAGTGTGAGTATGCATTAAAGTGTAGTTGTACAATTGTGTATTGAAGGGAGGAGGAGGTGATAATGAGTTAAAAAGAGTCTTCCATTAGTGATTTAAGCACTGATGGAATGATGGATTTGAAGTGCTGAAGAGGGAGTGGGATGTGATAATAACTGGCACCATGTGAGTATTAATAATTCAGGATAGCAAGCTAATTAACTAATTTCTCAATCAGGCATCCTCTGTCCACTCATTTGAATTATCTCCTTTATCAGACTGTTGAAATGGGTAACAGAGTACACACAAAGTTTTCCAATTAGTGATTATTTTGTTAAACCAAACATAAAATAAAACACTTGTGAAACTGTCTTCAAAGAAAACATTCAGCTGCGTGTTAAAGGGGTCTTTTGGGGGCAGTTAATAGTCCGTCGTTTCATCCTTCACACGGAGAGAGTGTGGTCACAGTCAGCTTGAATTCATGATGGTTACAATGGTTTTTGATAATGACATTACATGGCGGAAACAAACCTGTAACACTTTATTTTACGGATCCGTAATGTCCTAGGAAGGCAGTGTCCTGTTAACAACTCTGTAATTTAGCTGTAATTATACTGGAAATGAATTGAAAAGATTTCCCCGTCCCCTGAAAGCGGGGACATTGTGAACAAACTATTGAACAGATTGAACCATGTGGTCTAAATACAGAAATGAATCTATCTGGTCTTCTACGATGTTTCTTAGGACATTTGATGTTTTTTATGATGTTTTTTTATTATGTATATTATATTATGCCACTGGTTCCCAACCTGTGGGACCTGACCCCCACTAGGGGTCGCCAAAGCTTCACAGGGGGTCGCAAGGCCTTCTTGATCTTTACAGTTGACCTATATCTCAACATTTTATTTATTTCTTTGAAGAAACCTAAATTAAAATTTGAATCATCTTTTTAGATACAGACTTAAAAATTAGAAAGGTATGCAGTTAAAACAATCAACTAACTAATAAAGAAGTGATAAAACAATGGCCAAGCAGGAGAAGAAAACATTGAATTTGTCAGAAAAGAACCCTATTAGGTATATATGACTGTTAGAAAGAATTGCTTAAAATTCATCCAAATTGCTCATTTTACGCAAACGTCCTGCAGTTATTGCATTCACTATTTGGGTTAATTGTACAGTTTATCAGTTGTTCTGTACTCTTATTGTTATGCATTGAATATAATATGAAATATCCATAAAATATGTCACTTAGTCAGGTGTCATCAGTTTACTAATAATAGAAACGGGCCCCTGAAGGAAAAAGGTTGGGAACCACTGATATATGCTGTGGCAATATGGCATTGGTTAGACGTAAGCAACGCCCAGAGCCTGTCCATGCTGTGATAGACAGCTGTTAACCAAACATCTGCAGTACACTGCTGCCACCGCCTCCTCTTACTCTGAAGAAGACGTGTTGAAGCAATAGTTGATGCACCTTTTAAGCATTAAAAAGCTTTATTATAATCTCATCTTATCTGGAGTAGGAGTAGTAGGAGTCGCTGATTTCCACAGGAATTTCCCTCAAATAACTGCTTAATTTAAACCAAAATAAATATCTATTTATTATAAATTTCTTTATTGGAAACCATCTTTTTTGAGAAATTAGATGCTTGCATGTCAGCTGAGCTGCTGTGCACTGACTAAAAGATTTATGCTAGCAATGAATTGTAATTAATGAGTTAATTGGAAATGTACCAATTGAACACTGTCCTTTTATCCTATAATCACCACCAATTTGCATGGTACTTTTACTGTCATTTATCAGTTCCTTATGAGGAAGTTATAGGAAACTATAGTTCCCATGAAATAAAGCATTACAGTAACAAACACACATAGAAACCACTGCAATAAAGACTTTTTACCTTTTCTACCTCGACTCTTTTGGGAATGAATTCCCCCTTTTTGGTAGACATACAAAGAAAATTCAAATGCAGTCCAGTCTAGCCCTGCAGCATTGAACTATAAACAGGTTCAATCAGAGCTTCAAAGCTTTGAGGAGCCCCCAAGCTGCACAACATGAAGCCGTTTATTTAGTCATATTTTGGCAAAATGTTCAATGTTTGGAGCCTACAGATGGACAGTGGAAAGTGTATTCTGCTGCAGAACTTGTTTGAAAGGTTTCTATGGACGTTTTTTGATATATCACTACTGGAATCAGTTGTAACCAACATAAATTCATACTGACTGACCACATCTAATATTCTCCATGAAGTAAGAAACAACAGTTGAGTTATAGCAGTATTTCCAGCCTACAGGACACTGAGAAGGTATATTTTGGGTGGAGTACAACTTTAGGAAAGACTGTTTGTATTTAGACTCTGAAAGACATGTTCTCTTATTGTGGACGATTATTATTCCCAAAATAAAGCACGATGATGATGATGGGTGCCAAGAGACCGCGTTCTTCAGCCCTCCTATGTGGAAAATCGACATCTAAAAATACTGCGTTCCCTCCGTGAAGATGTGTTTGCTTTAGAGTCTCTCTCTTTCTCCCCTTCTTTCTAAAATTGCATCTAAGAAACACTACCTTACTATTCCTACATACCCTGACATCCCTTTCTATATTTTACAGATCTCAAAACAGGATGCGGCATATATGTATAGGCTATATAGACGACGCTTTATAAGACAGGGTTAAGCAAATATGTGTCAGAAAAAGAGCTTACTTTGTGTGGATGTGAAAGTTGTTTGTGGTTCCTGTGTGTTCGTAGTCGTGGATAGCTGCAGCAAATAGTGACGCCATCACCTCAAGCTCTGTCAGCCAGTGCTTGATAGACACAAGAGATAAAACAAATTCATATAAAAACATAATGTATGAGTAGCAGGGTGTACATACTTTACTGTGAGATGAACAGTTCTTATGTCCTTGAATCACTTATTTTCTTATTGTCTACAAATCCTATGAAAAGACCAAAACCAACACTAACAAGTAGCCTAAGCCTGATATAGCTTATAAGAGTCTGCAGCGCTACTATCGTCACTGTGAGGCTATAAATTCTAATGTCAGGATGCTAACATGCTTGCAATAACAATACTATTGTGAAGATTGTTAGCTTCAGTAGCAGGTAAAATGTTTATCGTGATTACTATCTTAGTTTTGTATGTTATAGTGTTGCAACAGTTCAACAAGCCCGCGGTCACAGTTTTGGTTTTGGTTTTGGTTCGGTTTATTTTGCACATTAGGCAGAAGAAAAACAACAATTTTCAATGTTTGATATATAAATAAATAGATTGATTGATTGATAGTTATAAATGATATTTCTATTTTATATGAATTCATATCACTGATTTTATGCATGAAATAAGGCAGGGTACTTAATGGTCAAGTAGGCCTCTGTTCAGATAATTGCCTCTTCTTCTATGTCTCTGGCACCTCATCAAATCATTTTTAGGCCTGTGTTTAATAGTGGTGAAACGGTTCAACAAGACCTCGGTTCGGTTTGTGTGTCACTTTTTTAGGGTTCGGTTTTGCATCCCCACAATGTTGTGTAAAACCAAAAATGTCAACCTCATGGTGGCGCTATAAGAAACGTCACAGGATCACCAAAGTCATTATAGGGCTTCATCCTCCGGGGATCATAAATGTCTGTACAAATGTTGTGGCAAATTCTGGCAATCCATCCACATAACATGGTCATGCTTGACAATAAGAAAAACAGAATAAGTCTGAAGTTATTAAGAGACGGACTTTGGGTCGGGTTATGTTTCTCCTGGGAGACATTCATACTATTGCACTTGGTCATTCACGTGAAAAGTGATAGAAGGAATTAAATTGTTAGACTCAGCTCCCTAATCCGAGATTGGAAAAGTGTGGGTGGAGGGGGTTTCAGAAGCTATCGACTGTCCGACACTATATTGGCAGCTTAACACATTATTTGTTTTGGTCTTTTCATTGGATGTGTTGACAATTAAGGCAATATCCAAAAACACCATACTTTAAAAATGGGATGCAGCATCAAAAATAAGAGTATACTTAAGTGAGCCCAGCGTACCACGAGTCCAGAGCGCAGCAGCAGGCAGTGCAGCGTCTGAGTCACATCAGCGGCGTGAACGTGGCTGTGGTAGGGGTTGTTGTGTTTGCAGTATCCTCTCTCCAGTGCAGTCAGGAACTCTGTCAGGCACGAGATGGGGATCTGCAAAGTTCATTACATAATCATTAAAGTCAAAGTCGTGTTTGAAAATCCAAGGTTCACAAAGTTTGTGTCAACAATAAAAGCTAAAACATCCTGAATGTTGTAATACAGTTGTGGCTAGGATTGTCAGGGCTTACGCGTGTGATTTGGACACATAATTTGGCATCCCATTGTTCCGAATTGATAATAAAACCCATATGTCTGATTAAATCTGCAATTACACCACACATTTCCCATAAAAGCAGAGGTTGAAAGGACAGTAATGATCATATTACTGTAAAATTTGTCACCCAAAGCACACTGAGAGACATTGGCGTTTCTGTTGTAACATGTTATATGGGAAGTGCAATATCTATGTTGTGCAATGGAATCCAAAGTAAAAGACCTTAAAACGGCTGTTGAGGCCATATCTGGTGATCAGCTCAAAGAACAGAGTTCGTAGAGCGTGATCAGAGCTGGTTGAGTTCAGAGCAAACACGTCAAAGCTCCAGCGGTCAACATCCTGAAGAGAAGGAGGGGAAAGTGAAAGCGTTATTGATGCATACTTGTGGTGTGCGCCCGATTCCTTTCGTGATGTCTGATTTATTGCACAAACACCCGACGCGTGGACATATTTATGATTAGTGGAGGCTTACCCTGAGGCAGTTCACAACCGCCGCAGGTTGGTCTGGCATGGCTGCCGTGTAGGCCCTCTTGAACATCCTGAAATAATGCAATGTTTATGTTGAGTTCAGTGAAAGTTCACTAGTTGACACTGTGCAGCGAACTCGTCTCAGGAGCTGTTTATATAAATCCTCCAAAGTCCCTGTCCCCTTTGGAAGGATGTTTTAAAGAGAAAAGGAGGCTAATGTTTCACAGCCCAGTGCAGCTGTCTGTGTTTTCTATGGCTGTGATAGTAACAACACCGTATGAGCTTATATTATAGAGTTATAGTACAGACGTTGAAATCAGTCATTTACAATGAGAGTTTTATAGTATGAGATTATCGTTTCCTTATTTTATTGTATTTAAGTCTCATAAATAAATGTATAGCTGCTGGCTGGTTTCTGTTCTGCAGCAGCTGCATTGTGACAGACGAGTAACACCCCGATAAATCACACAGGCCTCGTCTAAAAAAGCATAACCTTATAATGCTGAGATAAATTGAGCATAATATCTGTTATTTTACCTCTCCACGAATATCCCAGCCTGCACTGCATGCACAATGCTGCGGAACTTGGGCTTCTCGTCTGAGCGTCGTACAGGCCGCCGAGCCCTCTGGGTGAAGGTGGACGCCAGCCAATCGGTGACCTCTGGAGGCACGCCGTCTGACTGCAGCTGCTGAAGGTCGTCCTCGGACTCCAGACACTGCCTGAGAGAGACAACACACATAGTCAGGGATTAAATGGTACGAAAACACAAAGTCATAGATGAATACTGGATTAAAGCTCTATAGGATCAGTCGCTTTGTCCAAAATCACTCCCTATTTATGATGCACTATATTTAACACCATTGTTTGAGTGTTTGAGAATTGGGTGAGTTAATTTGTGAGTGCACTTTATAGCGTCCAGTCCATGGCATGTACTGTACTTTCTGCCACAGTCATGTGACTCAAAATTATGTGACATACAAAATGACGTGTGTCATAAATCTCAATTTCAGACTACACCATATAAAAGGTGGTGTTGCTGACGTCCCGTGACTTTTAAAGGAAAAACAAAAGATATACAGAGTTGGACCCTAAGGGAACTAAAACTTGTGAGGAAGCTGTAAAAAACGGTGCCAATATCTACAGTAATGATCCCCATACGACAACTTTTGCATTTCGGCACCTGATAATCAGTGTTACGCTAATATCTACAGGTGTAGTTGGTGATTTGAGGGCCCCACGCAAAGGAAAGCAGTCCATAACTGCTTTTATTTTTCATTAAATATTTTTTTAGGGCTGTCAATCGATTAAAATATTTAATTGCGATTACTTTCAAATTAATTGCACATTTTTTATTTGTTCAAAATTTACCTTTTAAAGGGAGATTTGTCAAGTATTTAATACTCTTATCAACCTGGGAGTGGGCAAATATGCTTGCTTTATCCAAATGTATGCATATATTTATTATTGTAAATCAATGATCAACACAAAACAATGACACATATTGTCCAGAAACCTTCACAGGTACTGCATTTAGCATAAACAAATATGCTCAATCATAACATGGCAAATTCAAGCCCAACAGGCAACAACAGCTGTCAGTGTGTCAGTGTGCTGACTTGACTACGACTTGCCCCAAACTGCATGTGATTATCATAAAGTGGGCATGTCTGTAAAGGGGAGACTCGTTGGTACCCATTGAACCCATTTACATTCACATATCTTGAGGTCAGAGGTCAAGGGACCCCTTTGAAAATGGCCATGATAGTTTTTCCTCGCCAAAATTTAGCACAAGTTTGGAGCATTATTTATCCTCCTTTGCAACATGCTTGTATGACATGGTTGTTACCGATGGATTTCTTAGGTTTTTCTATTTTCATATGATGCCAGTATCTTCATTCTAGCTTTAATACTGAGCCAGCTACAACCTGAAAATCGGAAATTGCGTTAATGCGTTAAGGAAATTAGTGGCGTTAAAACAAATTTGCGTTAACGCATTATTATCGTGTTAACTTTGACAGCCCTAATTCTTTTTGTCAAAGAAATAAAAACAGTTCAGTATGGGGTGTCACCTCACAACCCCCTACGTGGGTGCTCTGGTTTCCTCCCACAGTCCAAAGACATGCAGGTTAGCTCATTTGGCAGTGCCTGAATAGGACCGAAAAAGGTACCAATTCAGTAGTTGCTGAAACTTTTTATGTAGCTAGTGATTCAAATCAAATTGTACACAAATATAATATTGCATAGGCTATATGTTACAATCAAACCAATTTAAAATTTGATATCTGTTGGCCTACCAATTAAGTTGGATAATGAACAGGAATACCAAAGGCATTTCAATATTAGTTATAATCTTTTTACACCCTTTTGAACCTTTTTGGGGCCTTTACACCCGTTTGGGCCTTTACCATGCAAGTTCAAAGTAATGAACTGTTTACTGAAAGAGCACAACGATCATCATATTATTCTACTATATCCTACCTTGATCCATCGTGGTAAACTGCCTCCAGTAACGACGCTGTGAAATCCAGATTCTTTTTGATTTCTTCAAAGTCGACATCTTTCTCCTCCAGCTGCTTCAGCATGCTCCTCAGCCTGGAAGGAAACACGACCATTTATTTGGATGTGAACACAAAAAAAATAAAATGGCAGATGCCCTTTTTGAAAGAACTGGAACTGCTGTGTTCACCCCTCAAAACAGCAATCGCTGAGAGGTAATAGTGGTGTGAAAATGGTTGAAGGTTACAGCAGTTTGGCTTCAAGGTGTTCACATTAAATCACACCGGGCACAGCAATAAAAGTTATAGCTCCAGAAGAGAAAGGTCAGTTTGAACAAAATGCGGACTTTGTGTGATCCAAGCTTTCTCAGCACAGCTCTATAAATTGACAGCACTCGTCATCATCTTGAGTTGGTGAAACAAGGTACGAGGAGTGCTCGAATAGGTTGAGAAATCCTCCTGAAAGGAAAGAGTTCATTTGGAAGTGATTTAAATACCAAGCTGTCCAAAGAAAGCCAGTGGCAAAAGGGCATCATTAGTGCCAAATTTTCCATGAGAGGGAAACTTCCCATGGTTGAGGTCTTATGTAACCCACATTTTGTCAAAGTGGGCTTCATGAAAAATGATGTTTTGGAGTTTTTAAGTCTTGGCCACATTCTGATCTTGTCTGAGAACATGTTGCTCAATTTGAAACTTTTAATTGAATTCAGATAGAGAACTTGTGGAACAGAATTAATCTCCTGCAGCGTATTAAAAAGCAAATGCTGGAGCACATGTCACCTACAGTGTTACCCACCTGCAGCGTGTTAATGTAATCTCATCACGGTAATATATCCAAAAGCTTTCACAGCATAATAAAGCTCTGATGAAAAACCTCCCCCTTAGTTTATAGCACTGGAATCTTTCTATTTTGATTGGATTTTTATTTTCTCTGTGGCCATTTGTAAGAGAGTTCCATTTGATCTGATCACACGTTCGTGCCACAGATCATTTCTCTAAAATCATTTTGGCGTGCTGCGCGTACGCCGCCGTGACCAGAATGATTGTGTTCAAACTGTGCCAGGCCGCGCCGAGGAGCCAACTCCTGGGGATGAGACGCTCACAGCTTTTCAAGTGTTTATCACGCTGGCAAGGGCTTTCAAAAGCTGTCGAGTCATAAAAATAGCATACATCTGATTGCCACCGCTCACTTTCAATCTCGAGTAATCTTTCGTGATAACACAGTCTTTTTTGTTTCAACTGTTCGCAGTAGAAGAGCCTCTGACAGGACGTTTACAGGAAATTACTCGTCAAGTGCACTCGTGAAACTTTGTTTATAGAGAGAAATGACAAATCCTCCTTTGGCTCAGACTTTGTTGAATCTACACACAGCGTAGTGTCGTCCTCACTCGGGCCACAGCAGTGTGGAAGAGGTTGAATGGTATCAGCTTTGTCAGCACAAATCTCTAGATAATAATAGAAAGATAGATTATAGATTTCTGTGGCTGCGTGCATTTTATTGAGGAAAGAAAGAAGCAAACAAAAGCTTAAACCCACCTCAGATCATATTTCATATCACCATAAAAGTGCTATTATTGACCATCATGACATTAGAAATGTGTGACTGACACTCCCAACAAGGTTTTGAGCTCTGAACCCTGCAGGCACTAATACGTCAATGAGTTAACCAAAACAAAACCACATGACCCATCACCTCTGCAGCACATTTCCTTCCACAGAAAAAGCATGATTAAGATCTGTGTTCACACAACCACTTGGAGGGACAAGTGTTCACTCTCATGCTGCCAAGTATAGTCAGAGAAAACCTTGATGAATGCATGAAATCGGTCAAATCTCCTGCAAATTAAAAACACAAAGGCAACAATCTTTTTTTTTAAAAAGGAGACTTTTTGAGGGTAAGGATAAACTTCCAGTTTTAGACTTTGCAGTGAGTGCTGCTGCATTATCACTCATCAGTGAGCTGTACAGGGTGTATTTTTGACTCACATATTTCCATTGCTGCAAAACAAGAAAACTCCTACATCAGAATGTGTTACCAGACAACCTTACATGCACCCAACAGTGATCGATCGTGTTCAATTTAAAGATGTTTGGTAAAGTCCTCCAGCCTTATTTACGCAGTCACAGAAAGATTAACTAACTATGATATCATCTTTACTAATATTAACCCCCTGTCTTACCTAGAGATGGGGATCTGCAGCCGTTTCTTACGGATTCGCACCAGTTCAGCCATTCCACACTCTGCCCTAATGGGCCCCAGAGTTCAATAAAAAAAAAACAATAACAGGATTAAAAAAGGAAAATTATTGCAGTGAAGTTGTAAGCAGATAAAGTTCTCCAAACCACCAACGCAAACTTTGTGTGTCCTGAGACAGACTTCTGTTTCAACAGCTCTCCCACCCACTTCTGGGGGGACCTACTCCACTTCACTCTGATTGGTTAGGCAGGCCCAAACTGTGTCAGTATGTGTGTGTGTGTGTGTGTGTGTGTGTGTGTGTGTGAGAGTGTCTTTGTCAGTGAGTGAGTGTTTGTGTATACGTGTACACAGGTTGTGTGAAGTGTGAGTGAGTTGACCTCACTCACTGATGAAGTGTTGACTGCGAGGCTTTCAAGCCGCGTGTACTCAAATCCCCAATGAGAATTTTCCACCGCAGCCGCAAATTAGGGAACTACACAGAGAGCCTTTCAGTGAAACCCACCAGAGTCACCCGAACCAAAATACATAAACAAAGCGCGTCCTCGAAAGCCACCCACAACAGCCAGATAGGTTAACTGCTGTTCTCGATACTGCCGTGCACAGACAACAAGACACTCTTACATTAAAAAATAATTTTGCTTTGACTGCTTTGACAGGTCTTACTGATCTGTTTTAGCTGAAATTGATTCACAGAATTCATTATGCAAAAAGAAAATAAATATGGTGTCAGACACTTTCTCTTTTA
This sequence comes from Sebastes fasciatus, assembly GCF_043250625.1. Taxonomy (NCBI): domain Eukaryota; kingdom Metazoa; phylum Chordata; class Actinopteri; order Perciformes; family Sebastidae; genus Sebastes; species Sebastes fasciatus. The sequence goes on along the minus strand of NC_133795.1, from coordinate 31,252,924 downwards.
CAACGTGCAAAAACTGCAGTGGCAGCTTAAATCAGCAGGCTCAAATCATAATTAAGTACAAATCAGTAATTTACTTTCACAGCACATTCAAAATATTTTTATTGAAAATGCCACACAACAATAAAAGTCAGCTGAGTGTTTTCTGGGCAGTAAAGAGGGAAAGAAAAACTGTTTTCTGTCCATTGAGACACCAAAAAAGGAAAGCACACAATCCTACAAGATCAGACGAGACAATGAACGCCGTCCCTAAACACTTTTATAGTTCTGGGTCCTAAATCCATTGCCAGTCTTTATTTATAGAGTATTGTGAGAGCTATGCGACAACGTGGCCTGCATGGGAAAACCCCCTGCCCGCTGCCCGCCTCCCTCTCCTTGCTTGTCCTGCTTTGGCTGCTGGGTCAGGCTGACTCTCATGCTCCCATGCTCTTTGACATGGCTCAACATATTGCAAAAAATGAAGAGAAGTAACATTACGACACATGATTCTCCATCTCCTGTGTCACTTTGAGCTGTTTGGTTTTCACCAAAAGTTTAAATGTCGTGGAAAAAGAGAATCAACAATGCCAGAGAATGATGCGCCTGATAGACTTACCCCGTATACTCATACTGTGATGTCAATTAAAAATGTAAATTATAGACTATAGAAGAGTAATTCATCTAGTGTCACTTATAATCCTTCTGTATTCCCTTTGTGTGCTTGCTAGCCTCTTGCTTTACTCTAAACTGTTTTATTTATTTTTTCTCCATCTGTCCGTCATCATCCCAGTCTCCCTCTGATGATGACGAACCCTCTGATCTCTCTCTGTTCACTCAGTGACATCAGCCAATTATTACTCACTGAGCCTTACACTTCAGAGAGAGAAATCTGACTCTGTGCCACCATAAATCATCTAAATGTGACGTGTCTCTGCATGGGAACTAGATGTTCAAGAGACTGAGGGTGCTGAGGGGCACGGAGAGTGGAATCAAATGGATTTTAACCAAGTCAAATTTTTTTTTTACAGTGGTCAAAGGGTCAAGGGTTTGCTATCTCAAGTTTCTCTGGGATGAGCCACGTACCCTATCAACCATGTTGGTTTGATTTAAGAGAGTTTTTATGCCACCGCCCCAATACAAAGTATGTTAATGGAATTTTGTTTGTGGTGCTCATAGTGAAAAATCACATTTGAACCTTCAATGTCATCTCTCTTTCTATGAACTGTATCCCTGTTCTGAATAATTTACAGAATATGCTGCGAGCAATTTTCATTGGAAATACTTTTCACCAAAGAAATAGTCCCTGAACACTATCGACAGTGTGTCATATGGAGAGTGATAAAGACTACATTTTCATGCACACTAATATCAACACAGGTTAAATAGGTTATCTGCTCATAATAATGCAGTCAAATGGAATTGTTGACGGGACAGAAGATTGGAAAACGGCGGTGGCAGAGAGTGGTGGACTGACCGAGCGACATTGCCATCCAGTCTCACTGCTAGTGTGGCTTTATAAAAATATATAATAATGTATCTTTTAAAGGGACTGTTTGTAAGAATCAGAAATTGCTTGACTAACAGCGACACCTGTCGCCGTTAAGTCAACCAAAGTCAGTGTCCTGTTGCTCGCGCTTGTGCTCATTCTACATAGACATGAACGAGCATCGATCAAAACAGTGAGGCGACACACATCAGCTAAAACCACAATATCACTCTATATTTCAGCTGCTTGGCAGTAATGTTAGCTGACCAGACGAAGGTCTCTCCATGAATCACTGCTGATCCTAGTGTTGTCCTGCGTCAAACTCCCGTCTTCTGCAGTGTGTAGTGTGCGCGCATGAACGTGAGAGGTGGAACGAGTGAAGGCAAGCAGGCAGGCAGAGGAGCAGAGCAGCATCGACTCCAGCCCTGGAGACCAAAGCTCCCGTGTCTTCTGGCTGCGGTCGGGGGGCTGGAGCAGGAAGAGTTGACACTGTTTTGCAAGATGGGCTTCACTAGATATAACTTTGCGGTTTTGGTGCACCGACCCGATTTATACGTGTAAGAAGTTACAAACAGTACCTTTAAGAAACTAAATACAACCCGTTTGCCCCTCGCGCCTTACTTTCAAACCAGAGTATGCACTGTTTAACTAGCAAAAGAGGAGTTGGACACACCCTAAACGCCCTTGCACCATGCACTTAAGACCATGCTCTATAGATTGTTTAGATAGGGCCCATTGTTTCTTAAAGGGACTGTTTGTAACTTCTTATAAGTATAAATCATTGTGGGTCGGTGTCACATGCGCGCTTGCGTGTGGCTACGTTGTTCAGACAAGACTCCAACACAAACTATACTGAAGCACCAAAACCACAAAGTTATTTCTAGTGAACCCCGTCTTGCAAAACAGTGTTGGGCGCGGTCGGAGGACGCGGGGGAGACCGTAGCTTTGGTCTCCAAGGCAGGAGTCTCTGCTGTACTCTGCTCCTCTGCCTGCCCACTTGCCTTCACTCACACACCGCCGTGCATGCGCGCACACTACACACTGCAGAAGAGTTAGTAGCTCTGAGAATATCTAGTGACTGTACAGTGGAAGTTTGTGCAGAAATAAATGCTGCAGCTCCTCCAGACCAACAGAGGTTTCCCGTGTCTTGTGAAGTGACGGGGCTCCGCAGAGAGAAACGTTATCGTTTCCAACCGGCCGCCGGTGTCTTCCCTGTTCCCTCCGACCGCGGTCGGGAGGCTGAAGCAGGAAAAGCCAACACTAGGATCAGCAGTGATTCATGGAGAGACCTTTGTCTGGTCAGCTAACATTACTGCCAAGCAGCTGAAATATAGAGTGATATTGTGGTTTTAGCTGATGTGTGTCGCCTCACTGTTTTGATCGATGCTCGTTCATGTCTATGTAGAATGAACACAAGCGCGAGCAACAGGACGCTGACTTTGGTTGACTTAACGGCGACAGGTGTCACCGTTAACAAGCAATTTCTGATTCTTACAAACAGTCCCTTTAAAAGATACATTATTATATATTTTTATAAAGCCACACTAGCAGTGTGACTGGATGGCAATGTCGCTCGAGTCCACCAGTTTGGTCAAGACTCAAACATCTCTACCACTCTTGATGTGGTTTGCCATGAAATTTGGGACAGATCTGTGCCCCTCAAGATGAATTCTCAGAACTTTGGTGATCCCTTGAGTTTTATTCTAAGCCCACCATCGGGTCATATTTTTAATTTGTCCAATAGTTTGATTTATGACCAAATTCCTGCAAAACTAATGACATTCCCCTCAGCATCAGCTGTACTGTACCAACCCGGATCACACCAAAGTGTGTAATAGACCCACCTGTCCACCAGAGGATAGTGTGTCTGTGTCATGTTTTGCCTCGCCAAGGCATGCATATTATATGCGTGTATGAAGGTGCAGTCCCAACAGGGGGCAACAAAACCACTCACTGAGGTTTCATCAACAAAACCACTCACTTAGGCTTAGGAAAAGCATCATGGTTGGCTTTAAAATAAGTACGCAAACTAAGTACAATACGTACGGAAACAAACACCAAATGTCTCCTGGTTGAAAGTTTTGTGTTTGTTGGACCCATCCACCTCCGCTATCGCCCACAATAAGCAGCCTCTCTCACTTTTTATTCTATGTCACTAGTTCTGAGCGTAGCTTATCACGCAGATGCGTTAACATTGCAGTCTGTACAGACTACATGTCGTAAAAATGACACGCCTAAAGCAATAACAGCATTCTTATTGCACGCTTTTGCCTTGCACATTACTGTGTCATTCATACGCCTTTTTGTGCGACAAGGTTGGAACTTTGTATTTAGAGCTGATTAACTAATGTTATGCTAACACACTAAACTAAGGTGGTGAACAAGGTACTGTAAACATTTTACACATAAAGAAACAACGTGAAATCAGTCGAGGTAAGGGAGGAAATCTGTTCATATTCTTTTGTTTGTAATTTTGACCAACCAGCCCCATTAAGATCATTGAAGTGAATGTGAAAAGACAACATCCTACATACTGTATATTAGTTGTCACATCATTGATGAGAAGCATACAAAGTACGTCTGCATGCTGCAAAAGAAAATACAGTGAAACCTCACTGAATAATTAAATCAAACTCTTCTGCATCTTTATGGTTCACAATGACCCGAGAACTGAAAACCAGTGAAATGTAGAGTAAGAAACACAAAACCATTAAAGGAAGTCTTACCGTTCCAGTGTGCTCCCCCATGTCACAAGACCGAGATGTCTATCAGCCGCTCTGTGTATCTTGCAAGTTGGTGTCATGACCTGTGGATCTGAATGCTGCTGAAGACTGTGTGTGTGTGTGTGTGTGTGTGTGTGTGTGTGTGTGTGTGTGTGAAAGGATGAGACTCAATGAGCTTTGTGCCTCTGTGTGTTACAGTAAATCCAGCATGTGTCCTCTGTTTGAATGTGTGTGTATATAGTGCTGTAGTTTATGTTAATCTATGCTGCTCTGTGTTTACACTCTCAGATACACCTAGTCTTTCCCTCTGTGTATGTATACTGTATGTTGCAGTGTGTGTGCGCATGTGTGTGTGTGTAATCCTCAGTGTCAGCAGGAGAGGCTCTGTGTCACCAACACAATCAGCAGAGAGTCTTTATATCAGGACCAGAGTTTCCACCATTAACTGTCCTCAGGGTCTCGGGACCAGATCCACTGTTCATTTGCATGCAAAGCCTCACAACACGTACAGTATGATACCATCACTACAGCTACTAATATTAATGCTAGCTACTTAAAATACATTTGTTATATGTAATTAGTTTGCTTTACAGAAAAACAAATAAACAAATCAGTAACACTTAGACAGCAGTTATTTATCATTTATAGGCAGCATATACACATTTAATACATTACATATTATACGTTTAATTGTAAGTAAGGACAGGTTATGTGTTTGTTAATGTACAAAGAAGACATAATTACATAGAACTGTGTTTTACCATAATGTTATTTATTATCTGCTTATACACCAGGGTGTCCACAGGGGGAGTATAATTTAAAGTTTATTCAGCTTATTCATTCTAAATAAGTGAATGCATGGTGCATGCGGCACTATAGCAGGCAGGGAAAAGAAGATCTCACAAGAAGGGTGCAGCTTACAGGTCTGGTTGGTGCCTAATGGGCAGCATGATGAAATAAGAATGAGCAAACCTCCCAACTGAGATCTGGCTGTTCCCTCTGCTCATAACAGAAATTATTAATGAAAGAAAATGCATGTTGCTTTTTTACAAACTGGATCTTATTTTTGTAGTTTTGGCCGTTATCGTAATTTTCTTTTTATGTCAATGGCACATTTTATGCTTCATCATCTCACTAAGGCCTGCATGTTATAAACACACTCATACTGTTTATTTCCGCTTGTGTTCAACTGTGTATTCATGTAAGTGTTGCCCGTAGTGGGAATTGAACCTCTTGTGCTCTTGTGAGAGGGCTGAGTCCCTCGGCCCTAGATGCTGACGCCATAAATACTACACACACACACACAGACACACGCACTCTCACACTCACACGCACACACACGCACATGCACACAAAAGTCATGTTGATATGCAACAAAGTATACAATACTAAAATACTAATAAACTGTTTTTTAAATCACTTTTATACTTTTGGAGATATAGAAAAAATTAATTTCAACTCCATTGAACCCTATGGAGCTCAATATTTCAAAATGTATCTCCTCTTAAAATGTTTAAACTAGACACCCCCAAGCTATACTATAATAGATACTGTTACCAATTTTAAAGACTTAATACAGATTTTTGAAATTCTTTTTAGTTTTTAAGTTATTCTTATTTCCATACTCTCCATTCATTCTCTATGTAATTTGATACAGTTTGTAAGATAAGTATACAAAGTATATCGCTGTAATTTATTTGATGTGATTATTGCACATTTTGTAACCATTTTCAATGAATAGGAAAATCCTAAAGTTTGATTTTTGTCCTCATCTTCGGAGCCACAAAATGGTAGGCTATTCAGGACAGCCCTATGTATGTCTAATATCCTTGTTTACATTTGGAAACTAGTAATTATAATGACTTACTGATGGGTTATAGAAATTATTTTTTTTGGCATTATGACTGCATTATTTTACCTGCTCTGTGCCCTACATTATAACCAATCTAGTACTTTTTTACCAGTTTAAATATCTTTTAAAGCGGTAATAGTTCTACAACCCATAAAATGCAGTTTTCCACTTGCCAAGCTGAGTATAAGCGTAATACAGTGAGATTGTTATTCACGTCAGCGATAATGACACCAGATTATGCCAATCGGAGGTCATTTAAGTTAATGTTGAGTTGGTGTGTACATATGCAACGACAGTGTCAGATTCCGTAGTTCTGGCTGCCTTCCAAATCTGACCAGTGATGAAAAGTTGAGCCGCTTCTCATCATTTTCACCGCTGGCTGTCGAAGTGGTGTCCAACACATGATGTGGGCTTCGTAGATAATTGGCGGACCCCATAGGGAAGACCTGGTCTGATGGGGAGAGACAGCATTCATCTCACTTTGGATGGAGCAGCTCTCATATCTAGGAATCTGACTGAGTTTATTAGTAGACCTAATCCACGACAACCCAGAGTTGAAACCAGACAGCAGAGTTGCAGTCTTACACGCTTCTCTGTGCTTCCATTAGAGCAGTTACCCACCGAAACCTCATAGAGACTGTGTCTGCCCCACAACCACTTAAATTAATTAAATCAAAAGTAAACAGGAGGAGTTTACTTTTATACATAATAACCTAATCAAAACCAACACCACCACCGCAATAATGCAATGAAACAGGATAATTAAATGTGGACTCTTAAAATCTGTCATCTAAAACTATTAAATTATTTAATATTGGATAATCATATTGATTTATTTTGTGTTACTGAAATGTGGCTGTGTCATGGAGAATATGTCAGCACTGAGCTCCTCTCTCCTCCTCTCCCTCTCCATCTGTATGCATTCATGTCCCATTAATGCATGTTACTAACTTGGTGTCTTCCCTGGAGTCTTTGTGCTTTCTCGTCTCGCACGTATCCATGGATCAGGGTTACATCATGAAAGTGCACGCTGCCGTGACCCTGCTTGACACCCACTGCTATTATCATTATTACCAGCCATATTTCTATTATTATTCCTGCTAGTACTACTGCTATTATTATTATCATTATATTATATCTACTGCTGCTATTAATATTAGCAGTAGTCCTATTTTTATTATCATTTCTACTATTACTACTGCTGTTACTATTATCATGCTATAATACACACCGCTATTATTACTCCTATTTCTATTATTATTATTATAGCTGTTGTGCTATGTGCATATTGTTGTTGATGTGCATCTCTGTGTCTCCCTCTCTCTCTTTCTCTCTCTCTCAACCCAGACGGTGGAGGCAGATGGCCGCCCATCCAGAGCCTAGTTCTACCCAAGGTTTCGACCCGTTAAAGGGACGTTTTTTCTTGCCACTTTCGCCCTAGTGCATACTCATGGGGGATTTCATGTTAGGTCTCTGTAAATTACGGAAAAAATCTTGTAGTATAGTATGCCATAAAATGTCATAAAAAATAACAAAGGAATAGTATGATAATAGTATGAATAATAAATGGCATAATATACTATGTCATAAAAATGTCACAATATAGTATGGTACAAAAAAGTCATAGTACAGTCTGTCAAAGACTCCTAAAAAATGTGATAATATAGTATGCCATAACAATGTCATAATATTATATGCCATAAAAAGTAATACAAATATAGTATAGTATAATAGTAGTATAATATGTAATTATAATAAAAAATATATACAGTATATGATAGTATGCCATAAAAAGGTCAGAGTATAGTATGCCATGAAAAGGCATATGTATAGTATGCCGTAAATATGTCATAGTATAGTATATCATAAATTAAAAAAATTAAAAGTCACAATAAATATCAGAGTATAGTATGTCATTAAAGAGTCATAGTATATTATGTCAAAATGTCATAAAAAAGTCACAGTATTCTTAGTCGAACATTTCATGAAAAAAGTCATAGTAAATTTTGTCAAAAATGTCTTTAAAAACTCATGGTAAAATGTCATGAAAAAAATATAGTAGTATAATATGTGGAAAAAATAATTAAAAAAATGTCAAAGTCTAGTTTGTCATAAAAAGTTAGAAAAATATAGTATAGTATGTCATAAAAAAGTAATAAAAATGTCATAGTAAAGTGTGAGATAAAAAAAGTAATAAAAAATCTCATAGTATAATATGTCATAGAAATAATTATTATAGTATGTCATAAAAATGTCATAGTAAGTCATAAAAACGTCATGGTTTTAGATGTCATAAGAAATATGGTATAGCTTTTTCGAAAAATGTCTGAAAAAAAAGTCATAGTATAGTATGTGGAAAAAGTTTTATGAAAAAACGTCATGGTATAGTGTGTCAAAAAATGTAATGAAAAAAAGGCATAGTATAGCATGTTTAAATTTTTTTTTAAAAGTTATAGTATAGTATGTCGAAGAAATTAAAAAATTCATAGTATAGTACTGTATGTCCAAAAATATATATATGTTAGTGTGACAAAAAAAAAATTCATAGTGTGGCATGATTTCAAAAGTGGCAGATAAAATTTCTGAGTGGCAGAAATATAGAATTTATGGTTATTAACTTAGCATTAACACTGGAAAGTGGAGAATGCATAGTGTTTGTGAAGAAGAAACCTGAAGACTCTTCCATAGTTCCCAAGGATGATGTAAACACCAGTCCACCTGCAACCGCCTACACGATGATACACAAAATACATAAATTAATTAGAATTTTGAGTTGCATTCATTTCAAGTTGAATCGTGTTGCACACATTCAAACCAACGGTGTTGTGTTGTTGTACTGGTAAATTATCTTTAATATTTTCAAATGATTTACCCTTTATGTTGTTGTTAATTAATTCATAATTTTATTACATTTAAGCTTATGAAAGTGTGTTTTTAGGATACACTAAATTACCTATATTTCAGTCAGATGACTGATCCAAAATAAAATCACTAAGGGGCGTCTTAATTTAGCAACAAGCACTTTTGGTTCTGCAAAAGTGGAGTGCATCATTTAAATTGTACATGAAGAATGACTCTGATCCAAGAAGGAAGGATGGGTGGGTATTGCAGGGAGGAGGACGGACTGGAAATAGATGAGGAACACTATTTGAATATAGACCAAAAAGAAAACAAATAGCTAATTATTATCATCTTTATTTGTGGAAATTTTGTAAGAAATAATGTTATACACCAACTATTAATACAATAATCTATTAAAATCTTAAAAAATGTGGTTTCATTCAACAAACATGTTTTCTTTATGTCATGGCACTGATGTTGCAGTACATACCATTGAATTATTCAAGCTGATATTCGTAATACTACAGCAGTCGTAAATCGACGCTATAATACTGGCAGATAAGCACCGTAAAAGAGAGTCTAGAGTTTGTAAAATGAGGGAGGATCATTTGTAAAGTGGGTACATAAGGAACGCACACAGGAAGCATCATCAACAAACATCCAAGGCCTTGGATAACCTGGTGGGAATGTGCAGACCTGTATCAATAAGACACTAAACAGTAACAAAAACAAAACATGCATGCACATTAAAATAGTATCTTGGATAAATAAAGGTTACATTAGAAGTATTTAACAAAGTCCTCAGCCCAGCGTGACGATGAAGGCCCTGTACACCTCCCTGTAGGCGTTTCGGAGCAGAACATATGGGAAGCAGCTCTCCAGCATGTCTTGGCTCAAGTACGGAGACTCCTCCACGATCTGAGTGAATCAGAGTTAAAAGTGTTAACACCATTGTTACTCCTTTATTTTTCTTATTGTTAACAAATTCCATTCAAACACCAAAATCTGTCTACTCCAAGCCCATTCATTTCTACTGAAGATATAATTCTTAAAGTCAATAATATCAATATATATGCATATACTGCATGTATATACAATATTATAGTTAACTGCAGCACTATTTTCAGTGATGGATTAATACACATTTGGTGTGCTAGTTAGTATTTAAGGCAGCAGGACGGTGTATGTGGGATTGACTCAAACTACAGTGCCCATGTTCATCGTAATGAAGGAACATGTCACCCAGTGCAACAGCGTGGCTCATTGATGTATTTTTAATTGTTCTGGGACAAAAACGGAGGCCTATCGCACAGAGGAAAACATAAACAATACTTCTTGTTGGGATTAATTCATTCACAGTTTTGGTATTTTCATGGGATTTGTTGACAATACAAAACAAATATTGATTACCACCAGTCTTATAATAATAAATACATTCTCACCGTAATAATTTTCCGTGACACAAAATTACTGTATTATATGTTGAGGATTTGATAAGGTTGTTGATCATTTATTCTGCATTTACTGTACTTAAGTGTGGGCTGAGATTTCTGTATTCTTGATATGGAAAAAAACTCTATTAATTTGAAATTTTACTTCCACTTTAAAATATGCATACTTACTATATAGGGTTTATAAAAAGTCCTTAATGACTTTATTGTTAATCATTAATTTATCAATGTTTTAAAGATAAGGAATAAAGCCATTATAGAAGACACTGCAGGTGTGATGGCTTATTGTAAAGAGAAAAACCTCAAATAATGAAGAGTCATATTCCCATTAGTCAATTTATAAACCTGCTTAAGTCTTATTGTAAATTTGAAAATATGTGATTATTGTACTGGGTAGCCTACCTGGTGTAGGAGCAGGTAGACGGACTCTCGGTTTTTGCTCTCCACTTTTTCCACGTTTTGTCCCAACTGAAGCAGAGTGGAGGAGGCCAGCTGTGGAATAACACAAAGTTAAAAAAAATGCAGATCAAACAACTGGAACGTTTTTACACTGTTGCACTCAACCTCAACTGGGTCAAAGGTTGGCAGTGTCTTGAGAAAGCTCTTAAACTGAAATATTTTCACAGTAGTGTGCCCAAGAAACCATTTAACCCTCGCCATATGCCTATTATATTTATGGCTTTTCTGAGATTATTTGGACCATGGCATGATAATCTCCATTTTATGTGAAACATTTTTTTTTAAGTCAGTGCTTCTCGACCTTAATACAAAGCTATGTCTTAGACCCCTTGTTACAGGGTGCAGGTCTATCAGGTATGCACTGTTCAACTGAAGAGTAATTATCCCACCTGTGGCTTCTTTTAGAGGCCTGAAGAAGTAAAACTATCCAGTATTTCACACACGAAAAAAGCAGAAATTAAAAAGTTTTGTGTAGAGGAATATTCTTATTTCTACCAAGGTTCACCTTATAACCCCTGGTTGTGACCCCCAGGAACCACTGTGTTAACTTACTGATTTGTGAAGACAGAACATTTTATAAAAATTGACCTTTTTTTATTTGAATAGTAAGAAACTTAATCAAATCTTTGCCACTCACCAGGAGAAACTCTTTGAGGTGCTGCTCAATGTTCTTTTTCTGAATAGTGAACATGGCAGCAGCCAGCTGGTTGATAGCTGTAGCTAAACAGTGGATGTTGTTGTTGTGGCCTGAGAGGATAAAAATACAAAATTCAACACTGACAAATAGAAACAACGGAGTAGCAGGTCCTGTAACCTTGGAGAGGATGTTTTCATGGCCCGACAACTAGGGAAATTTACTCGATGATCCGTAACACTTAAGAGGAAGTATAATGAGCGTACTTCCTCCGGCTCACAGACTAAATCTATTTTCAACATGCCAATGGAAAATAGAGACAAAGCAAATAATCCGAGACAAACGCCACCCTGTGCTTTGATATAAATCTCGGCTATTTGCTGCTCTTAATGTTGTAGTCCAGGCTCGGAGCCAAGCGTTTAGGCTCAGCAGGGCCACATGCCAAGAGTAACTGTATTGATGCACGTCAGCCGAACTTATCTGTAAACAAAAGTCCCTCAACAGAAACGTGCTTCTCATTAACCAACATACTTTGCTTCGAACCACGTCAGTCGGACTGGAAAGTATGATGCACAGAGATGCTAATAAGCCTAATGTTTCAGGGTGGAGTACCTTTTTTATACCCTATCAGCAGCTGGTAAGTAAAGGCTGGACAAAGTAGCGATTAGTATTTGGTTGAGGCCTGTTAAGCAGTTTGTAACAGCTGAATGTGAATGAATCGATATGCACCTCCATGCTCTCGGCTGTAGAAAGAGTTGGGATCCAGGGCCAGGCCGGGCAGGGACACAGCGATGTAGACCAGCAGCAGACTGGACAGCTTGTATTCCTCATCAACTGACGTGTTATCTGCAGGTTTTTAATAGAAAACATTAAGAGATGACAGAACGCTCTCTTTTCCCAGTGACTAAGCCATTAAATCAAGCCATCTACAGAAGTGGCACTTATAGTTTTAGAATTACCTGTCTGCATATTGCCGATAGCTGTGACGAGGGCAGGATCAATATTGCATGTCAACCCTGCAGCTGAAGCCAGCTCAAAAACGCTTAAAGTCACCTGTAAGATCATAAAGCATTAAACGAAGTGCATCTGAAATAGGTAGTTTAAAGCTCCTGCAGCAAAGAGGTGCATAATGCAGATATGAAATGCAATTTAAATTTAATGAACCGTTTAAATTTTCATCATTTGGCATTTTATTGCTGAAAAAAACCACCAAAAACACAGCTGATGTGTGCTTTGCATTTTATGGAGCAGCCACAAAAGTGACATACTGTGTAATGACACTAAATCAGCAGTGGGTGCCTTTGTCATGACACACAGGTTTTGATCTCGCACTATTTCTGGTTGCATGCATGGTTGGCCTGTCTGGGCAGAATGTTTCCACTGATGTGGTTTAGGCTGCAGAGCTGCAGCAGCGATCAGAGTCTCTCTCACGGAGGCATGAGGGGGCTGCTGACGTCTTTGGGGTTATCCTGGCCTCGCCAGTGGCACGGCTGTCATGCCTCAATCAGAGGCCAGACGTGAGTAAGGGAGGGGGAGTTCATGAGTCACAGGCACATAGATAACTCCAGAGGGAGATACGGAATTTAATTTGGTTGGTACTAGAGAAAAGGGGAGAAAAAATAGTTCCTCTGCACCTCTCATATCTACTGTTGCACATCGCCTATTGTACTACAGTATATTCTGCATTCTTAACCTCAGATGGAAATCATTTCGATTCCCCAAAGTCTCAAATGTAAATACGTTTGGATTAATATAAATACAATAATACGCCTTCAACCTAAATTCTCCCACAATAAGTCGGCCCTGTGAAAATAAACTGTTAAGATACTGTTGATAAACTGTGATGGGATGATTATTGCACAGTGAAACCCTGATTATTGCACTTCAAGTCCTCTGTGGGATCTCAGCGTATGGATGCTGTTTTTACAGCTGTAGCAGTGTTTTACCTTGATGTCAGTTTCAGGAGAGATGAAGTCTCTCAGGCACTCGATGGGACCGATCAGGTACGGACAATGCTTGTTCAGGACCTGGATTATAGGATTATATGACACAATATTACTGATACCATACACGATGGAGGAAAGACATGTATATACTGTAGCAAGAAGTCAATGGCAGTTTTCTTCCAGGTTTATATAATAATAGATGCAGTGCATGGAGCCATAATCTATTATTTTATTTTTTTCTTATTTATATTCATGAAGCATTTATTTGATTGAAAGGTGCTGATCTGTTATTTTACATATTGACAAGATAAACAGAGACACTAAAGGACAATAATGTGCAACGTTAGAAATAAAGCTGATCGGATAATAATAACCTGTTCTTTTTATTCTTTTAAAATAAAGTAAAACTGGTTTCAACTTTGACTAAAAAAAGAGAAAATCTTAATTCAAGATCCACTTACTAGCTTTTTTCCAGAGCTTTCAACTGCACCTCACAGAGTTTGGGCATTTGTCATCACATGACCTAGGTATGGAACTTCAATCACATGACAACAGGTGGTCGAATATAACTTGTATATATAAGATATACAGTAACTTGTATATGACAACTGAGAAAACTCCATCTGATGATGAAGACTGTGGGACGCAGTTGAAAGCTCTGGAAAAAGCTAGTAAGCGAACCTTGAGAACCTTTTTTTAAAAAAAAAGAAATTGTCAAACTACTATTCCCAAGGTCAACATATAACTTTCACTCTTAATTTTAAAAGTATCACATCCTCCTGTCTGTTGCACCTACACTCTATTAGAAACAGTTTCATCAGCCTATCAGCCATCTAAGTGTTTTATGTTATGATAAAATCTTGTTGGACATTACGTCGTTCAGGCAGCTCTGTGCCATCATTCTGAAGGACAGGATCACCCCGATGATGGTCATCCTCTTCAGCACGTTCTCTCCACCTAGAAGAGCATATGAAACAGATCAGAGGCTCGCTGCCGGGTGTGAAGCCGTGAAGCGGTGACCTTCAGTACGACACTGTGGGTGAATGTGTGACTAGTTGCCGTTGTAATGAATGAGAACATCACTGGGCTAATGAGTTTATCATTCTGAAGTGTCTGACGGCTCACCTGGTAATTTGCACTTGAATTAATTTATGGGCTCTAGGAAAACGAAAGTGTCACTCTAGAAAAGGTGACCAAATAATAAGATCATATCATTCCATTTTTATGAGCTAGAAAAAACAGATCTAGAAAAAAATGAGCACTAAAGTACTGCTTGATTTTGTGATTATAGGTTCAGAAGGTAGAGATAAACTAAAATACATTATTTATTTACTTATCTTTCTTTTTATCAAATTATTAGCAGCTACACAGAGATGTTTCAGGCTCTGCCTTCCTCAGCATCCTCACACACTGTTTCTAATAATTTAATAAAAGGAAAAATGTGAGAAGATAATTTGCAAATGTTTGCCCTCTGTGTAAATTCAATGGGCTTTTTGCTCCTAGCTGATAACACCCTAAAGGATTTTAAGAGTCTTATATAGATATAAAGATATAAGATATAAAGACACTGAGTAGAGCCTATTCCTTCCCTTGTTTTAATTTATTTATTTAGTCTATTTGTTCGTCTTGCACCTGGCCATTGTTAGCCTGACATACAAAGGACTGCTGGTCTTCTGGTAAGCCAAAGACATGTATGTGTGTGTCAGTCAGTATAGAAATGATAAGGGCTTCTGCTAGTACTCCTTTTTACTTTGTGTACCACCTGATCTCCTCTTGTCTGCCTTTTCCACACCTACACCTTTTAATCATTCCTTTCGTTTTCAACCCCCTCCCTCTTCCTTCAATCTCTTCTCACATTCCTCTTTCCACTTCTCACCTGTCAGTCTCTTCTTCAGATTGACCATTTCCTCGGGCTTATCAAAGTTGTTCCTCATCTGTACCAGGACGTCCATATTCTCAATCACCAGTTTCTGACAGGAAGAGAAGAAAGTGAGATAAGTGATAAAAATCACCTTCAGGTGGGAGTCATGCTGGAGAAAGGTCAGCACTGTGACAGATCTGTCTCTCAGTAAGTTCAGAGCTCCTCACTTCAATCATAGGTGTCAAAGACTGGAGCCTGACGCAGCACAGTAGCTAGTTTTTAAAGGGGACGTATCATGCTCATTTTCAGGTTCATACTTGTATTTTTGGGTTTCTACAAGAACATGTTTACATGCTCTAAAGGGACTGTTTGTAACTTCTTACACTCTTATAAATCATTGCGGGTCGGTGTTTCCTATGCGCGCTCGCGTTTGGCTACGCTGTTCCAACACAAACTACACAGAAGCATCAAAACCGCAAAGTTTTATCTAGTGAAGCCCGTCTTGCAAATCAGGGTCAACTAATCCGGCTCCAGCCCCCCAACCACGGCCAGAAGACACAGGGGAGACCGTAGCTTTGGTCTCCGGTTTCTCCCCTGTTCCTTCTGACCACGGTCGGGAGGCTGAAGCAGGACAACACTAGGATCAGCAGTGATTCATGGAGAGACCTTCGTCTGGTCAGCTAACATTACTGCCAAGCAGGTGAAATATAGTCATATTATGGTTTTAGCTGATGTGTGTCGCCTCACTGTTTTGACCGATGCTCGTTCATGTCTATGTAGAGCGAGCACAAGCACGAGCGCGAGCAACAGGACGCTGACTTTCATTGACTTTATGTCGCTGTTAACAAGCAATTTCTGATTCTTACATAGAGTCCCTTTAAATGGAAAGCTGAAAGAACATGTTTTTAGGTAGATGATTCTCTTTCTCTTGCATTCCTTTAAGACCATCCAAAGGAAGAGTGAAGTAGCCTATCTGCATATTTTAAATATTATGTAGGGTCACCAGCAATTATTTTTGGGGGGTAAAATAATCAGGGCATAAATTGAAGGCTGTTTTTTTTATCTCAGCTACACTGCCTCTGATGTTACTGCTCTCTGCCTTTGTAGGGCAGCATAGTCTCCCCGCTATACATACTAATAATACTCATCAAAGTTACCCAGGTAATTCAGCAAAGCCACTGATCTACATCCTTGCCAGAAGCCCATTGCATCATACTGTACCTTCAGCTCACTGACTTGAGAGGTGATGTGCCACATCAGGTTCTCACTCAGAAACTTCAGGCCATATGGACCAATTAGCTCCGCCAGGGCCTGTAACTCTGTTCAGAAGGCGATATGAATAATTTAAGGGTTATGATTGTGGGGAGATGAGGCGTCAACAGAAGCTTAAACTGATGTGTTTACAAAAATGCAACAACAGAAACAGGCTCAGGTGGAGACGTATTGTTTGCTTCCAGTCTAATACAAAGCTTGGCTCTCTACCAGTGACACAAATAATAAAGATTAAATTAGATTTGTGAGTGTGGCTGAATCAAAGAGAGAGAGACGACTGCAGCTATTAAACCTTTCACTCAGCTCAACATCTCTGCCTGAATATGGATGGATAAGGACGTGTGTGGTTAAAATTGGAGGTGGTTAATGGATCGGCGAGTGAGTCACTGTGAGGCACAGATACCTCACTATGGAGTAAATATAGACAATGATGATGACATTGTGCGGGGGCGTCTATTGAAGTGCAGCGGTCTCCAAGGTACCGTGTGTGTGTGTGTGTGTATGCCTTATGTAGGCATCTCTACAATGTTTGCATGAGCCAAGGACTGTAGTGGAGTGAATATAGCCTTAATACAGTCTTAAGGAGGTCCACTGCTCCTATAAGGCAGTGTGTAGGCAGAACGGGAGGCTGTGTGGAGGAGATACAAGTGATGCTGGAGTAGGTAGGATGTAAGGACGGAAGAGCGGGGGAAGATGATAAGCACTACTGAACTTTACATTAGCCAGGCAGCGTCAGAATACACTGCATGACAGGCAGCATGAAGAAAAACACCGCACACCAGCACAATAACAAGCTCCACATCCCCCTTGAGCAATTACGCTCCCTCCGCATGGGGTGTCAAAGGAATGAACGAGATCTCGAGTTTTTGAAAAGAGTGAGTCATGTCTTGGATCTGTGGGAGTGTGATCATTAAACATTAGAGTACGGGGGGCTTTTTGATTCTGTCATGTGTAGAAGCATGTGTCTGCCAGAAGTGAAAATAGAGGGGAAAAAATCTGTCTAACTGATGTCTTTTTGCTCCTCATGCAAACGTTCTCATATACAAAATATATTAAAAACTGCAGCAAGGTGTTTGTTTGTTTTTGGAAAACTTTTCTGAGATTACACCCACATGACTAAAATTCTCCATAACCTGCAGTAACTTCATGATCTACATGAATTTAATGTACAACATGGAGAGGTCCAAAAAGAAAAAAAACAAAGTGAGAGTTGTTGCTGTGCAAAGCTCTGCATGTCACTGATGGCTGTCAATGCAACATGGAATGAAAGTCAGCAAATAGCAATACACTTTATATTAAGCTTTGTATTATTAGTCTCCCATTTCCTTTATCTTCTCCTTTGTGAAAGACAGAGGTGATAGTACAGTATAGTTTGTTAATAGAGCTATGAGTATGTATCCAGATGAAATGAGAGATATACCTGAGGGCGTGGCGATATGGAGAAAGTCAAATATCACAATATTTTTGACCAAATACCTCGATATTGCGACGATATTGTAGGGTTGACCATTGGGGATTTTACAAAATACTTGCACAATGACATTTTTGATAAATAATCATTAGTGGGTAAAAATGAATAATAGAACAGTTATAACAGTCTGGTAAGTTCAGAAAATTACATTAGTTAACTGTATTGCAGCCTTTAAAAGCAGGATCAATACATTTTTGCACAGACTCTTATGTTCTGGCAAACTTATCAAGGAGTCAAAGGTCTTTAGTTGCACAGTTAAGAACAGGAATCCTTCCTCTGGCCCTTGAAGTTGGTAGATTTAAAAACATCCCGGAGGACAACAGGTTGTGTGAAGTATGCGAGTTAGGAGAAGTTGAAAATGAGTTACATTTTCTTTTGTATCGTACACACTCTGATGAGTTAAGAACTTTTATTGCCCAGCCCTAGCGTAAGGATCATATTGACATATTGATTTATGCAACAGATATTAAATTACTGTAATTAAGCTCTGGGGCCCGACCTGATATATCTGAAAACTCCTCTGCTCTGAAACTTGGCTCGTTGTCAGTAGCCTGGTTGACGAAGCAGTGCATCGTGGGACAGTGAACGATCTGGCAGTTGCTGGCCTGACGCAAGAGACACTCCAAGAACCTGAAGGGCAGAAAATAAACAAACAAAACTTCCTCAGCCTTTACTCAACAGATGTTTGAATTTAGAGAGAGTGAAGGTGAGAGACAAAGAAAAGAAGAAAGACAAACCAAGAGGAAGTGCTTGTGTGTGTGTTTTAAATGGACACTTGCATGCAGCATATAGATACACCTATATATATATATATATATCACACACACCAGTTTGTGTAGACGGTTGTGATGGTCTGCCCTCCACGTGAGTCCAGTGGCTGTGTTTGCTGCAGCAGGACGTTCTTCACCAGCCGGGTGACGTCCACATTGATGTAGCTGGAGAGGCTCTGCAGGCTGGCTGTATAGGCTCTTAACCCCGCCAGCAGGTCGGAGGGACGGGCTATCTCCTGGGTGGTCTGGTTGTAATTGGCCATTCTCACGATGATCCTGGAGAAACACGATTAACCAACGTCACTTATCACCAGGCCAGAGCAGGCTGAGGGCGGACAGATGGGACCTTAAAACGGGTTAAACGAGCCATGGTGGCATGGTACTATACTCTCATTGGGTCAGCACATTCACTGCTCCAGGGCTTCACTGCGGTTGCATTTATTTTTTGACAGGGCCCTTTATTCTCTCTCTTTCTCTCCCTGACTAGACTGTATTTACAATATTGGCTGTGTAAAGGACCAATCACTGCGAGCTTGCTGCTCCTCAAGGGTGCTAATTTTAGGGTGACAGGGGAGATAATCATCAGCTAAAACAGAGAGACTACGCAGAGCATATACACAGAAACATTAGGTTGCCCTGGTACCAATCCCTAATCTAAATAACAGTTAGCACTAAAATGACACAGAGCGAGAGAGCGACATGATGGATCTCTTCTCAGATTTTTAAGTGGGTGCAGCACAGCCTGACACAAAGGAATCAGATAGAAAAGCAGTGTTCATTGTAGGGATGGAGGAGACATTTCACAAGAGACAAGCTCCAAATGTTTCCTACAATTGTCAGGAGGACAGAATGTGTAGTGTGTAGATCTGTGAAGAGCTTGAGATGCTTTTGAGTTTTCCCAGTGCTCTGTCACATCCTGGTCAGCAGTACATAAACAGTGAAATTACATCTTTATGTTAGTATACTGAGAAACAACTGTACAGCACATTTATGCACTGGCAGAGGAAACAATATTACAATGTGTTCCTTTCACAATGACAGCGGGCGCTCATGTCAGTTATTAGCATATTTCTGACAGTAATTGTTTACGGAGCTGCTGAAGTGACATATGCAAAAAAAAATCAAAACGCTTCTACTGCACATGAGATGAGGGGAAGAAAAAATTGTAACTGTCACCTCAGGGACTTTCTATACACCCTCAGGACTCATCACATCATGCACATGTTTTTTTAAGAGGAATATAATAATGCCCACATCCCCACTCAGCGTACTCAGAGAGGCGTGTCTCCAGATGGGAAAGGAGGAACTCTGTGGGAACGACGATGTGGTCAAAGACAATCAAGTCACTGCTGAGGCTGTAGGAGGAGCAGAGCTCTGTCAGCATCAGATGCATCTTGTCCATGCTAGGAGAAGAGGGAGAGAAGGGAGGATAAAAGTCTTTAGGACAAATATTTTGACAATGACTGTTAGTATGGACGTGCTTTTCTCAGACAAATAAGGTCATAAACGTATTAAAGAATTGTGAAACATCTCCAAACTGAGGCATCGGGGAGGAAAACTGAGAGGAGGGAGAGAGACAGAATTACAACTCTTCAGACTTAACTAGGGAGCTTTCTGACTGTAGCTACATACAGAGTATGATCAAAACAATGACAACGCCAACATGAAATGTGCTGCCAGTAAAGTGCTTTTCTAATACACTAAGACATTTGGCTTTTTATTTTCAATAGTTTCATTCAGTACCCGTCAACCCCGACTGATTCAATGTGAAGAGCGATGAAGTTCAGAGAAAATAAAGCCTTGTAGGCGAGAACATTTTAATCCCGTCTTCCTGATAACTTCAGGAAAGAAATGCATCATAGGGTGAAAGAAATCATTTGGAAATGTCAGCAGATATTTAAATATTTCTACCAACATGAACTGCATTAGCCTACTTCCAACCTTGGCAGAATCGTGCACCGTCAAATGTTTATTTAACTGCACTTTGGCCGGAACAAGTGCTGTTGATAATGCTAAGTCTCCAGAAATCAGGGATGGGAATCACTTTTCTAAACTTCTGCCAACTCACTAAACTTGAAGGATCAGGCAGAGAAACAAAAAGAAAAGCTGACTTGGTAACAATGCTCCGGTCTTTCCTCAGGCTTTCGGCGCCTGGTTTCTCTTTCTGGACCTCTCCCTTCTTTGGCACCGGCTTCTTCTGCTTTCTATGGCGAGCTGCGCTGATGGCCTCGGCACAGTGCTTGGGCTGCAGCTAAGGGGTTATCAAGTGGAAAGAGATGGATGCGGAGAAGGAGAGAAGAAGGGGGGAGAAAGAGAGAGAGAGAGAGACAGAGGAAGGAAGAATTCAGCCAAGCAAATATTGAGTAACATGCTCAAAGACAAACATGGGAGGTTTGCATTCATGTTGGAAGCATTCAGTCAAGAAGTAAACACTTTCCTCATATTTTCCTCAGGGGATTAGAGAAAAAACACAGCATTAATCAACGCCAGAGATTTGGACCTGTCTTATCATTTTATTCTGTCCACTGCCTCCAGCTAAAGCCACTGATGCCAAGCTGAGACTAGTGAGATTATATTTGGAGTTTGGCAGAATCAATCTGCGCAAGATAATTTTTTTTTTTTTCTCTTTTAAACCTGAAATAGACTTCACCTGGTCATTGAGGTTGTACTGCTCAGCACATATCTCTAACACGACACTGCTGGTCTGCTTGGCAATCTGCTCCAGGAAGGTCACACACAGGCGCAGACTCCTCTTCTCCATTGCCTCTGTCTAGACACACAAACAAGTGCAGTATGTGGGAGTGTGCATATAATGACAGAGGATACAGTTGGACATGTACGAAGGCACAGAAAACTCCTGAACAGGCATGTTTTCTAGTTACATTTAGTCTACTATTTACTGTATAAGAACTGTTTTATTTCTGACTCTCTAAACTGGAAAAGGTTTCAACCTATTAAGAAAACGACACGTTGTTGCCATGATGCAGCTGGTGACGTGTGTTACAAAGTGTTAGAAATCAAACTTCATGCAGAGTGTAACCAGTGACTTCAATGCTTTTCAGCTGATGATTACGTAAAAGATTGGTGAGCAAATAACTGAACACTGACCTCTTCTGGGCAGAGAGGGTGGCCACACTGGCTGAACTGAGAACAGACAGACGGGAACGCCATGAGGTAACGCTTCATGGTCATCTCCTCACTGCTCTGGACAAACATCTTCTCAAAGACACGTGGGTAGTAACTGGGAAAACAAACAAGAGAATAAACAGTTAAGACATCAAAGAGAAGAGAAGAGAAGAGAAGAGAAGAGAAGAGAAGAGAAGAGAAGAGAAGAGAAGAGAAGAGAAGAGAAGAGAAGAGAAGAGAAGAGAAGAGAGAAGAGAGAAGAAACTGACCCGAGTATGGACACCTCAGATGTGTCCTCCAGAAGTTCTTCCAAGCTGTCCACCATCCTGGTGTGAAACTGAATCATGTTCATCACCTTGGCTAAGTCGGGGTATTCCTTTATTGGAAGAGGGGCCTTGTTCACACTTGTGTAGGCCTAAAACAGAAAAAAAAAACTTAGGGCGACATTCACTGAGTTTTACAAAGACAACTGAATATTGTGTGATATTTGAAATGTTGCAACAAATATACCTGCAATCTCAACCAGTCCAGTCTGAGTGCTCGGAAATCAAACTCCTCTTTGTTTTCCACTGCAGAGTAAAATTGAATTCATCATTATAAACATTTAATGTCTTGCGTTGCATTTTAAAAAGAGAAAAATTTTGGGTGAAATAATCTGAAATAATCTGTTTTATGTGATCACCTTGTTTGATTGACAAAGCGGAGAGGGTTGAAACGAACGCAGTCATCAGGATGGACTCCTCTTCTGGACACACGTAGATGTTCTACAGAGGAGAAAAATATTCCTAAATTCATGCTGTAGAAGGAGAATAAGGGACGCATTCAGGGATTAAAACACTGTTGGCTTTCCCCTTTCTGTTACTGTCTGCACCTCAGTTAACAAAAGAAAAATGCACAGAATGCTATGTTGCTCTTTATGCTGTATAGTACATGTATATAGGTACCAAATGGTGTAATGTAATGAAGTAATATTACTTAAGTTACAGTACTTGTGTTTTTTTGGGAGTAGCTGTTCTTTACTTGAGTTTTTATATTTCTGTCAATTTTCACTTTTACTCCACTACATTTCCAAAATAAAATGTGTACTTTCACTTTCCATCTTGCATCTTCGTTACTCGTTACTATTGCAAGCAAGCAGGTATGGAGAATCAGTGGTCCTAGCTTGCAAGTAAGATCATTCACATGATGGGCCAGTGCAAACAAAGTGCTCTCAAAGCCATATCTAAGTTTCAATTTCTGCTCGAGTCCAGGCTGCATTTCAGATGATGCTAGTTGCAAATACGAGGGAAGAAAAACTGGATTTTGCTCTTTAAATACGTGAAGTTGTGAAGACCTAATTTTCCTTCAAGTGTAATGTAGCCACCATTTTTAATGTGTACGTGTTAAAAGGAATAATGAGGGCACGGTCACACATCCGCGAATGCAGGCGAGTGACCATCACCTGCTGAGACGATTTTCAAACTGAAAGTTCACTAAAGTTTCTGCATTTCGAATGCAAAGATTCAAATTTACTTCGCAACCGGAGGTGAATGTTTTTTTGCACTTTTGCTTGCGTAAACTTCATAAATCTCAAAATTCTGCTTTTTTATTAACAGCATTTACTTCATATCAGAAAATTACTTTTGATACTTAAGTACAGTAAATATCAGACACATTCAGACTTTAACTCCAGTAATATTCTAATGTGTGACTTTAACTTCTACTAAAGTCATTTTCTGGTTAGATATCTGTGCTTTTTCTCAAGTGTGGCTTTCAGGTACTTCATCCACTAGTGCAGGTACCTGTATGGTGTCGTTGAGAACCAAGGCATCAAACTGTGACAGGTACTGGACGTGGTAGCGCTGCACTACATAGATGTACTTCGTCATCAGACCTCTTAACTTCTCCATGTGGAACAGCAGCTCAGCCATCTGACTGGAAAAACAGAAAAAGCTAATCAACACCAAACATATTCACATTTTATTACCATTCATAATTAAAATTTGCATAAATAAGCCATTGTAAAATCTCTTGTACATACTTTAAAATAACTGCACTACTAAAAACCTACATGGCTGCTGCTCTGTGGAGAGACATCTTAAGTTGCAGCGAGGGAGAACTTGCCAGATTTTTGCACACTAAAACGATACAGCGTGACCTCCACAGTGGTTTACTTCCTCTGCACCTATGACCTACTTGTCAATGTAGTCCTCGGGCGTCTTTATCTTTGGCATATTCTCAGAGTGCCTGACGAGCCACAGGACCTCGTCACGGGAAAATGACAGAGCCATGAAGACAAACAGGGCCTTGGGGGTTTGATTGGCACACAGAACAGAGAAGGAAAGGGAATGTTAGGAAAGAGTCTCAGCTAAGATTGGTAAAGGTCATGATTACTGTGAAACGCTGGGTCATTCAAAGGAATTCACCCCCCTCCTGTCCAAATACTCCCCAGAGTCCAAGATGACTGGAAGCTGGATCAAAGATGCCGTTTTTCACGAGTCACGTGACCAGAATTTCATTTTGGACTTATAACTTGCGGTAATGAACTCATTTAAATTCCTCGAGCACAGCTGTTATGCTCATTACCTTTGGTCCCAGAAGTCCAGGTTCATCCTCCAGAACTTTAAATAATTCCTTCAGCGCTCCTCTCAGAAACTGCCTCCTCTCTCTGTGCACGGCTCCACTGGTAATAACACAGGAAATAGACATGGGCTTTTGGTTCCCACAGCTCATTTCAAAGTAAAGACACATCAATGAAGATTTATGACACAACAGTTTTAAGAGTTTTGCTTAGTTTCTTGTTTCCAGTCTCACCTGTTGAGTAGAACGTGCTCACGACATTCCTTGATGTCTGCAACTCGCTTGTTGTAGCTGATAGAAGAAAGAAATAAACAAATGTGATAAGAAGCTAATTAACAATCTAAACATTTAAAGCACTTATTGATGGATTCATTCTAAGGGTCAGGGAATATTGACCTTTTTCAAATATGTATCATCTTTGCAGTGGATTCAGTTTCTTCCGATACTCTTATGAGGAAATACAGATAAGTCTAAAACCGGAATCAGTAAGTACTGTACCATAATCTCTAGTTTATACTGTACATTATATCAACTTCTTCACTTTTTCTCTCTAACTTTTAGTCTATAATCCATGCTCGTCTTAAATATAATGACACTAAGGTCTCAACCCTCACTCTCATTATTATTTTGTTTGTTGTTTGTGGTTTTGAAATTGTTAAAGGCCAATTTCAAATCATGTTATTGCCATAGTTATTTCAAGTTGGTCTAGCTTCAGCTGCATATCTAGCAGTTTCAGGTAAAGATATTTTTAAAAATGTATTCTCCACAAAACTTGCTAGAATTTTGCATAGAGCAATTTTATATCACCTACTTCAAAAACGGCGCTTAGCAATGTACTGAAGCTTGTGCTGCAAACAAATGATTGTTTTAAAACATCATTTTCCCCTAATTTCCCCTTAAAATTCATCCCTAATTGTATTATATATCTGTAATGTATCTGGCAGTTAAGGCTGCTGATATTGGCTCTTAATAACCAGAATTAATGATCAATTAAAGAGACCAGACAACAGGTCCTGAACAGTTCAGTACACTTTAATACTGGGAGGGTAATGAGAAGATACGTCTTTAAATCAGTTCTCCTTTGTTAACGGTCTGAAATATGAGGTTGCATTATCTTGCCTATTGCTTTTGAAATTTGTGTTCATCAACTAGGACTACTTCTCACACTGTAGCAGTGCAGCGTACATACCCTTTGATGCTGAAGAAGAGGTCCTCGGAGACCTTGTGTATGTTGAGTACCTCATCTCTGGTGAGGACGAGGTAGAGGCCGCTCCGCAGACCCATCTTCCACAGCTCCTGGGAGGCCTGGTTTGTATTCAGGCTGCTGTGGCACAGCAGGAAGCCGACTACAAGGAGCACAGTCAGCAACATTTATGATGCAACCTGTGGGGCTGACACTTTAGTTCTGCATCAGTTTACATAGTCATTAATTGGGTTTACGAATCTTTTGCAGAAAATTGTGGTCTGAAATTTTTAAGCATTTTTTACTTTCACTCGTCAAAGTTTTCAAAATGTTAAATGGCCGTAACCAAAATGGAAGCTGTTGGAAATGTTTGGGATTTCAAAACTAACAACAAAGTGCTGCCAAGTCATGCCAATAGTCATTTCTGTACATTGCTAACTGGCAATGCGTCTGATGGTAGCATCTTTCACAAGCAACAGTCCTAAAGTCCTATTGAGCAAGATGTATGAAATGTGTCTAAGCTACAACGGGGCAAACATCTTAAATTGCTGCATAATGTTTCTATATTTGTATAAAGTGAACAGATAGAGGAAGTCGTCATTCAGGATGAGTAATACTTACTAACGATCCACCGCTCCATCACCTCCATAGACAGGTATTCACAGGCCATCTGTGGTGTACAACAAGCTTATTAACTGCCAATACAGACACATTCACTACAGCCTTGTACTAAGCCTACTGTGTGATGAAGTAAATCCTGTCAGTTAAACTATATAGTAGCCATTTGCATCTTCATTGCTAATCTGTTCTTGATCCACCTTCAGAAGAAAATCAATTTTAGATTGATTTGATTTTACACCACAGAAACCGCCGTGTGTGATGCACAGTATTTTTTCTTTGTAGCTATCAGTATTCTCTATAGGCTTTAAATGAGGGCCGTCTTTTGCTTTCAAATATATGGTATCTTTTCAAGAGAAATTGTTGCCTGGAGGTCCCTTTCTTGGCTGAACTAGTGGCTCTTATATATATATATGAGGAGGCCACAGGCAACAGGGATCATAACATTAAATCAAAGTGATCATAATGGCCTTGTTCTAAAACAGCAGTGAAGATGAAGAGAAAGATGAGTAGAAATAACAGTTCAGGGAAGAGCAGAGAGGTCAAAAGTCGATTAAATAAATATTTTTCTAGCTCTATAATGGGACATAAAGCTACTAATGTTTAGTGTGTCTAGCCTTCAAGACAACATATTTATTGTTATTGCATCATTTAGCTGTGACACCTTCTCTCATTTCTATGCCCGACATCATTGCAAAAAAACATACTTCCTCTCTCCTCCCTTCGTCAGAGATAAATATAGGAGGAGAGGTGATGGGAGGGCGGACTCACTGTGTCACAGCACGCTGGGTCCAGCATGGCAGCTGGAGCACTGAGCAGGCTGAGGAGCTGGGCGTTCCGCCACTGCTCTGCTGGCAGGTTCCTGCGTGGGTAGACCATCTTCAGAGACAGCAATGCCGCCGTCACAGACTGGGAGAGGGACAGGAGAATGAGAGGGAAACAATGAGTGAGGAAGATGGAGAGAGGCAGAGACAGAGGCAGAATAACAGAGATATATAGAGAGATGGCAACACTTCACACCAAATTATAGCAACAAAAAAAAGAAGCTGGAGGCTTAAAAGTTTGTTTCTTGCACATATTTTATGATCCATCACACAGACCAGTGTAACGGCCAGTGTTAAAGAAGTAAACAAAAGTGATGAATCATTTGTATTATTATTGTATAATTTGTACTGTATTGTGTTGTCATGTGTAAAGCACTTGCAAGGTACAGCGTCCACATACAACCGACTACTTTGACTGGCCTGCACAGAGCCGTGACCTCAACCTCATCTAACACTTTTGGGATGAGCTGGAGGACCGACTGCGGGCCAGCAAACCAAAAAAACACAAGGCTTTCATCCAGGAGCTCTTCGTGTATCGTGCATTACGTTACATCAGCTGTTCTTGTCCCCTGTTCACAACGTTCAGTGTCATTTTCACTTTACAAACACAGTAGTTTTAAGCCCAACCATGTTGTAATTTCCTCAACCTAACTATAGTGGTTTTATTGCCTGAACCTAAGCACATGTTTTTGTTTACTTCACAACATTGAGCATATGTTTACTGCGACCGAAAAGTGACGCAGAGGGCTCGTCAAGCACGTGTTTACTGCGTCAAAAAGGAATGACGTTGAGGGGTCTGACAAAGCGTCAGTATATGAGGAGTTGGGATGAGAGCATCTCTATGCTCTTGCAACTGGGTATCACGCCTAAGCGTGTACTAGCCCCGCCTTCTCCATCAGAGGATAACGTGTCTGTGTCACGTTTTGCCTCGCTGAGGCGTAAATACTGCACACGTGTATGAACGTGCAGGGGACACCAAAACCACTCATTTAGGTTTAGGAAAAACGTCATGGTTGGCCTTAAAACAAGTACGTAAGTACAATACGTACAGAAACAACATAACATAAGTATGGAAAACATGTCACAATCTTACAAAACAAAACATCGGTCTCCTGGTTGGAAGTCCCGTGTTTGTTTGAAGGCTACATGGTGTACAAATTACACGCCAAAAGCAAGAACAGTGTTCTTATTGCACACTTTTGTATTGAGCATTATCGTGTCTTTCATACTCCTTTTTGTGCGCCTGGGCTGCATGGGAACAAATCCCTGCAGCCAGGTCGCAAAACTGTAGAAAGCCTGTGGAGGCTGTTAAAGTCACAAATCAATAATAATGGTGTTGGAATGAGATGTTCAACAATCACATTCAGTATGGGTGCAATTTGTGGGTGGCCATCTAGTGCAGTACTTACACCCTAAGGTGTAGTGGTGTAACAAGATAAAACATAAATGTGTAGCAGTATCACTGTGTAGCATTTATGTTCTGTGTTTAAATATGCATTCATATTTGGACAAAGTTGAATTAAACTGAATATTTAGTTACTTTAATGTGCTACCATCTATGTTTTAATTAAAGCAAATCACCAACTGCGTTATGTAGCTTTGTACTGTGCTGTCAGCTTACCCTCGTGTGAGGGCCAAACTCCTCGGTGAGCTTCTTCCAAGGATGCTCATACTCCACAAACATCTGGCCGAGCCGCGGGTAGGAGGGGTCACTGCAGGATTCATTACAGCATGCAATTAATCAAGATGAAGGGAAAGAAGTGGGACATTATAATGATACAGCACTGCCAAAACTGTGTCAATCTAGCATTACCTACAGGAATTTTACTGGTAATAAAAATGTTAAATTTCATAAATTACATAATTTCTACAGCTTGGCTTTCCAGGGGCTGAAATAATGACAGGCTGAGACTGTTCCCTCTCAAGGGGAGAGCTGTGTGTGCAAGTCAAATGTCACATTAAAATGGACAGTATGTGTTCCCTGCTCACGTCTCAAATTGAGATAAGCCTCCTTCTGGAGTGTAAAAATAAATATGCAAAGTGAGCTGACTCTAAATGTCAGAAAACCACTTGGCACTCAGAAAAGGTTAGCGGTGGGCTGTTGGTGTCTGCGGCAATTAAGATACTAATTAATTCTGAGGATCAGAGAGATAGACGTATTGATGGATGTGGAAACTCATAATGGCTTTTATTAAAGCGCTTAAATTAAGTGTTTGTCATAGATAGAAATACAACCTCACTGAATGCTATCTTGATCAATAGGCTGAGTAAATGCAAAACACATCCATCCATCCATCGCTTCCATTGAACAGTTTCATGTGTTCTCACCCGCTCCCATTGGTCATCTCATGGGCACAGTTGAACATGCCCACCAGCGCCTTCTTGTCATCGATGCGAGAGAGCGTTATGATAACAGACGTGTAGGTGATGATCAGATCCAAGTAGTTCTTGGTGAAGTCAAAGTTGATCGCCTGAAATCAAAATTTCTAGACGGTTAGACTGTTATCGGGTAATTAAATGGGTGTTATCAGTGGTTAGCTTCATAGATGTGGGTCAGAAGGTGCCTGCTACACCCACTAGTAGGTTTGATCATTGATTCATATGGATGATCACCGAAAGAAGGAATTAAAGAAGATGACAGCAACATCTAGCGCCCGTTGTGATTACGACAGGAGCAAAAGCGGAAGTCAGGCGCTGTAGTATAGACAGCCTAAAAGCAAGACATTTTTATTGAACATCAGGAATGGAGACAATTATTAACTGTAGGTTTGAAAATATCAAAATCTGTTTTATTTTTTTTTTGGTTAAAAAAAACAAAAACATTATGTATTGCCTTTGGCATTTGTCAGCATATACATTTATAAGGATCAGCTGAAATCTTTGGAATATAAAACACACCCTGCAAGTGGCTGAAAACAAGAAAAGTGCTTGACCAAGCCTTATTTAGCCATATGTTAGCATAAATATGAGCTTTTGGAACATACCAAGCATGCAGACAGAAGTGGGTTATGCTGAGGGAGTAGTTTGAAGGATTTAGGTCTTTTGTTACTTTATTCCAACCTGAACACCCGTCTCCATTGGGATCTATTGTAACTGACTGAATTCAAATTCATGACCACAGCCGCTATTCTCCCTCACTAAGCAAACTACAGTCACCTTTCAAGCCCAGAGGTTTATGAAAGATTATTATAGATTTGGGGTGAAATATTTGTCAGTTTGAAAAGGAATAACATCACAGAACCTTTTAAGGCTGTTCAAAGGTGAATACAAAATGTGTTACGACTGCAATAATAATAGTTCATTCAAAGAGACTTCACTATTTATTGTGACAAATGGGTCTGCAGTTATTTGGTTAACAAAAAAGGTCCTGCGCTGAGAGATGCTCCCCAAATAAATCAAAGCATTGTGAGGTGCTTAAAATGCCCACATTAACTGTGCAGGTTAGATCACAGGAGACACGCACCGCTGAAATATACAGTGGGATATACGTAATGTACAAGGCAAGAGGTGCCACTTTAATTATGATAATAAAAAAAGTGACAAACTGAACAGGAGGAGGCTGTGGGCGACGAGGAGAGAAAACGTAACCTGCAGTATGTAGCAGGAAGGAGTAAACAGCATTGTAGCAGATTGAATGGAAAGAGGAGAATTGAGTGACAGCTTGTCAGAAATCAGCAGATGTTGTTCATGTCTTATAAATAAATAGAAAATATAGTGTAAATGCTTACGATATCAAAGAAGCACTGACAGGCATCGATGGTGTTCAGCAACTCATAAACGTGGTCCTGAATGAAGAACAGAGGAGGATTAGATTAGAAAACAGACAGCCAAAAAGTAAGATGATAAGCCTCAGAAGTGATTTCTTGAACACATTATCATTTTTATAGAGTCATGTAGCCTAAAAGCCATTACACATTTGCATATTTCCATAACATCATAATTGAGTTATTCTCAATCTTACAAATACAGATGATGCATTGGCCTGGCTACGACCTCCATCACAGAAACATGCTAATGTGAAGGGAGGTGCAACAAACTACAAACTACAGTCGATATTTGGAATAAAGTCAATTATTTTCCTATATAAGAATAAACAACTCTATATGTAAATTTATTCTGGAATCCACAACATCAGAAGGAAGCAGAGAGAAAGAACAATGCAAACACCATCTTTGTTCTCTATTATCAGATTTGTGTTTTCATAAGAAAGAAAGAACAATGTATATTTACTTTTCATTGTTTTTCACTATTTGTTAATTATATTTCTGTTTCTTCCTCTGCTGTTGTTATGTAAGTTCTTGTCATGTTAAGTGACAAAAAGCAAATCTGGAATTTAAAACTTGACAAGAAAGAAGAAAACAGAGAAAGACGATCACCCTGAACTCTATGACATCCAGGAAAGAGTCGTAGTAGCTTGATGCAGCGGCCAACACTTCAGATTTCTGTCGCTGTATGCTGGTCAGATTGTGCTGCAAAAAACAATAATGAGAACTTTTCATTACTGGTGGTCAGGTATTAAAGAGTCACATTGTGTGTCACATTGTATGCAAATGTTTACATGAAATAAACAAATATATGAATATAGTATGAACACAATAACAGATAATTGTATATCATATCATGCAATATATTACCATAGCCCTGCAACTGTGTGAGGCATATCATATATAGGGGAGAGCGGGGTCGGTTGGGACACTTTTGTATCTACGCCTAATAGTCTATTACTCACAGACTACTTAAGCAGTAATGAACATAATTTGATCCCTGAACAGATGCAGGTGTCTGCTAACCATTTCTCAAGTATTTTAGAGCGCAACCCCAAACGTGAAAGGTACAATTTGTTAAATGTTCAAGGCCTCCCCAGGACGATTGGGATATTGGGAAGGCCGGTTGGGATGCCTTGTTCTGGGCTAAAAAAAATATAATTTAAATTGAGAAAATTTTAGTCTAAATTTGAATACTTATACATATAATGCCATGCGTTCACACATTTATTTGAGAAAAAGAAAAAAAATTGTAAAATCATTATATTTTCATAAATCCTAACCGACCCCGCTCTCTCCTACTTCCAGTAGAGATTGTGTTAACGAGTTTTGGAAGGCCAGAGATGACATTATGGGTAACGCTCATCATTTTTGAACACTTTGTTTTCCCAGGTCAGTTTCATGACAAGACATTTGTTTTCTTGAGATCAGAAGATAGATTTGTGATGACAAAGACAATAACTGTCAAACAGGATTCTTGTCAACTTGACCTAATGTCATAACGTTTTCAGTGGATCACACTTCATTATTTACTGACTGAGGACAAACAAACCTTTTTGTGACAAGATCCCAAAATAAAAATGTCATCCTCATAACAAAACAAAAGATGAAAAATAAGTACAAACACGTCCTTGTGTAGAAAGCAAGCGGGAAGAAAGGGTTGCAGTCACACTTACGATGTTTCCTCTGAAGTCAATGTTGGGGAATTTTTTGTTGATGTATTTGACGGCGGGCTCCAGGGCTTTATCGGTCAGGAGGGATGGCCGTGTCTTGGGGTCTGCACAGGTCTGTAACAGAGGTTAGAAAAAGATAAAGATGTGAGGATGTGATGTGATCAGTTTGCACATCATACTGTAACGCTCGGACGGATTTTTGTCATATTTCACTCGGGAAGTTGTGGCAGTTAAATTAAATTTTCATGCCCTGCCATCATACTCTGGGTTCTCTTGACAGGATTAAATCGTTTCTATTTTTTTAACATGTTAAATGACATCCAGCCACTGGTCATTAAAGCAAGTTTGTCAGAAGAAGAATCCACAGACTAGTAGTGAAGATTGTGAGCAAGTACAGGTAATAATGCTCTCCCAACCTCCCTCAACAACCACCCTCAAGGTGACCTCGAGCAGGAGAGTTAACACTGAGCTGCTCCTGTGAGGCTGTTTAGAAGCCGACAGTAGACGATTGTGTAGCAGCTCCCGAGTGTGAAGTCTGACTGTGAAAATAAAAAATGCATGCATGCTCAGCACATCTTCACTGGGCTCAAAATTAGACTTCTCCTAATAAATGCAGTCATAAAGGGCGTGCATACACAATAGGGTTACAGAAAGGGGGATGTTAGTGCGTCTGCACAGTACACACAACATATTCTATTTTCTCACGAGGAGAGTATCACTTCCTGAATATCAGCTCCAGAAAAGTCTGGGTTGTCAAAACAAACCAATCATACTCTCTCCAGACAGTTATATTAGTTAATCGCAATCTCTAATTTCTTAATTATATATCACTGGTCTCTTTGCGTCTAATCTGATGTGTGTTTCACAGAATTCAGTTCAGGGTTAACTGAAATGTGAGGTGAATGACAGCTCAGACTGACTTCCTGTTTGCACTTCCTCTTTGGAGAAACAAACTCAGTTGCAGTTGGAAGACAGCGCTGCCTAAACGACTAAGTACACAGTTGTTACAGTTATCTCACATCATTTCATCTCTGCACTTTGAGTTACAG
Source organism: Sebastes fasciatus (assembly GCF_043250625.1). NCBI lineage: Eukaryota > Metazoa > Chordata > Actinopteri > Perciformes > Sebastidae > Sebastes > Sebastes fasciatus. Next base: position 31,219,386 of record NC_133795.1, on the reverse strand, counting down.
CTCCGGGAGAGTTTCTCATTTTGAGATACAGTACATTACTGGATTATTACTGGTGGCTTGCATCCTTATAAGACTCTGTAGTACTTAAACATGTACTTTAACAAGTACTTTAACATGTTTGGCTCCGTACAATTACTATTAAATTTATTGTAGATACAAGATTGTTATCTGTACAATTGGGCTCTCATTAACTCTATGAGCTCTCATTAACAGTCCTATGGAATCTGACAGTAGAAAATTATGCATACAATTCTGAATATGATTCAATTTCAGTTTATTCCTGAGCAGTGAGTAACTATGTACTGATATAGTTACTATATATATAGTATATATATCTTTGTATTGTGTAATAACTGTACGCAGGTAAACATTTTGAGAAAAACTACCAAGGCGTAAGCGTATGATGTGAAAGTCAAGTTCCTTATTTCTGTTACACAGACAACTCGCCTCTTCCTATTCTCCCTCACCTTCTTAATGTAGTTCATGCGTATTAACACCCCACTCCCTCTTTCATTGAGGATGGTGAGTTTTTCGGCCAGTTTCTGTTGGTAGTCCATTGCTCCAGAAACACTGCACCTCTCCCTCCGTTCGAGACTTTGAGCCTTGGCCTCCTGGTGCTGTGTAACGGTCGAACCCTCGGAAACAAGTGCACCCAGCCTCACCCTGACAATAGGTCACATGGGGCTCATGGTGGGGGGTGGAGCCATGAGCTGAGTGTGAAAATCGCCCACTTAATGTAACTGTATGTCAAAAGGTGGATTAAAAAATGTATAAAAAGAAAAAAAGAAAAAATACATAAAATTACAAACTACAAACAACACTTTGATATGATGAAAACATATTATTTAAAATATATTGTTATGCAAATGAATGTCAATGTCACCGTTTCCTCTCTGTTAAACTGCCTCTATTGTTGTGAACAGTTGCAGCTACTTCCTCTCTCACACTCTGTAAAAGGACTCCTGTGAACGAGGATGGCAGAAAGGTGCAAATCATATTTATGTTACTCAAGCAGAGTGCACTGAATGTAATACTTATTACTTTTAGTATAAACTAACCAGTAGCCAGAAAAGAAAACCAGGAACAGGGATGAATTTTCAGACCTGTTTAAAAACCACAAGATGGCACTATTTACTAACGGACTGTGTTTCCTGAATGAATGGGGGATCAATTATGCAACAAACTATATCACAAAAATGCCTTAACCCACACAGGCTGGTAACAAAGGACAAACCTGCATTATAGGATATAGAATGGGACAGGACAGGACAGACAGACTATATTTACTGTATATTATGTATGTATTTGCACACAGAGGTCTGTTCTGTAAGAATTTAAAAGTAACATAATACATTTTCATCTATCCGTTAACATCTATCCAGGGGATCTGGCTCATAAATGTGCAATAACTCATCCTGAGTACTCAATCCCAATACAAAACTTGATGTTTACATTGGATGAGATGCAGTGAACCATAGCTTATAATATGACAAACATTATGTTATAGATACAAGGTTCACATTCACAAAAGATTGACGACCCTTTGTGGTTGCTTCAGGGGATTGTAAGACTTCATAACTTTGTGGTAAGAACATTGTTTTCAATGTGCAGTCTGTGCTGTGGTCTTGCTTTCTTCCTGGGCACACAAATCGGATTAAAAGGCTTGTAAATCTTGCAAAGGTTCAGACTTTGTCTCTGCAATCTGGCTCCTAGGAAATAACATAATTTGAATGCGTCTCCTATAAATCAATGAGTGTTTTTGTGTGTGAGGGGTCATAGAAGCCGCTAATACCTGGAAAGCAGCCGGACGGTCACATTACTTCCACAATTTACTGAGACTAAAGACTTTGTCATGTAAACTAGAAAAGCACCAAGTTATTCAGCAGCAAAGTGTTGTTTTCTGTTTTTCCCATAAGACCCCAATAATAACTCCTCTTGGAATTTAGTAACAGGTTCAGTAAAGTGTAAACTGTTAAGTGCAGCGTAGAGGTTGGAGAGAGTCCTTTCCTTAATAAGAGTCACTAAAGTCAACCACAGCAAGCGCAGCGCTAAGCAAAACGATGATTGATGTTAAGTGGACTCGAAGAAATAATCTGTTTATTATTTCCCTACTGGCAGAAGCTCAGAGAGCGGTAGACATGTTAACAAGGCTGTCTGGGAAAGCAGACAGGAGGATGTGGATGTGGGAGGAGAGAGGGGTGCAGGGGATGGGGCACGGTGGATGGATGGGGGGGGGGGAACAACGCTTATAAACCTCTTACCCTCTGTGAACCAAATGAAAAATGTGGATTCTTACCTGAAAGAGAGAGATGCATGAAGCTGTTTGGCTCCCCAACTCCAATAATTTGTGAAACCAGGAACTTGTACAACATGTACAAGCTGCAGCTGAAAACCGGGTTATAGTCACAAATAGATTAGAGTGGCTTGACCCAGGTTGGTTATGTAGGATGGTTTGAGTTTGAAGTATAAGAGAAAGAGACAGGCGTTTGGTCTGAAATATGATTTGTGAAACTATACAGTGTGCTACAGAAGCTCAATACTTCTCATCTATTACCAAATCAATGTAGGCCTAAAAAATTCATCCCTGAGCACTGTATACTGACATACTAAATAGGCTACAACTTCTTTGAAAAGAGCAACATTAAAACTACAGTGCAGGAAGCATATTAAACCTTTTGGTTCCTGTATTGTTGCATCTGTTATAGTATACAGAGGACACCCCCTAGTGTTCAACAGTAGTTCAACAGTAGTGTGCATCTCTCTACAGATAGATAGAAACGCCACCGCAGAAGTATAGTATAAAGAGAGCTGTATTCATCAATCAGTTATCAATTTGCTAGCATAAAATGCCAACTTCCTGTGGCACACTGTGCATAAGGTGTGTCTGAAATCTGCCACAAAATTTTTATTTTTTCAACGTACTAGAGGCAAATTCCAGACCAAAAACACATTGTAGATCAATGGAGGATCTATAGAAGAGTCATCCACATGATCAAGATGACTGATGATTCTGCCACTGCAGTCTGGCTGGTTATTCCTTCCAAAGATTTCAGAGAAAATGAACAGGGAACGGGTTAACTAACAAGAGTGATAGAATCAATGTATATCTGTGCACATGCATGGTGAAAAGCAGAGATAGATGAAGTGGCCTTAGACATTGAAGACAGCAGGGTATTCCTTGCAGTCTGTCAGCAGGGCTGCAGGAGGAGATAAGGGGTAATGATAGAGGAAGGGTTTTGAGGAAGTGCTCACAGCTCCGGCTGCAGCCCAGATGTCGAAAGAGAGTTGGCAAAGCACATGGGCCTGTCTAATAAATACAATATAGGCAAGTATAATATAGGCTGCTGTGGTATGAGTGTCACCCTTATAAGAAGAACTATTCAACATTCTGTTTAGATTCGATTGATAGACTCTAGATATATTTGATTTACATGCTTGAAGCTGCAATAGTCAATAATTTTTTACATTTTTACTCTGCAGTTCTCCTCAGCTCTACAGAGTGTTTTAGCATCTTTCAGCTCATTGGTTTACTGTTTAGATTCATCTATCTGCGCCACCTATTTTGCAAGGGCTTCATCGCTGCATCCTGTGCTTAGCGCCGCCCAAGACAATTATGATTGGTTGAAAGAAATACAAACAAGCTGGATTGTTTTTTTTCCCCCATAGCAGAATGATAATGTGTGGAGCCAGACTTTTCTTTAGCACTCACACAGCGCTGTGGGGATAACGTTAGGTCAGGCTGTGCAAGACTAATATTGGCTTGGTTGTGTCTAAAAGGTATCACACAAATTGCAAAACTCTCAAAGATGGTTGAGGTTAGGCATTGACCTCAAATGGTTATAAGTTAGGATGGGTGGTGGTGCAGCGAGTCTCGCGAAAGCTTTTGCAATTTCCCGCCATTTTAGACCGAAAATGCCAAAGAGTCCGAAGCCATGGATGTATAAAGAGACGTCTGTAAATCAGAAGATTTTTTTTTTTTTAGGTAAATCAACTTCCCAGTACGAACACTTAAAAGTCCTCATTTAAATCATTAGGTCTTAAAAGTTGTAAAATTCACTAATATCCAAATCCAGTTATTTTCCTCGGCATAATGAACGTACATCAGAACCACGGGACTGCTATATAGTATATACTGTATATACTCTACTATATATAAACTATAGTACACTATACTATATATAATATAGTATAGAGCAACAGAATGTTCAAGTGAAACCAATACTTGGTGGCAGAATACAAGCTGTCATGAGAGGCTGTGATTTACAGTGGTTTTACAACAGCTAAGGGGCGTTGTTAGGCACGACGCAGAGTTTAGTCTATAAAACGGTATACCTGTCAAGGTTTCGTAAACACAGCAACAAGAAAATGCAATCATTTATTGATATATTTACTAAATAATCATTCTTCCACCAATCAATGTGGTTCTTGAGCGACATTTAGCAGAACTGTTGCCAAGCAACACAAAGACGCACTGGAAAGCATTGGGGTGGTTATTACCATTTATCTGGATATCGCCATTAATGTGAAATTGTTGTAGTAGTGTTAATGTTAACATTCCTCTTAGCTGGTACAGGCTGTTTGACTCTGGGAAGGTGCATTTTAATTGCCGGTGCCAGGAGCAAGGATATTGCTCCAATATAATCACATAACTAACTTTGTTACAGTGTAGTCCTCACCAAGCTCACTGTAACAAAAATTATATCATGAGCAATTGATAACATAGAGAAAAGTGAGCGTAATAGGGTATCGTTAACAAACCATTGATAGTTGGTGTAGTTTGTACGCGTTAGATGGAGATAAAAAGCCGGTGAAAACAGCAAACGGACCACATTGTCTTTTTAGTCCCGGCTTTGTTTCTTGACTTGTCCACGCTTAGCCCACCCCGTGAATCAAAATCCTCCACAGTATCTGACATATTGAAACAATAGGTGACTAATTGGCGCAGTAATACTGAAGACTATCCGTTTTATAATATACAATGTATGACACTTTCCATGGCCACCACTGTTAATAAACAAACAGATGTTCTAGGCCTGTAACTATCTTTAACTTTCTCCGCCTTTGGCCTTTTAACTTATTAAAGGATTTGGCATTTACTCTTTTTAAGAAAATTGTGGTAAATTTGGCCCCCTGGCTATGACCTCCTGCACAGAATGTAATTACATATCTAAATGGGTAAACATATAGAGGAGTTAAAAGAGACGACATTCTTCCTTGGCACGTTGGGACACGGTACAGAGACAGAAAGGAAAACAAGACACTGGGGATAATATACAGCCCTGATGAAAAGACTCACACACCATTGGCAAGCAGCAACAACACCACCAACGTTAAATCTTAACACTTTTACTGCTTACAGGCAGCGGGGAATGTATGTGAGGAGTGAAGTTCAAATAAACATGACTGATGATTATCTCTTCAGAATCAGACATCACTTTATTTGCTGTAAATTACAAGGAAAAGAGACTTTTTCAACGTCACTTTTTCTGTATGCCGGCTGGATTTCTGCTGCTCCATCCCCCAAGTGGACTGAAGTCTGTGCTCTTTCAGCTGGTAGGAGTTAAGTGGTTTAGTCTAGTACCTACTTTGTTGAAACACAGCAGTGTTTTGTATTAGTGTAGCCTAAAATATGTAGTGACAAACACTCTAATGCATTGGTGGAAAATATGCATTTGTATCAGCAGATCAGAGTAATAGAAGGAGCACTCAGATCCCTTACATAGGTAAAAGAAGATACACTGTAATTCAAAATATTACAATATATTACGAGTAAAAATGTGTGCATAATTAACACAGAAGTGTTGTTAGCAAAATGTATTAAACGTAATGTGCAAAACTGCTCATTTAGCTGATTCTAACAATGTATTGGGCAGTTTAATCTATAATAATGCATCATATTTTGTAAAATGTCCGTATATGTAATATGTCAAATCGGAATCTGCAGAGAAACTAGTGAAAATAAAGTCAGGAGTAAAACAAGTAGAAGAAAATATCTTAGTAAGTGGCAGTAAATCAAATTAAAAGAAATATCATAGAAGTAATGAAGCATAAAATGAAAATATCAAAGTAAACTACCTCAAAATTATACTTATTGTAAGTATAGTGCTTGAATAAATGTACTTGTTTCCACTACTGATCAGCTTTTAGAAATTATCCAAGACTGTGAAAAACTAATATGCATGTCCTTCAGTAACTCATGCCATTTATTAATATCAAGGTCAGTATTTATGGTCGGAGTATCCGAGTCCTGTATTAATGCTGCTGGATTTATAATTGGCACAGAATTTAAATTTACATAGAATTTAGAGTAACTGAATTCTTTAGTACATATTATTGTTTACAATCGTTTCCTGTATGTTGTCACTGTCCGACATGAGGTATTTCCATGTTGAGTCAGTAGTTTTCTCCCCTCATGTTTTCATGTCAAACAGACAGTGGAATGTAGTAGCTTACTAACGCCAGAGAAGGTTGGATGACAGCAGGGTCATCAGGGTGAGAGATTCAAACAGATAGAGAGACAGCAAAGACCCTGCAGCTGGAAGAGGGATGCAAAAAGAGAGAGAAAGCGTCACCAAATGACCTAAATGACCTGAGGCTGGCTCGCTCAAACTCAGGAGGAGTGCAACTGCAGGAACTGCCCTCCTACTTTGTCTGATAATTACGTGAGTAAGTGAACCGAGGGTGGAGGGTTTTTGCGAATTATGACGAGAAACGTGGCATATGTGCATGCAAGTACACACTCACACCCACACACTACAGGGTGTGCCAGTGGGCAGCTCCAGTAAATGCATGAAGGAGTGACATTCACAGACTTGTAAATCCAATAACCTGGCAAGACTTCACACAGACAGCTGAGAGACTGACAGAAGCAGGCACACAGACAGAAAGACATTAGAGGTGGAAATGCAGGTCAGGGGACTGAAATGAAGGGAGGGCGGAGGTGGTAGCGCCTCTTGAAGGATGGAGTTCGACAGTAATCCCCTCACCTGGCCCGGAGGTTCAGCTTCCAACTGTTTGTTTCAGATTCCTGTAAATGACCTGTAAAGTCTGGCTAAAAGATAGAAAGTGCTTAGAGATAATAGTGGAAAAGGTGTTAATTTATACAGCAAAGGACTGATAGATCAACAAAGCTGATAGTTGGAGCATATTCATAGCAGAAGCTGTGAAATGTGTGGAATTACTCAATAGTTCCCACTGTACAGATGGTAAGGCTATCAACCCTTTGCAAGATTTTCCAAAATACAGCAGAAGTGTCATGTGATAGCTGCTGGTCATGTGGGCTCTCTGTATGCATGATTACGCAGAGCAAAAGAAGACCACATTTTAGCCCCTTCTCTTGATGAAAACAATCACATCAGCAATTGAGTTATATAAGAAAATCAAAGACTGCACACACGTGTATAAATCTTTGTAAATCAGTGCTCTGCTCTGGGTGAAAACTCTCTCAAGATTTGTTTTCCATTTCACAAAAGTCTTTTTTTCTCCTCTATCCTGCTCTGCTCTGGCGTCTCTGAGAGCCTGTCAGGGCTCATTTAGTCGGGGTGTGTCCTTTCACTGCACATTACACTTTTCAAAGACAAATTGGAGCTCTATTAATGGACCAGTTTCTCCCACCTCTTTTTATTTTCCACCTACTTTGTCTCAGTTTAGTCAAGATAATATTGTGACTGCCCAAACGTAAAAGTATGCAATACAAGCTCAGAGGAAAAAGCAACAGTGCTGTGCTTAAAAAGGACTAAAAATATTTCAGTTACCATAAAAAAACACTTTTATAACTACTAGTCAAAGCTTTCGGCCACAGTGTTAGTGTCTAGTGCCTCTGAGGCTGATGTATTTTCCTTTATTATTTTAACAAGGTGGCCGAAAATTGTCAAACTCTCAGTGAAAAGAATGCAAATTGCTCACAGACGGCCGGTCCGCTCTCTGCCAGCCGCTCAGCTGGTAGCACAGATTAAATAACAGGTGGTTTCATTTGCACATTTTTTACTTTTTACGTTTACCACTGCAGTGACCAACACTCTGACTCAGTGGTGGTTTAAGCATAGAGAGAAAGTCTTTGTGGCAGATACTTGGAGCAGAGAGTGCATGGGTCATAATTTAGGATTTGTGTATGTGTGTAAAAGAGGATGACAGAGTTGCACAGTGTTTGTGGGTTGTGGTTTCTCTGGCAAAGTCTTCCTAAAAGTGTTATTATCAGTAAAATATCATCATTTACACTGCACTGACCACAAACGTGCATCTCATAACATTTCTTTTTGTTACTGAAGCACCTTATATGTAGGCTTTTGATTTATACCAGGCAATAAAAACTATACAGCTGTTGCAAAATATTTTTCCTGAAAGACTGTCGGTCCTTTGAAATGATTAAAGGCTCACTCAACATCAGCTGATAGAATTAACAAGATAAAAATAAAGAGAGTGAGAGATGATTGGGCCAGGGGAGGGTGAGAAAGGAGAAAAGAGGAATATAAAGAGTGAGAGGGTGGGAAGAGGGGGAATAACTAGGTGACAGGGAGGAGGCAGTAGTTGGAAAAGAGGAGGTGAAGAGAAATTCCTTCACTGATGTGGGGTTTCCTTCCTGACAAAACCCTCTGAACATGGAATGTAGCAAGTGACTGAAAGAGTATTTGCAACCTATTGTGGATGTGTGCGTCTTCTTATATGTTGGTTTAACGACACCTGGCATCTGTTCATTTTGAAAAAAGCCAAATGTTCCATTCTGCCCCCGTCTCTCTCTCTCCTCTTCTTCCCCTCCTGCCTGCCAGGACGCCTCGTCATGAGAGCAGAGTTAAGGTGTGCCAAAGGGAAATAGCTCTAGCAGTCGTGCATCCAAACCTACTAAGAGCTGCAGCAGCGAGACTCCCTTCTTTAAAAAAAAATGTAATAAAAAGCTGAAAATGTCTGCAGAGGATGGTTTTATGCTAAATGGCAGCGAAATGGTCTTTGAAAGGTGGCAAAGTTGGCGCTTCTTGATATGTTTTTATTTTTTCCCTCTTTCAGCTCTCCTGCCACTTTTTCAATTTCAACTTTTTATATTGCACTTTACCTACACATTTGGTCGTCTTTCCCATCTCTCCATCATGTATTCTACCAACATGATCATGGTCATGAATTGTGACCCCTTATTGGATAAGTTTGAGGGTAGTCTATAGATTTCTTATTGTCAAGGAAACCAACAACGTATTGATCCCACTAACACATTTTCTGTGTATCCAAAGCCGGTGCCATAGACCTTCATTGTTGCCCACAAACTACTATAAACACACTGATAAGCCACACAGTTGCTCTGGATGACATGTTCCTTCATTACCATGAACATGGGCACTGTAGTGTATTTTGAGGCAATCCCACATATGCAGTCCTGCTGCCAAATACTCACTACACTAGTTTTAACTCTTTTAAATCCGCTTTTTAAAAAATGACAAACCATCACGACCCAATTCACAACAGGCCTTATCTATAAATCGTGAGAAGAGCAAATTTCCGCGTACCATTTTTACTGCCATGTCCGCAAACCAGCCATTTTGAAGAGATATACGTTTGATAAATCACAACCTCGTTTTCTGCATGTGTTAATGAAAACATTTACGCATGTCAAATACTTCGTAAATGAAGGCAAATAAATGCATTTATGCAGAGTTAACAGGCTCTCGGTTTTTTTAACTGAATGTACTGAATTCAATGTTATAAGTAGGCTACAATTATCAGAACAATTCAACCATTCAGGCTTCCTCATGTGGCTCAAAGGTGTACTGCATATATAATGTTTATTAAATAAATTTCATTATTACAATATATATACAGTATATAAATTCAATGAAAGAGTATGGAAGAAATGCACCTGTGGGTCCCGGCCCAGTCTTTGGGAATGACTGCACTAGAGCACCAAATGTGTATTAATGTGCAGCTGAAAATAGTCCCAAACAATATAAATGTTACTCCTATAGAGATTATTATATTCTCCAATAGAGTAACATTTGCAGCTGTTTTAGGATTTGTGTTACCCAATCTAACAATTTAGTAGGAACAGTGGGCTTGAGGCTGAGAGGCAGGCGGGTTAGGGAAGTCAGACAGACTATCTACTATATTTATAGAATAAAAATGCACTGTAGAAAATATACAATAACAGCAGCCGTATCTTTTTAAACAAAGTAATGTCTTCCTGTCTCCTCATAAATACAAAGAGTGACTTTTCCCCTTCTTTTATTTGAATTATTTTAAGAGGTAAGACTATCCATGAATTCACAAATCAAATATTTGCAGCCCCAAGCAAGGAACCACAGTATTATACCACAGAGACTCAGTGTAGCCACACTCTCACTCTCACTCTCTGTCAGCACCTGTAGGTGGCGCACTCTTCCTGGCAGTAGCTGTGTCTGAGCAGTGAGGCTCAGTATGGAGACCTGTGGCTCTGGCCCGCTGTCTGCTGTCTATGAGGCCATTGTATCAATGAGGTAAAGATAGCATCTCTCAGTGGACATCACCTCCATAGACACAGAGCGCCCAGTGTTCACGTCCAACCGCCCATGAATGAGAGCTCATAGCGGCCGGCTGAAAACTCTGCTCTGCTCCCCCTGACATGTCTCTCTCCTCTATTTCTGTTTTTTCTTCTCCCTCTGGTTACCGCCCACCCCTCCCATCCTCTCTCTCTGTTTTACTGTCTCTGTCCTAATTACACCAAACAGAGACCTCAACACACTTATAGCCTCATCATCTCTCAACTCCCCCTGGGATTTACTGCCACTTTCTTGCCTGTAATGTGCTCACAGATTGCACTGTAAATAATGTAAAATAATCTCAAAAAGAGGCCGTCTGAGTAATTATTTCAACTCACGTAATGGTATCGAGGTGATACGATCACAGATGAGTGGAGAGACTGTCCATTCACTATATGTCCAGGTGGAAATACCTCCTTTAATCTCATACAATAATTACATCAAGTATTTGGTCTTCTGTCAGTGTCTTATGAGCAGCTGACAATGGTATCCATCTGTTTCCATGGCAACTCACTCCTCTGACAGGCGACAGGTCAGGTAGCGAGCTGAAGTTCAGGCCAGGTGTGTATTAACCTGTCATCACACGAGGATGGAAGCTGATGAGGCTGCTGCGGGAGGGAGGTGACGAACGACAAGGTAATTGTGTCTGTCAGACTGGGAGATCTCTGCCTTCTCTGGTCTCCACGGTAACGCCCAGTGAAGCACATTAAAGCTACTACGAGGTGTTTTTAACTGGCTATGAAGCAGTCTCTATGTGACCTACATAACCAAACGAGATCATCAGCGAGAATATTGGCTTTTTCTATATAGTTATTCTTAATGCTGTCTGTCCGATTCCCTGCAAAATCATGAAACGATTTATGGCACGTGGACTGGAAGAGCCTATGTCTTCAATGGGCAAAGTTTCGCAGTGAGTACGTTAGCCAGTTAAAAGGAAGCAGGAGATTTTTCTTTAGAGAATTTATATTTTTTAGGTTATATTTTGTGGTTATGGATGATACTGAGGCAGGATCAGCAAAGGGAAAAAGAAAATAATTGACCGAAGAACAAAAAAGATGCTAAAAATGACAATGTGATAAAGCGTGGGCGAAAATAAGAGTCAACCTCGGTCGATCGTTCAACAGAGAGAATTGTGGGATTTGAAAGGATTCAAAATCTATCTTGAATTGGCCCTCTTCCTCCTAGACTGGTGTGTAATATGTTTGTTTTATTTATGAACTACATTGCGAGACGGCTATATGAATTTATGTTGGTGGCTAAAACAAAGGTAGCCAATGCTTTGGCTAACGCTAGTTGAATGTGGCAACATTGACACTCCGTCCCTTCCGGCCTCCCTTCAAAGACACGTAGCGGTCCTGACGTGCAAATCGGTCGTCCGACCTGGGTATAGGGGCAAAAGACTAATCGAACCATCTAGTAGCCAGTTCCCTTCGAAGTTTCCCTCAGGAAATAGAGAGGAATAGAGAGGAAATAATGCTTTCAGAATCAAACATACATCCAGATATACAAATGATCATATTAATGTTAAAAAATGTTCATAGTGTGTGAGAAAATAACCGTTTATAAAGTGCACATTAGGTTCGTTGTCACCAACGAACATGGCTATTGTTAGCACTCAGTCAAGCTAGCAACTCGTAGAAGACCCTGTGACTCGCAATGTGTGCACGGACAGGCAGGTAGGTAGAATTTCAACAAATATAACAAAAACTGGTTTTGAAGAAGATTACCAACCCTAGCTTTAGTACATATTCTCCATCTCTTAAGAATTACATGTGTATACTACTAATTTGCAACAGCAAATTAGTAGTATACGTATGTAATTCTTTCAGATTTTTGCTGAGATTTTGTTCCGAAGGAACAAAATTTTGCCTGAAATTCTGAACAACATGAGCTTATCTGCAAAGTTGCAGAATGTTCATACTGAACTTACCTGTAAAACGCTGATTGAGTTCATTTGTTTTCCTATAATATCTTGTACAGCACATTAGTGTTTTATAGCTTTGATTAGGCACTCAAAGCACCTGGTAGAAAGATTGTGGTGTTGGAGTAGTTTTTCAGTATTTAACCAAAGTGTTTTTTTTGCCTAAACCTAACCAAGTATGGGACTCAGGATGAGACAGAAACCAGCTTTGTTGTCAAAGTTCTATACAACAAACTCTCTCCCTACTTTCTTGGCTAGAAAAAGGTTGAAAATGTTGAAATTTTCACTTTCATAATGTCGGGCTAACCTGTACTATTCTAACTTTTCCCCATTATAGAAATTCTAGAAATTCCCTAAAAACACTAAAAGATGGACTGTTGCTCCCACAGTCTGTAGAATAACGTCTGTCAGCGCCGGAGCGTACAACTATGTTCTGTCATTCCTCAGGTAATTCCTGAGACCCAGCCCAGCTGCACTTCCCCCCTCCATTCCCACCACTATTAACTCAAATTACCACATTCCTTTCTGCCTAACTTGCTCTTTAGAGCCTAAAAGTGAATGGAAAAGGATGCCTGAGGAGACATCTTTTAGGAAAGTACACATACCCTGCACAGAAAAAGCCTGCACAGAGGAGAGAGACACGGCACTGAGTGTTTTAGAGGAGGTTCATTACAGTACAAAGCTGCACCAGACTGCAAAGCACTGATGCTGCAAAGTCAAATCACTGTGATGTAGATTCAATTCTGCATTTCCCTCAAGTTAGGAAAATCTAAATTAAAATACTGTTTTCTATACTATCAGATTTTATAACTGCCATATATATTAAATTATTGGACTTTTTGTTTTTTTACAGATTGTGTATTCCATTATCCCTATTGGTATTAATGACATTATACTCACCAAGTTAAATCTGCACTGATTTTCTGGCTACTTGGGCGCAGTGCAACAAGCTGTAAACACAACTTTGACATATTATTTATATGACATATATACAGTATGTGTAGTATATATGTGATAGTAAACAGGAGCTTATTTACACATCAAGTACACACAGAATAACATTTAGTGTGAGTTGTGTTTGTATGATTCTAAGTCAAATATTCACTCATTGTAGTACTGTTTTGCTCTCCACCAACTCCTGGGTCATTATGGAAATTGACAGTTGTAAACATCCATCAAGTTTACAGACCAACCTTCTGGTCCAACTTTGACGTGTGGTTCCAAGTGCCGTTGTGCATGCACACAAGTTTCCAAATGAGGTGGTTTAGATAATTTGGTTACATTGTTGGTTGCTGATTGTCATAATTTGTATTTCCCTGTCGAACTTGAAGCAATGTCACCCTGTTGGTGGTCAAAACTATGAAATTAAGATCCAAGTTGAAAAATGAAAAGGAATGTTATAAGCAATCCTCCATAATAAAAAAGTTAATATGGATGGACACTGTATAGTGCAGCAATACGGGCTATATACTGAAGAATCTAATTTAATCAAAGTGATGAGTATCTGTACCTAAACCCAACATCCGACTGCTCTCAGAAGCAGGGGCAATTCAGACCATTAGGCCCCCCCCTAATGAAAATGTGACGTGTACAGACAAGGGCGTATGTTTTGTTTCCACATTGAGCATCAAACACTTCATTTCCTGTATTTTGGTCAATTTTTATATTTTTATTTTAAAGTTATGGTGGAAATGTCGATATGTCTTGAGGTGAGAGGTCAAGGGACCTTTTTGAAAATTGACATTCCAGTTTTCCCTCAACAAAATGAAGCCTAACTTTAGAGCATAATTTAGCATCAACAACATGACATGATTGAGACGATGGATTTCTTGGGTTTTCTAGTTTCATACCAATATCTTCCCTCTAGCTTTGAGACTGAGCCGCTACAGCCTCTTAAACATAGTAATGTCAGCTGGGATCGCCAGCAGGTGTCAGACGATTTGATAATATTTTTTAGGGTTGCTCAAGCAAACCTAAATGCCATCGCAGCAGAAAGAGTCTAAAATCGGCAATGCTCAGAAGCATTTATTTTGACTTTTTAAACATACTATATACAGTATGGTACAGTGGTGTCATGTGGGAAATAACCCTAGGATTTCACACACTGACAGCGACTCTGAGATCATTTATATTGATCTAATTAGTTCCTCTGGGCTGGGAACTTTGATCTCACATCAACACACACACACTTTTCTTTTTAAACAAAAGCATCAACATTGAGGTCCTTCAAGTTTCTCCAGCGCTGTAGGCAGCACCCCGGGACAGAAAAGGAAAGAGAGAAACATCTTCCCCTCAGGAAACAGGATGTCCCGAATCACACTACCGCCCTCAGCGGACTCAGACCCTCAAACAAAATAAAGTTTTTCCAAAACACAATACGGGGCAATCGGAAGCTCTGGGGCCACCCAAAGCTGTTTCAACCTTTTGATCATCCCGTCATCTAGGTCTTCACAGAAGCAGAGCCGGTTCCAAGTCAAACAGGCGTTCTGCAAACTCATTCATGAGATGAAGAGGGAGTGTGCTTTGATAAAAAATACGATTTTAAACATCCTGCAATCAGTCCGGTGATCAGCCTTGGCCTGTACATTTTCTTCTATCTTTCTTTACATGTACTAATGACACAGAGAAGTGGAATCTATCTCCTGTGATTTTGGGGATTTGATCACACTAAATTTAAATGTGGATGAAGAAAAGCAGTTATTCACTTCATCAGCATCATGGGTAGCAGTCTGAGCAGGCCCAGGATCCAGACCAGGTCCCCCTGGCCTCCAAGGCCATATGATCCCCCTGCCCATGGAGGAATAAGATCGGGCCTTTCATTTCCTCTCTGCTCGACACTCTGTGGTGCAGATGCCTGGTTCATTTCGCTGGTGTTGAGATCTGAATGTGGCTCACAGCAAGCAGATCCTAATCCACAGCGGCGGGGACCTCTCCCTGTCTGTTGTCTTTGCAGATTTGCCCCTTGCTCTGTTTTCAGCGTCGGGGTGGAAACGTTTTCCATTTCCCCGGGTGAGAGCATGAATGGTGGCCTTGTTGGCTGGTCTTCATGTTGGTTTGGTCAGGTCTTTGAAGCCCCCCCTACGACCACCACCACTGCATACTCCCAAAACTCAATATACTGTAACTATCCCTCTCTTACAATGTTGTCTTCATTTGTTTTCTTGATACAAGAGGTGTGTAAAGATTTATATATCTTTCTCGCTACCCATCGCTCTCTGTTTATGTCTCTTTTTTGGGATCACAGGAAGTAAGAAGTGCAGGGCAGGACTGGTGGATCTTTGATCCAGATGGGGCCGTCTGAGAGCATGAGTAAGACCCAAGAGCCGGGGCTCAACAAAGGATGCTCAGTGCTGCAGGCCTAACCAACTTTATTTGATGAAGAAAAGGAATGAGTCTATGTTTTCATCTCCCATATGTCAACTTCAGCACATTCTTTACCAAGAAACTCTCATTTGATTTAATCTTAAATGCAGAGTATATACACAATCTCACAAATGATCCCTCAACCCCTCAGTAGCCAAAGCCTTTTCCGCTTAAATGTGCTTTGGCAAATTCTTAGCCTCTTTGGTCCGTCTGAAATATTTCAACAGTTTTTTGATGGATTGCTATGAACTTTTGTACACATATTCAGGCTTTGTCACACTCCTTGGCGTCTGATACTGACGCACAAGGCACCCTTTAGCGTCTGCATGAGACACACCAGGCTTTCAATTAACTACAATGTAAACCCACCCACGTCAATGTTAGACGCTCAGAGCAAATGTTCCGTGAATGTGGTAATATAAAGACCGAAAAGGCCCACACAGAGTGGGTGGAAGGGGAAGATCGATAGGTGAACGTTAAGATGGACTTTCACTTTACAAACGTAGTAAGTTTAACCCAAACCACGATCTTTTTCTAAACCTAAGTGGTTTTGTTGCCTGAACCTAAGCAAGTGTTTTTGTTTGTTAACCACGTCTTTACTGTGACCATATTGGAGCATTATAGTCCTGACCAAACGTTGGTATGTTACAAGTTGGGAATGAGCGTGGGTTGGTTCCCTGGACCATGAATCCTAATGATTTCCTTACTATAGCACCACCATGAGGCTGGTATGTGGGTGTGAATGAAATGTCTAAACAATCATTGGATGGATTGTCATGAAATTTGGTATCCTCCGGTGCTCCTAATGGCATCTGCAAGATTTCACAGACCGGAGGAAAACAACCAATCAGAGCCGAGCTGGAGTCTGCCGTCTCTGAGCAGCTGTCAATCACTTGCGAACTCCAACCAACCGGTCAAACTAGGCAGCGCTGATCAAATATTAATCAATATTCTGTTACTGTAATGCCTATTTCTCACCTCAGATGTTTTCAGAAACATCTTGTAGTGTACTGTTTAGCTGTAAAATGAGAAAGTTTGTGGTCAGGTAGCCATGTTGAGATCAGTTGAGGAAATACCAAGCACCGCCCACCAGCCGGAGCACAGCCAATGGCTTTAGCTTTATATTTAACGTATTGAGAATGGTATCAATCTTCCCATCTAACTATTAGCAAGATAGCAAATTGACATATTTCCCAAAATGTCAAAGTATTCCTTTAAGTACAAATAATTAAATTTCCATCAAAACATTTTAGGAGATAGCTTGAAATTATTTAAAAAAAAGAAAGAAAAGATTATGAAGAGCCATTGCCCGGATGCAGCAGGACAATAAAAGAAACAGATGTTCCACAAATCATTCAACACCAGCTACACCTAAGTGTCTTTGTATCGACATCAGTGGTCAGAGAGGTCACTTAGGCCGACCCCTGTTTGTGGGAGGGCCGGTGGTATCCAGGGTATTGCTGGAAGAAGCACAACGGATACAGAGAGAGGTTAGTGGGAGACCAACAGAGCCGAGGGTCAGTTTGTTTGGGATTCTTGAGAGGAGATAGCAGTTCACAAAGCCTTTCTAATGGGAACCAGCTGACCGCTAATAAAGCTATAGCCAGGCTGGGGCTATTTGCTTTTGTTGTGGACGTTTAGAGGGGGGGCTTCTATTTATTGTGCTTTATTCACCCAAGCCCCTCAAAAGGAGGCAAGAGAAATTTATACAGGGCTGAGTTTACTTTGAGTCCAACGGACATTATCGAGCTACTCTATGAGTTTTCCCAGGGTGAGAGATTTGCTGATACACCAAAAAATGAAAAGAGACAAATCCTCTTGATATGCTGTTCTACACTTTGAGTTTGTATTTTCTTCGGATGATGTCTTTCAACAAGTACTTCTATGGCATATTGTTAGTGCAGTAACTTCTGCATAGTATTTAGTCAGGTGGTTATGAACATAGACAGTATATAAGATGTAGACGTAGTCACTGTGATGTCACCCATTGGTTTGTGGACTAACATTTTGAAGCCTCGAGTTCGGCATTTTTGGCCTTCGCCATCTTGTTTTTTTGCAACCAGAAGTGACACGAGAGGGTGGAGCTAAGTACAACCGAACGCTGTAAAAGACGTTTTCAGGCGACCAAAATGTTACAATTAGCTTTCATGAACTGAAAACACAATGTGAAAGAGTTCAAGTTTTACAACGAAAACGAGGACAACTCCCAGACCGGACAACGCCGTGGTAGTGAACTGTCAATGACAAGGTAACGACGCCTTAAAGCATCCCCTGCTTTATGGTCTATTTGACTCTAAATGGGACCATAATTTACTAAATGAACATCATGCTGTATTGAAGAAGACTTGAAACTAGAAATTGAGACCATAAACTCATGTTTACAATGTTTACTGAGGTAATAAATCAAGTGAGAAGTAGGCTCATTTTCTCACAGACTTCTATACAATCAGACTTCTTTTTGCAACCAGAGGAGTCGCCCCCTGCTGGCTGTTAGAAAGAATGCAAGTTTAAGGCACTTCTGCATTGGCTTCACTTTTCAGACCCGGAGGTTGCCCACTGGTTATGAAGCCTCTATAAGATGAGAGCTTGGTGACTAGATGTACAATATAAGGAAGGCATTTGAATATAGTGTGTATACATAAATCAACACCTCTCTAAAGCAGTTTCAATAAAAACTGTAAACTTCATGAAGGCTTTATTACAGGACTATTGTATTAGACTGCATTTGTTTTTGCTAAGTGTACCTGAAAAACTGGCAACTGAGTGTATTTTGTCCATGTCTTCGGTAAAATCTGTATCACTCCATCATAAATGGCATTGTAAGAATATAATGTGCTGTAGATAACCATATTAGCATTGTTAATACATGCATAAAGATATGATGACAGACAGACAGACAGACCGATGCTGCTAGCATGGCTAATAAAAATAAATATTGTGAAAGTACTCCTAAATTTTGCTGTTTGCATCACAAGAAATATGAACTGGGAATTTGTGGACTGATATTGTAATATTGGGTAGAATATGAGTACATTATTCACTTCCTGTATGCTGAGCCCCCCTCTCTGAATTATGGGCTATGTCTGGGTAGGAACTTCTCTGCTGCTCATCCAAAATCAACACGGAGATTGTGCTCAGTTTATGCATAGAGGCAACAGATAAAAGGAGAATTTGTTTCCTCTCTCAAGCTTGATGTCTTTTATTTTTGTTCCAGAGAGAGAGAGAGAGAGAGAGAGAGAGAGAGAGAGAGAGAGAGAGAGAGAGAGAGAAAGAAAGAGTGTTTTGTCTGAGCTTCTGTTGTGCTGTATTGCATGTCGGTGATCCTTTCAGAAGACGCTTGATTAATTTTTGGAAATGATCCAAGATGCTGTAGGTGTTGAACTGGAATGGGGGAAAGTTTTCTCTAAATAAAAGATATGCAAGGCTTTGCAAAGGCCTCTAATCACTGCCCAGACAGCATCACACAAACTGAAACAGACAGAAATTAGTCTCAACAGTGGTGCGTGTTTCATGATATACAAATAAAAGCTAGATCACGAAACACCATTATCGAGACTAAAGCCTTGATGCCTTGCTAGAGATCTCTTGCATGTGAGAAGAGGAGCTGTTTTTTCCTCACCAGTCATCTGTTTGCATACATGGACATTTCCGTCTGCTGATTACCACTGCAGTCATTTAAAAGTTGAATTACTCCCTCGCCCCTAAGATGAGCTTTTTACTTTACAGAAGGTCTTTCTCATCAAGAATGGACATCATTAGATTTCATCATTTTCTGAGGTACACTTTGTGGAAAAAAAAAAAAAAAGCAGAATTCAGCAATATCCTGTTTGACTTTTCCATTATGAAGAGCAATAATATTCTGTATAATCTGCCAGTTTGCCATCTAAATCAAGCAGGATTGAAAAACATGTCCCGGACGGTTCTCTGGACCAAAGTGCATATTATTGAACTTCTTTTATTGGCTACCATATCAACTCTATATGTTCTGAGTGACTTTATTATTATTATTTATTATTAAATCACTAGCTGACAGAGACTAGTGAACAAAACTTTTATGACAAATTTGTTCAAATCTAATCATAGTTTTGGGAGCCATGCCACTGCGGTTAAGCCTCTCAACTGAAAACAGTCTAACAAGAGGCACACTGTAACAACAGAGTTAAGCTGGGTCATTCCTTTATATCACAAATGTAACTGGCAAAGACCAGGTTTCAAATGGAAAATGATGTAACAATTTGTAAATCTTTGATTTATGAAAGAATAGTGCAGGTCACAAAAGGATGAAGTACACAAGGATGAAAGAGGAAACCAATGAAAATGTGTGAAAATGTGCAAAGATACAGCATGAGAAGAAGAGCAAAAAAAAATCAAGCAGAATTTAACTTCATCTTGTCTACAAAGTCTTCAGATAATCGGAAGACAAATAGGAAGAAAACATGATATTGCCTCTTAATCTTCATTAAAATTAACTTTAATTTGGCATTTCAAAAAAGTTTACCTGCCTTTACTATTAGGGCATTCTGCTGCAATGATACCTGCACTGAAAAGTCAAACCTTTACAAGTATTTACAACTATTGCACAAGGGCCAGTTGCTACTGTGCTGGATGTGGACTGTGACGGTTTGCATGAATACTCGCTGTCTGTCAGGAAGGTTTGTGATTTTACCACTCTCAAACAATCTACAGATGGGTCTACAGATGGGCCACAAAACATGTGGCCTCCAATCAGACAATAGTTTGGGAAACACTGAAGGGTAAACTGAATGATTCCTGGCAGTTACTTATTCTCATAAATCTTTCTGTGCTTCAAAGCTTCACAGCCAATCATGGGTCATTCTTTGGCAGGCTGATAATTAAACTGACGAGCCAAGAACCGGATTAAAGAAACTGAAAACAAGGTTTGGAATTAGACAAGCAACTTCATTTAATCATTTCAGCTAATGTGTGGAGAGATTTATGGATGAATGTTGTATTGTTATACACAAAGAGTCACTCACTACAGTATACTGCACTTCTCTGTTTCCTTTGGGAGCCTTTCAAAGCCACTCTCCTCAGTGCTGGAAAATAAAAACAGAGTCATTGCTTCACATACTTTGGGCCGACTGATGTTGCAGTTATTACTATTTATTATACCTGAGCTCCGAGCTGTAACCCTTCCTCCTCTGTCATTCCTGTTCGCATATAACACCTAAGGAAATTTTGTGCAGCAACATGGCTTCTCTTTCATTTCACTGTAAGTCATTCTTGGAAAAGTTAGGCATTTCAGATATATGCCTGGAAACTGGTAATTCAGCTAATTCTACTGCGTCAGACCTTTGGATAAATCAGGACCTTGTCTTGCCCAGTATTGACACAGGCCTGTTCTCTGCTGCTTGAAAAGCTTTCACTGTCTATACGAGGTGAACACTTCACAATCCAGACTTTTACCTACCTGAGCACTGCTAGTTCCACCTCGACGACCAAAAGGATCCCACAAGCAGGACGTATAGAGGGCTCTCTGTAGAGAGTTTGAAAAGTTGTTTTCATAACGAAGGATTTATATAAATCATTGGACATAAGACATAGCAAGGTCTATGGACTGAGTGAGAGGATTAAACATTCAAAAGAGGATTTAACCTATTCATTAAGTGTACTTCCCAATCTAAATGAATCAAAGCTCAGATGTGATACCTGATTGCCTGACCTTGCTGTAACAATCACACGTGAGCAGGGCTTCTTGATCAGTGCTTCGACTCCCAGACATTTTAAGCTGTTGTTTTCCCTTTAAATGTGCCGTTATGAAACCCAATAGTAATTGTCCAGACGTGGAGACTTCAGTGGAACATCGAGAGCCTAATTGGTATAACAACCATCTGCCAGTCTGAGACTCAATCAGAGAAATAATGTTGTTTTCATTCTGAGTGGACCAAAAGACTACTTGATGTATTTTAGTGATTGTCTAGCAGTCACATTACTGGTTCAGTTAAGAGACGCTGCTCCTACAGCTGCGTATCACACTTTGTTTAAGTGTAAGTGCCGCACAGTGGTTAGGCACAACTGTATCTGTAATCTGTGCACATTTCCTGTGCAGACCATTTCACCACACCTCAAACAAGTAAAGTGGTCAAATAAATATTGAAATAGAGAAAGTCGCTCTATGTGAAGTCAGGGATATGAACATAATACTTTACCAAGAGTAGAGACAGAACCAAACAAAGAAGCTGACATAAACCGCAAACTTTGTAGGCTGCAACTGTTGGCATGTCCATCTTATTAGCTTACTTAACCAGTGTGACTTTCAAGTCTAAGAGTTAGCATGTAGGATACAGGTAATGTTTAAAAAAGCCCATAAATCTAACCTCTGTCTGTCTTCGGTGTGTTGCATACTAACGTACTATTTATACCCTATAACGTCAAACTGAGTAGTGCGTTCCAACTGCATAGTATGTGGATTTTGTGGAAGCAAAAAACGCCAGAGTGTATACTAGATTAGCAAGAATTTCTAAGTATGAGACGTGAGCTTATTGGACATACTCAACTGCCCCACAAGGCATTGTGTCTGGGTGCCTTGAGACTGGCTGTGAGTCATGTGAGATTTTGAGCCAGGCTAAAAGCTGTTAATATGTCACTTTATTAAGTTTTAATATTTTTTTTTATATTTTCCCAATTTGTGATCAGTTTATTCAAATAATAGCAGTTTGGAAATTTGCTGCAATGTTTTCGGAGATGTGATGGAGCCGTGAGAGACTGGACGTCATGTGATACGTATTGCTTTAGGATCCTTCAATGTGAACAGTCTGCTGGTAATATCATACTTAATCAGCAGTAGGCCTATGTAGTATACTGCCCAGAGTATGTAGTATGCAGTATGTTAGTATGCGATTTTGAACACACACAGCCTCTGTCTTTACTTGTCCAAGAATGTAAGCAAATCATCCAAACAAAGTTATGTTTGAATAAAATAACGGTGTGATCTTACATTTTCCAGTATCATATATATGATATCCCCTACTAGGGCCAAGCGCTACGCTGCAATATGAGAACAGTTTGTTTACTTAGCCTACATGTCTTTGGTTGTTTTGAAACAACTTGTGGAGCTAATGTTAGTTTAATGAGCCAGCTAGCTTCTTTACAGATGATGAAACATAAAGTGCTCCAGGGATGATGTATTTTTGAAGGCCAACCAGGAAGTTAGCATCCCCCTGTTTCCCTCGACAAAAAGCCAATTTATCATTGGGTTTTGGATTATTGCAGAAAATAAGCTCTGTGGCAAACAAACATTTATGATACTTACACGTTTTGTTCAGCAAGATAATCTCCAATCGCCAGACTTAAAAAGCTAACAAACTACACCACTGTCGCGTGAACTCGAGTATGTGATGAGGCTGCAAACACGAGTTGGTGTGATGATGTTTTGTATAGTCTCATTTAGCCACTTGTTCGCAACTGCCTTTTTTAAGACAAATAAAGGCTTCAAAATTCCCAAATGGGGTATTTATTGATGTATTTTGTGTCGTATTGACGGGTTATAGGGCTCATTCCTGTAGCACTGTATTGCTAGCAACAATTAGCAGTCATTTAGTCAATTAGTCATTTCAGATGACAAAAATTACTTTTATCTACTTCTGTCTGTGATCATGGACCTACTTTTTGAATTTTAAGTGGTAAATCTGCCACCGATAGGCTATCATTGATGTGAACGGAAAGCTTGACAGGCATAGCAACAGTAACAAAGGGGAGTGGAGTTTGGCAAACGAGCAATTGATTAATTTCCAAACACAAGATAAAGTGTAGCCTTTTCTTGGTACCAAAATCATTTCAGCAGCTGTACATATTGCTCCGTAGCAAATGCAATCTTTCTGTGTCGGTAAAATAAACGGTATAATAGCCTTGCTGATGGAGCGAAACTCTCAAAAAATTTACATTTATTTGAGAGAAAGCCGTATTGAGACTGCAGCCAAGGATGGTTTATTTCCCTAGCTGGAACTGAGGCTCTCATCAAACATTTTCTGTACTGAACTCATCTGTTTGGCAGAGCAAACAGAGCATCTAGGGCAAGCCACATTCCCTCCCAGCCGTCAGAGTTTGTGCAGCGTCAGAAAATACCTCTGCTCCAGAGCTGGGTTTACCTGTGGAAACATCATAAACAGAGGGACTGTTTCAATCCAAAAGTCCTGGCCCGCTCAAAGAAAATAGAGCTGCCAGAGAGGGAATTTGACTTTCTACTCCCACAATAAACCCGCAGTTGGATTAAGTTTCCACAGTGGGGGGTAGAATCATCACAACTGGCACCCCAAACAGGCTCCTTTACTTTCCCTCACTGTTTGGAACCTAAACATGGGGAGGATATGTATGTCATCCCTCCACTCAAACATCCCCACCCCTGTACCCTCCTCCCTCGGAGGACACGTGAAAATGACCCAACAGAAACCGAATATGGGCTCAGTAGCACTGGCATGCCCTCTTCTGAGACGACTATTGTACATATCTATTAGAAAAGCATCTGGAAAATGTCTGGAAAAGCTCAAATGTCCACACCGGAAGTGGAAATAACCATACTTGTCCATCAACACCAGATATCATGAATAATCACTCAGACAAAAATTCTAACTAGTCTGCTAATAAACCACTCATATGACCACCCAGGATGTCATTGGGCAACCTGTGAATGAAAAAGTAAACAAGTTATTTGTTCCACACGAAGGCTTCACTGCACCATTTAGTCAACTAGGCAGTCGGTGAAGTGAACATAAAGAGCAACAGACCCAGGAAGCTTTGCCCATTTTCTCCTTCAAGCTTAAATTGGAGATCTTGCAGATTGCCACCAACTGAGTAACCCCTCCGCTCACTCCTCCCTTTCCAAGACTGTAGTAACGTGAGCCGCTGAGTACAAAACCGTGGTAACGCCGTTCTTTGCTCAGAGGCCATCCTTACCATAATAACACTACTTTAGGAGCAACGGAACTCAGACGGCGACTGGCGGTACCACAGTTTTGCACTCTGCGGCTCACGTTACCGCAGTTTCACAAGTTAGTCAGAGAACTACGGTGGCCTTCAGGTAACGTAAAAACGTGAAGGTCTCTTTCTAGAGCCAGTGTTTGGTTTGTCCGTTCTGGGCTACTGTAGAAACATAGCAGAGCAACATGGCAGACTCATTCTAAGCTAACAAAAACACAACGATTAGTTTCAGGTGATTATACACTAATGAAAACATAAACACTTATGAGTATTATATTCCATTTCTGCTGATCGATCCCTCATCGAAATGTTACACGCTGGTCCTTTAACCACTGCATGTTTATCTCCTGCGTTTGTCTTTTATTGTGAAGCACATTGTTACATAGCATGGTACTAGATCAACTTTACCACTAGCTTATTCATAGATTGGCTTGTGCAGCACCATCTTTTGAGTATTTGGTAATGAAATATTTTAAAGTAGCACAGTTTTGAGTAAATAAAACAGCAATGACAAAACAACTCCATATCGGGTGCGGTTCATTTTCTTTCTTAGAGATCGCTGCCTTTTTGACGAGTTAAATCATTTCTTTCTGGCTTCTGATTTTTAACTCCAGTGTCAAAACCTGTCACCCTTCTTCTAATCACTGGATGCTCTTCTCTCTGATCTATCCGGCCTGTTTTCATGTGAGTTACTGGAAAAGGCCCCATCTGACTCACCACAGGTGAACAGAGCAGCCATTCAACTAATTTCTGAAGTTATTTACTGGACCTCTGCCACTGGCCGATTAGAGCTCGCTGGTCCACCAACCTAATCCACTGAGGGGGGTCCATGCTGGAGCTCTGAAACATACTGTACCTGCACAGTAAGGTGCTAAACAGATGTGATTGGACTGCTACATGTTAAGGTGCAATGATGGGGAATAGCATGACGGTTACATTACGTTTTTGCTGTATAAAATACTCCAAATTTAAAATGAAGTGAACAAAATGTGGTTTGCAGTAGATGAACATGCCATGACCACAGCTGCACTTTCATACAATAGTGCTGTCCATCAGAAACATTACCAAAGGAAAAACAAGGAACTAAAAACAGCAGATCTCTCCATCAAGACTTAAACCCCCTCTTTGTGTGACTAAGTCTATTATTCTGGAATAAGCCCATTAAACACAGATGATAATGCCAGCGCAGCCATTCTAGATACCTCTGAGTCGTTTGGCAAGAATGTTTAATTCCTGATTCATTTTGTTTAATGGTGCACTATAATCAGCTTAGAGGATTGCTGCTCTTTTGCTGAAAAGGTCGACATGCATTTCTTCCACAAGGGGGCCTTTTAATCTGAGGCTTTGCAATGTTTCACTATTCCGTACAGTAGTACACTGAATATCGGTCCTGTTGATGAATGCATGTTCCCGGGTTGAACACACACACACACAGCGGTCACCACGATGCACATAGTCTCTCTTTAGGTGGCTATGAATTGCACTCTCACACACACACAGCATAATCTTTCCCTACAGTATACCAAAAATAAGATGCTATGTTTCCCTATTTCCAGCCCTCACACACACCTCTCTGTGTAAAAGATTCATATTCACAGACACAAATTGCAAATAACTCCAACCACAAGACAAATATGCCATGGTGTGTTTAGTTTTCTTTTCACCTATTAAGAGTTATCACCACCATATACTGTATATCAACTCCGGCCGATACAGAACACTGTTCTTTTGTCCGCCAATGCAGGTAGCCCTCTGCGTTGGCCCAGTGACCTGCTTCCTGCCCTCCCAAGCAGCCTGATCATGGCCTAAATTGATTCTCCTCTCAGCTGGAGGTGGGCTGGATTACAGATACTTGCAGAGCTCTATTAAGGTGGCTCTTTCTGGTGGCAGTAGTACACAGACTTTATTAGCAACATGAACTCAATCAGTTTGTAGAAACTCACAAATGTGCACATTAAACCCCCGTTTTGTTTGCAGCCTACTGTGTATGCGTGCGAGCAACATGACATTTCTGCCGCCAGGTTTCACACGCTCTGTTGATTGACAGTTGGTGGCGGTAACGTGCAAAGAAACGTAGAAATTAGTTAACAAAGATAGGGAGGATGTAAACTGCTAGCTGCTAACATGGATGTACACAATGCACAATTTCAATGAGGAAATTAATGCATTTAGTACATTTATGAGACCTCAGGCATACACACAATGTGTTTATGTGCAACGTATCCTCATACAACATTTCTATGATATCTTACGAAAAATTATTCTTCAATTTACGGGCGATTTCCTACGAATGTCCAGCAACCTGTGTCAATTTATGTTGCCTTCTGGTTTCACACGGGGTACGAACATCAGTCTCCTGGGCGAAAGTCTGGTGTTTTTTGACCCACGCATCTACCCCGACCTCCTTCCTACAAGATGTTTGTCATTCTTTATACTCCCTGGTTCACGATTACGTAGATTACATATTAATTGATTTTTATGGGATGTATACGAATTACATTACTTTTCGTAGCTACAAACGTTGTATGAGAACAGCCCGTTATGTGGGAAACACTGAATGTAAACATGACTTTTTGTCTTTACAAGAAAACTCTTAACTCTAAATTCTTAAAGCTGCATGAAATGATCTTCAACCACGACGGAGCAGAAAGACACAGCCACTGTAAAACTCTTATGACTTATGTGTTATAGAAAAAAATAGCCTATTTAGCAGCACACAGAGTAACAAGAGCATCACATGCTGTCGGTTTTCTGGCTACCACTCACATTATAGCTCTAGTTTAGGTCCACCAACTCTCAAGAAATATATCTGGTCTTTAGCTTTGTAGATGCTTTCTCCATGAGCCATTCATTTATTTGGCTTTCAGTGAGGTAGATTCTTAGTGGGCTCGATACAGTGAGCAAACTTTTCACTTTTGATTCAATGTTAATATCAAAATTATTACTTGATGGAGCTTTAATGACATTTTGTATTGGTACTCTGTGGGTATTCACTTACTCTAATTTCTATCTATTCTTTTCTTTTATCCATACATCCGTTGTTGGCTCAAGTTCAATAACAATAAAAAAGAAATATCTTAAAGAAATGCATGAGAACATAAAGCCATGACATAAACTGGTTTGAATTATTAAGAGGGTTTTTCCGAGGAGAAACACTGATGGATACAATGAATGAAAGCAAAAGTCCATGATTGAAAACATATTATGTGGTCCGTTCTTGTTTGTCTGTCTTTTGAGATATTCACAGAAGAAAATGCATACGACTAAAATCTAAATCTGATAAACATCACAGCCTGACATCAAATCATACTCTGGTTTCAGTGTTGAGTTTGCCCTCCCCCAATTACTTCCCATTTGATCAATAAATGAAACCATCAGTCCACTTACACATGTGTCACATGCAAAAAGAAGAAGTGTGCAGCAGTGTAGTCTGGTGAACATGTGGTGAAACTAAAGTCCCTAATCTCAACTGTTGTCAAATGTCAGCTGGACTATAAATCCAACCCCGAAGTAAAGATAAAACAGTGCATTTATGAATGATGAATAACAGATAACTGAAACCGTAATAAGCTATTGAGTTAATGTTATCATTCAGGTCAGTGTGCTGTATCATATTTTAATGTGAGAGATTAATCTATGGAGTGAAGGATTCCACCTTCTTTTATTACTCCTGCAAAATGGAAACAATATTCTTCATCTCTTCTGAGTAGCTGTAATTTTGTTCTTCTCTGCCCGTGATTTGAGATTTGGTATAGGTCACATTTTTACCTTGCGGCTATTTTTCTAAACTTGCCACACACACAATCAGAGCTCAATCAAAATGCTGAGGCATCAAAAAACACCTTGAAACTGCCCTCAGCAGGTCAGCCAACTGCAGAGTCCCGGTCTCCTTTTAGACCCCTGGAGCCTGCTCAGTGTGGGGGAGTCTGTAAACAAATCTGCCATCACCTCCCTCTCTCTCTCTCTCTCTCTCTCTCTCTCTCTCTCTCTGTGTGTGTCTCTCTCCATCATCACTTACCTGACTCCCTCTCTCTCCTCCTTTTCCCTCATCCTTCCTTCACCCGTTACTTACCCTGATTCCATATTTCCTCTCTTGCTTATTGCCCTGCTGCAATAATCCAGCTCCTCCTTCCTTAAGGTCACCCCAGACATCACACGCTACAGTTACAGTTACCTCCTACGTTTTGTTTCTCTCGCCATCTCTAATCCGCCTTCAGTCCTCGCTGTGGTCTGTACTTTCAACCCTCCATTTCTTCATCTTTTCCTCTGTCCTCCTCCTTTGCCCTCTTATCCATTCGTCCCACTATCCTAGCTACATATCTCTTCTTACATGTCTTACATTTGGAGCCCTCCCTTTCTTGCAGTCACAGAAGAGGTACTCAGTAAAAGGACTACAATCTAAAAATAGTCCATTACAAGTCAAAGCCAAGTCAAGTGTTACTTGAGTAAGTGTGTTGGTTTTATCAGCAAAATCAGCAAAATGCATTATTAACCATAAAAGTGTTAATTAGCCAGCAGAATGGCCGTCGTCAGTGTTAAATTATGATATATTATTTTATTGTATCATTATTACTGAGTAAGCGGCTACTACTAACTACTACTCTACTACGCCCTTTGGGTAGTATAACCTATTAAAATGCATTTTATTTGACATGTTGATAACAGTATATGTTTCATAAAATATA
Organism: Sebastes fasciatus; assembly: GCF_043250625.1. Classification (NCBI taxonomy): domain Eukaryota; kingdom Metazoa; phylum Chordata; class Actinopteri; order Perciformes; family Sebastidae; genus Sebastes; species Sebastes fasciatus. The sequence continues at coordinate 31,189,984 of NC_133795.1, read as the reverse complement.
CATATAAGTAGTCAACATTGCCCTAAAATAAATGCACTGGAATAAAAATGACATTATTCCCCTCTGAAATGCTGTGGATTAAAAGTATAAAGTGGCATAGAATGAAAATACTGACGTAATGTGCAAGTACCTAAAAAAATCTAGTAAGTAAATGTACTATGATCCTCCTTGTTAGCACTCTTCCTCCCCCATACCTCCCATCTCTAACCCGTTCACTCAGCACTCCCTGCTTGACTGACTCCATCCCTAACTCTCCCTTTCTTCACTTCTCTCCTCAACCCCCTCCTCTTCTCCAGTCCTCCTCTTATCCTCCCAAGATCTCATACCACACTCTCTGCCCCCCTCTCTCTATCCCATTTCTCTTTACTTTAGACCTCAGGCTTCATGTATGCTTCCTGCTTTAACCTAAACCAACCTCCATCATCAACTACACAACTCTATTTTTAAGCAGTTCAAATAATATAATTTATGGTAAAAATATTATTTAAAAAGTAAGGCAAAGAATACTCTAAATAACAAAAAGGGTCCGAACAGGTTTGCATATTTGTGCCAATGATTATGGGCAACTATCAACAATCATGACCATGACAGTTGGTTCCATAGAAAGGCTCAGGCTGTGCAGTGCTCTTTAAAGGAGGGGCAGTTAACCAGATGTTAAACCAACCAGTTAATCCTCATCCTTTAAGTCTTTTCTCTTTTTTTGAAAATACTGAAAACTTCAGATAAAGATAAATTGCACCTTTGTGTTGTTTTTCCAAGTAAGTTTTCTGGTGCAAAGTCATCCTTGACTCATTGGGCTGCGCCAAATCGTAATGGGCTTATTACTGCCTCGAGGCCAGAGAACGGAAACAACCCACTGGTTCTTGACTGTAAGAACCACAGTTGTAGTGGGTGTTTTTGGCCCCAACATGAGCATGAGCAATACAAAGAAGGCATGTTGATGATATCATAGATAGATGACCCTAGATGTCAGATGATTCTCATCTGATAAAAGCAAGGTGCCTTTAGTGAGAAATATAATATGTTCAGGGATGAAAACCAAACAATTCCAATGTGTATGTTGCTTGAAGTAAAATATGTATTTTTTGACTACCAGAATGTGCCTACCTGTTAGAAGGAAGTACAATTTTAACCTAAACCATGATCTTTTCCTAAACCTAACCAAGTAGGTTTGTTGCCTAAACCTAAGTAGATTTCTTTCAGTAAGCTCTGAAGGTGAACTTCTCCTATGTGCATACTTTATTCATCCCACAAGTGGAAATTCAAGATATTTTGGTTTGCTGACACAAAATTAGTTCATTCACACCCATAAAAATTACCTAAAATATAAAATATGATAGTGTAAAGATTAAAAGAAAGAGAAAAGGTAGGAAGGCACAAAGGTTAATGGCATGTGGCCGACACCACAAAGGCACATTATGTTCTTCTTCATTGTCATGTCCCTATCCATTACCCATACCCAACCCCTGCCTCCCTCCCTCTCTCCCCAAAACCCCCTCTACCCCTCTCTTCTCCAAAGCCCTGCCATCTCCCAGCATTCCTCAGGTCCGCCACACAGAGTCCCATTGTGTCAGTGGGTTAGGGAGGGAGCACACAGTCCAACCTCTCACCATGTGCTGCCGCTGGACTCACCTTAGGAGACCAAAAACGACTGTATAGCCTTCACACACACACACACACACACTTCTGTCTCCATTTCCTGCCTCGTTCCGTCACTCTCCTCCATCTCCAGTTCCACCATTCGTTCCCTTTTCTTCCGCTCACACTTCCACTGCTCTTGGAAATCAGCCACCATCAACAGGCTTCGCCCTCCTTTTTATAAACCAGTGTTTATAACCAAACAGCGCTGCTCAAAAAGGCTATTGATGAGACTCTGAGGTTTCAAAGCAAGAGACCGAGCACACCCTGAGGACGAGGAGGAGGAGGGATGGAAGGAAGGAAGGAAGGAGGGATGAAGGGGAGGTATACTTTGAGGGGCCATGTTCTCCTGTATAAAATACCTGAGGTGCCTCGGTGAAGACCTCCACCCTGTCCTGCCACTCAAAGTGGGTCGAAAATAGCCAAGCGAAGGAGGTTGATTGAGTTTAAAGCTGTATTGTAGAGAGCCCCAGTGGCCTGGCCTGCTGCTAATCATCAAGGTTTCCATTCAGTCACTCTGATGTGACTTTTGTGAAAATAGCAGAGACTCTATTGTCATTTATACCTTCGAAATAGCAAATCTAATCCCTACTTCTGACACACTTCGACTAAAAGACATTTGTGGACCTTTAAAAGTCACTTTGTGGACTACCAAGTCCATTAAGGCATTTTGTCAAAAATCATGGTAAAGAGCAGCTTTACCAGGAATTTCTTGATTACTGGTAGGATAGAAGTGGACAACCTCCGGGTCTGAGAAGTGAAGCCAATGCTGAAGTGCCTTAAACTTGCATTCTCTCTAAAGGCCAGCAGGGGGCGACTCCTCTGGTTGCACAAAGAAGTCTGATTGTATAGAAGTCTATGAGAAAATGACCAAAATGCCAAACTTCTGGCTTCAAAATGGAAGTCCACAAACCAATGGGTGACGTAACGGTGATTATGTCAACTTCTTATATACAGTCTATGTATAGAACCTATAAAACCGCTTTAACTGACTTATTTTAGCCACTTAGGGTCAGCAGAAAGAAGCTGTAAACACAACACTGACACATTATCACCTTATAAAGTTGATAAGGTGAGCAAAGAGAAGAGCAAATACTTCTTCTCCAAGCAGTGAATGTGAAGGTCTTCTAGCTGACTTCCTAACCGTAGCGCTTGCCTTCAGATGAGAGAAGTTCCTGTGAAGCAGTATCTCATGGCGTACAATCTAGTAAACCCAACAAAATTTGAAACTTGTTACATAAATCCTTTGTTGCAAATCGTATCTTTGTACATCCAGTGTACGATTGGTGGGGCAACCAATCTCAAGCTCTGAAAACAAAGTTGTTTTGTTCATTATTGATCAAACACACGTCATGTTTTAGGCCACCTGATGAATGTACCGGCGTACCAGTGATGCGTTTTACATCAACCAGCCAGAGCTAAAGGGGGAAGGAACGAGGGGGAGACGATAGCAACGCAGCAGCAGCTAGGAGTATGGCGGAAGCTATGGCGGAAAATACTAAGAAGCGTCCAAGAAAAGTTTCTGGAGTGGATGCTCCAGATATATATTAAAAAAAAACAGTGTTCAGAAGAAGAAAAAAATAAATAAAAGAAAGCGATTGACGGGAAAGGAAAAAACACTCCTGGGGGCAGGAGATATGCGGCAAGCTCACCCAGGCATACAACAGGGTTGTAATTGTGTGTAATTACTCTCACTGCCAGAGAGGGGAGACAAAAGTTCCCAACTCCAGCTTTATCTGAATGTTCTTTACTTTATCACGTTAAATTAGATTGTGGTGGTGAGAGGATGATGACATTTATAAAGATAGCATGACTAGAACTTGACTGAGGCAGGATGGAGAGGAAGCCAAACAAAGACTTAACTGCAAAAGCACAATGCAATCAAAAAGTCAAATTGCAATTACATGTGCAATATAAAGTAGAATTTTTCATTCTCTAATTTCTTCTCTTGTTATTATACTATTTATACAGTAGAAATCATACTGTATTCAAATCCCTTTAGGGCGACAACAAGGGAAAGTCTGTGCAAACTTTTTGTGGTGCAAGAATTGACCCATTTCACCAGCCTCAAGGTTAATGAGTTCAAATGGACCCATTTGAGAGATTATCACGTGTGAGTCAGAAACATAATTCTGTAAGACTCTGAGGGTCCAGAAGGGCCAGCAGGCTGAACAACAATGTTGTTTTCTTGCTACTAAAAAGCTTTGCAGTATATTCCAGCAGTTGTTTCTGTGTAGATTAAAAGTAAAGTATAGGGTCAGGCCTGCTATTTCAGTCTCCAATTCAATGAAAAAGGGCTATAATCTACAATATACTGTATGTAATCATATTGAATGGCTCATGAACATAACATACACACAGAAAAAAATGCCACTGGCAGACACACAAACGCTGAGGCACAATGTCCAACTCCGCACACTTTGCACACTCAGTCCGAGTCTGAGAGTTCAGCATTCCTGAGAGGCTTAGATGCCGGCTGAAAAGACTGAGCAGCCACACAGAGGGATTTCCTCACGAGATAGAGAGCCATGTGGCCTGCTTTCAGCCAGATTATAGAGTCGGCCAGAGCACTCACCATGACCTGAGGACTAGAAGGACGGAGCAGAGAGAGAGAAATACACGAGTATCACTTTTCAAAACAGGCAGATTAGTGTGTGCTGTTACAGTATGATGTTATGATGTGTAACGCTTACTAGATCTGGTGCTGGGGGTTTGAGATAGAGGGAGAGATGTATTGAAAGATAGATACATGCCGATTTTAATTCATTTATTTTAGCTGCATAGCCAAATATCCAAACTAAACTAATACAGGGGCATTCTAATAAATATTTGCATTCTAACACGTTTACTATGATTTCGTAATGTACTCGCATGGTCGTTTTTTTTACTTTAATTCTCTAAAAACAGCAATAACTATTGACACTTCTCATAAAAAGACAGGGAGCTTCACTTTTCTGAAATTCTCTTTCTTTGTGCCTGAAGTTGAAACCTGCTCTCTCTGGACTCATTCATCACTCTCAAAACAAACAAAAGTTATTTTCTGAGCATATACATGCATGTAGGCATGGGACAATATGAAAATTTCATGTCATGATTATCCTGTCCAAAATAATTATAATTCTCGATATTCTCCCGATTCCCGATAATCATCAAAATATGCTTAAAACTCTTAAAATGGCACTAAAACAAACTGGAATCATTTAACCTTACATTTTGTAAAGAAACAAATATTTTTATTGCATCACAGATTGGACACATCTTTTTTTTAGTGAAAATCCAAAAAGGACAAATAAGGGATAGATAATTTTTTCTAAAAATAGCAACATTGTGAGTGGTCTTTCTGATCATTTCTGTAGGCCTATTTCTTAAATCAGGCTCTATTTTTCATTTCTCTATGATAGCGAGCTGGCTTTTTCAATTCATTTGTGACGATATACACGAGTATCCCGATTATGGAAATTCACCACAATCTACTTATTGTGTGTGTTTTTACCGCGATCCGCGATAAAATCCTATATCGTCCCATCAGTACATGTATGTGCAGTAAAGAGGTTAGTACTATCAGCGGAGAGGTTATTTGGATAAACTGTAAGTTTTAATGCTCATATTGTATCATTGATTTGAAAGTGGTTTTGTTGCATGATTATCAGAAGCTGAATTTTATCCACTGAAATAGAAACAGCTGAATTTGGCCTCATGTTCAAAACAGACAGTTTAAACTTGATTTTCATAAAATAACACAAGATAAACAAAATAAAAGAGCAGGGCCACATATGGGAAAACATGTAAATAGCACCTCTGACTTTACCAAGAGGTTTCTAAAGGGATGATCTGATGCTTGGATTTGATTTACTGCTCAACGCCATACTTGAGCCAGAAAAACATGATTTGGTTAAAGGGGAAGAAACCTCGGTGGAACTGGGGTCAAAGAAACAAGAGGTAACCACGACAACTGACACTTGTGTCAATCAAGGAAACACACTGCAAAAAATACATGTTCCTTGTGGCACAAAACGGCCACCGAGACAAAAATGGCTACCAAAACACACGTTAGAAGAAGTAAAATTAGCTATTGAGATGCTATAAAGAGAAGTTATCCAATGACTCATCAGTCTTTTCTTAGAGTGACCGTCAGAGGAACTGCCGATTACTATAATGTGCTTCTGCATCGGCTTCACCACTCAGCCATAGTGGTTGCTTCTTGGACCACACATGGCAGCTTTGACATGTTCTCTGTCCCTAAAGGGCATCCTGGGAAACTAAATCTGCATTACGTAATGCATATACATTTGAATTGGAGGAGATGAAATGAAATATAAATATGTAAGCACACACAACTGGTCTGGAAATGCTCCATGTTGCATGCACATTATATGAAGTATATACCCCATTTATATCTGGTATTAAAATGCATTCTGTATCTAGATAAGGGAAAAATGTATAAAATATCTTTATGGCTTTATGGCACTGGCACTCCATTTCCGCTCACAGATCTCCTGATATGTTACACACTGTTCCTTTAAGACATAACATTAGAGGAATAATTAAAAATCAAAGTTAGAAATCTAGTTTTTGGCTGTGTGTACCAGTAAAACTTGGAAGCTGCTGGAGCCAAACATCCATCAACAGGGCTGACAACATGATGTCAGCACTTAGCGTATAAGAGGACTGCTCGGCTGGACTCACGCAACAAGACTCCTTGTCCAAGAGGGCACGAAGCCGAGGAAAGAGCCGAGGATCTCATTCCAGTGTGAAGAATGTACATATTTGGGAAAGGTCTGGTGTCTTGTATGTGTGAGTGTGTGTCTTTGTCTGTGTGCCACTGCCGTCCTGTATGACTAAGCGTATGTTTGTGTGTGTGTGTGAACGTGGATGAGTGTGAGTGGGTGGGGGGTTAGTAGTGCAGCATTGTGACAGTGCTGGCTTTTATTGATTCAGCTGGGACGAGAGAATTGCAAATGTCAGAAGTGCGACAGGCCAGTGTCCAAAGAACTTCCACCAAAATGTACTGCAAGACTCCATTCTGCACAAACTCCCTCTGTGGCACAACTTTCAACAATATCACGCTCAAGTGTGAGATGAGGACCAGGAGCGTTTCAGCTTCCTAGAGGTTGCATTTCCCTGCTATCGAGCATCCATAAGATAGATAGAGTAACCCCAAAGGGAAATTACAGCATTACAGAAGCCAACACATCACAAAACACACATAGCAAAGAGGCGGATAAGAAAATAGAATAATAAAAACATAAATAACTAAAATCTTAACTTGAAACTGAAAAAAATTACAAAACTAGGACTAGATATTGCAGCTCTTATAATATACAATGATGGTAATATTCTGTGCTCGGTTAGTGTAAGTCTGTATATTGTCTTGCATTGGTATGGCAAACTGCTTCATCAGAATTGCATAAATAGATATTGTGAATAACCACACAGTAATACACAGCTATGTAACATACTGTACTGATTGTATGTAGAGATATGTAATACATAAGAAAGAATACTGCAGCAACCTGATTTCACGTGAAGGCGTATAAATAGCACAACATTACAAGGATGAGGACCCATTTTAGGCTTCTCGCGTGTCATTTGTACGCCACGCAACAAAACTACGGTAACGTCCGCAGTTAGGTTGAGGCAACAAAATTGCTTAGTTACAGTGAATTCAAAACAGGCAAAGATGAAGTGCGGCTCATCGCAATAATTATTCTTTTCTGCGGCCGGGGGCGTATTCATGCATTTCAGGTGAAAAGAAATTATTTGCAACAGAGGTCGACATGTCCCAGGAGTCACACGTCTCTGTTTACTGATTGGCTACTGGTCCTCTCTGGCCGCACTTCGCCACTAAAAGTTCAACTTTTCGCAACTTTTGTTTGGCCGCACTTCACCGCAGAATCAAACAGCCACAGCTTGTTGAGCTCTGGAGCCGCCGTCGCAGCTTTTCATAGACATTGCATTGCAGCTCACCGCAGGCCACACTCTGCACCTCAAACTCCGCCACTGCTCTGGTGTAGGGCTGTCCTGAATACCATTTTTTGGGCTTCGAAGCTTCAATGAGAAATATTCAAAAGGTATTCAAAGTTTCGGGACACTGCCGCTGCCCACTACTGTACACACACATGCACCTCTACACATAACAGCAATACACTTCTATATATATATATATATATATATATACTTATATATATAATTTTATGGTTGGCCATAAAATAAGTAGGCTATGTAAACTACCTACAATACATACGAAAACAACGTAACATAAGTAAAAAACGTCACAAATGTCAGTAAAAAAACACATTACAAATGTCACTAATGTAACTTACAAAGCAAAACACCGGTCAGAAAACCGGTCTCGAACACCTGTCTCATTGTTAAAAGTCGAGTGTGTTTGTTGGACCCATCCATGTCCCCGCCCGCCCGCCATAAGCAGTCTTTCTCGCTTTTTATTCTACGTCACTAGCTCTGATTGAGCATATTTACGCAGCTTCATTTGCATTACTGTCAGTACAGACTACATGGCGTACAAATGACACGCTAAAAGCAAGAAAGGCGTCGTTATTGCACGCTAAATGCCTTCTGCATTATCGTGTCATTCACCTTTTCGTGCGAACGCGCTGACCACAGTGGTTGACTGTAAGATATTGTATAATAATAAACAGTTTTTGCTTTGACCTTGGAACTGTAAAAACAGTTTTCTTGGGGGATTGTTTGAGGTCAAGTCTGAAGTGGTTTAGCTTTGAGGAACTTTTTCCTATTTTTTTTTCTACTCATTGATCCCTTTTATTCTTTGTCATATTTCTGTGCAGACCTGCCGGGGCACAGCAGCTGAGCGCTCGGGCCGGAGTTTATTAAGAGAGTGATTCCAGATGGGACCCAGGATGAGCTGAGTCTGGGAGATCCTTCACAGTTTTTCAAAGGGCATGACAGCTTAGACTTGTAGAGCTTTTGAAGCTCTGCTGCCCAGTCAGTTTGGGTGTTTGTGTAGAAAGTGTGCATGAAGTAAAGAAAGAAGGAGAAAAACAAATAGAAAGTCGAGGAGAGACAAAGACTGAAAGAAAAAAGGTGGCTGGGGAATAAACCAGAGTTTGTTTACTGATCACAAAACCCTTTCAGCCAATCCAGTGCAGCGACACTGAGGATGTCCCACTAAAGGACACAGAGGACCCACAAGTCTTCTGTTTTTCATTAACACTCGAGGTTACCTTTTTTCTGTCTCTAACACAATCCAGCTTGAGGCACCGGGAATCAGTTCATCTTTCCAGTACATTCAATGTGTCTTTGTTTTCCAGAGGAGAACTGTCCTCCTTTTCTTGAAATAGGGGACTGTTTCTTTTGGACAAACTCCCGCAATTTCAAAGTTGCCGAGGATGAAATTGTGCCAAGAGTTTATTTATTTTCCACAACACTTTAAACAGGAAGGAGAAATATCTACTATATATCCCTCTCTCTCTCTCTCTCTTCCCTCATCTTTCCTTTTTTCTCTCCCTCTCTTTCCTCCTGGATGTATGTCGATCCTGTCATTCATGGTTTTTGGCCAGAGCTGCAGTGCCGTTATATGTGGAACATTCCATTTACAGCAGCTGACAGTATTTGCTCTGTGATTATGTAACCCTGTTATACTCCATAACACAGCTGAGGGCAGAAATAATCAATATTATTGCTTTTTATCAGCATTTCTAATGAATTTATACTGTTGTAGAGAAATATGATAATTCATATATAACGCCAGCAAATAACTACAAACCTATACCTTTATTTAGGGAAATTGTTTTTAAAGGAATAGTTAGTAGTTAGTTTGGTAAATACACTTATTCGCCTTTTTGCTGAGTGATTGATGAGAAGATTGATAGCACTTTCATGTCTGTATGATAAATATGAATGTACAGCCAGCAGCCGAGTTTATCTTAACATAAATTCCAGAAACAGAAAGTCTGGCTCACCCACTAGCACCTCCGAGGGCGCTTTCACAAGCCAATATGTAGTCAGTTTTAATCGAAATCTGATGCTGTTCAACCCCTGGTACGGTCCAAAACAACCATTTTCACCAAAACAGGCTGCTTGCGCCGGCATTTGTTGAGATGAACACAGGTAAACTTAACATGAGTGGGAGAGGACTGATCTGGACTTCTGCAGAAGTCTGATATTTGCTTGACATCCGGGCCAAAACCAAACCAAACCAGACTAAATAGAAAACAAACCAAAAGTATCGTTTTCACTTTGATTCGGACAAGCCAAACGGACTGTGGGTTGTGAAATCGCTCTGAAGCTCACTAATTCACACATTATTGTCACTATGAGGATGCCAGGCAACCAACGGAGACTCCAAAAAATACTGCTCTGCGGGACACATAACTCGCCGCACATAACTGGCACAAAATTCACGCAAAACCACAACTTGTAGTTTTTACACTGCAAGTAGAAAATAAACTAGATATAGCATGTTGATTTGTGACCTTTTTATTTTTGTTTCTTACATTGTGACAGAGCCGTTTGTGCTAAGCTAAGCTAACTGGCTGCTGGCGGTAGCTTCATATTTATCATGTAAACATGTGAGTGCTCTCAATCCTCTCATCTAACTTTCTGCAAGAAAGCGAATAAGTGCATTTCACAAAATGTCAAACTATTCCTTTAATGTTGACATTTTGCAGTCTCTACTTAAGCTTTTTCTTTGCTTGACTCATCATTTTGGAATTCCTTCTTTTTTTTTTTGTTGCCAAAATTCAGTTTTTCATGCAAAATTGGCATGTAATGTATATGACTGCACCACGAGCCAAGTTGTCTCCACAACCGTCCCATTTTACAACACTGAATGACTGGCATCAACTGAGTACACACCCCCTGAAACGTAACTTCAAGGATTAAAAACAGGCGCTCTTTGACTTAATGGCAGGTTTTCGGTCAAATGTCTGTCGTCTGAAGCGCTGGCTTGCTTTAACCCCACTATTACCCCACTAAAAAGGAGACTTTATGATTGGTGGATCACCCAACCTACTGTAGGCTCTGCAGCATGACCCTATTATCAAAATATACAAGAATACTTGCCACATGCAAAGGCGGGTGTACCAGTGGCTGTGGAGCTTTTAATAGGTCTCCCTGTTCAAATAAAGTTTGGTGAATACTGAAAAGAAAGTGGCCCTTTATACAGCATACTGTATGTGTGTGTGCATGTGTGTGAATATGAGTGTGAGACAGATGAAGAGAGATGGTGGGAGGACTGTCTGAATTTGTGTGTATGCTTGTATACTCCCTATACTTCCCTGCAACTTGACACCAACTCGTGTGACTGACGGCCTTATAATTATTACCAAATGTAGGTGTGGTAAGTTAAAGCTCGGGTCGCTGTAACTTCCTGTCATTTGATGGGTAATTTTCTGGTTAAAGAGGTGGTCTCACTTTGAAATTTTTCTTTTTCATCACCATAATTGATAGCTTCAGAAAGATGCACAGCACTGAGATTTATCTGGAGTCTGAAGACAGAAGAAGGATCCATGCAGAAGATTATTCTAAGAGAGAAATGAGACTCCACTGTGTTGTCTATGTGTTTCCTTGATCCTGAGCTTCTTGGAGTGACCCTTTCAAAAGTTTATGACTGCAACCTGTCAAAGGTGTGAAGGTGCACCATCGGTCAGGGAAGCCCAGCATGCCCAGGTGTGCTTATGCAGCTGTTGCCCTAAAAATGAGGGGAGGGACTAGGCCTGGTTTGGGTTCTCCTGAGGGCAAGAATGTGGACGGGAGAAAGGAAACACAATAACAGTGCTGAGTTCAGCACAAGACGGCACCCGCTGACGTTTCTGTGTCTACCTGGATGCTGAAATTCAGACAACAGGACTAAATGCTTAAAGGAAAATCCAGGTGTTTTGAAGTAGAGTTGTATGAGGTACTTATCCATAGTGTATTACTTACAGTAGATGACGGTACCAGCACGGAACCAAAGCAATGTACTGCTGTAGACGGAGCCAGCAAAACGGCAGCAAAACGTATTTTTGACACCTAAAAGAAAGGCTCACCTAAAAAAATCAACCAGTTTAAGTGTATGCTATATTAAGAATATAGAATATATTTACAATATTGGTTTGTTCAGATTCACCAAAGTCACACAATTGCACAAACAAATGAACCAATCAAGGCAACGGTAAACCAGCACCTCCCGTGTTCTACGAGGTAAAATTACAGTTTTTTTCAATGGAGTCTGGCCAGAGCATAGATGAATACAATGGCTTCAGTTCCCTGTAGGAAACAGCTGTCTGACAGCAAGGTAAACCGGGAAATATTCTAAATATACTGACACTTAAACTGATATTGATTTTTTTAGGTGGGCCTTTATTTTAGGTGGCTAAAATACTTTTTGCTGATGTCCCCATCCAGAGCAGTGGATTACTTTTCTTCCATGCTGGTGCTCCTTTCTGTTTCTCCAAACTGGGGGCGTGCCGACCGTCATCTACAGTAGGTAATACACTGACTAAGTACCTCATACGACCGTACTTCAAAACACCCAAACAATCCCTTTAAAATTAAGTACTAATAGCATCTGAAACCACGTTTCCAACAACCAAATCGGGAGGTGCTGACTTGCTGCTACACAGAAGTGTGAAAGTAGACCGGGTTTGAATTTCTCTCTCCATTTTCAGTCTTCACACAACTATTTCCATCTCTTATCATGTATACAACCGAGTGCAACACCACGAAGGAGAGACTGTCAGAAAGTCCTCTTTTGTACGATTCTTTGTGTCGAGACCACAAAGACATGCTAAAGACACGTAGTGCGACTTAATTCATTTCATCATAATCAACCATTAAAGCCAAAGTGAAAGAGAAGTTAAAGCATCTTGAAGCCGATGCAGAAGTGCCTTAAACTTGCATTCTTTCTAATAGCCAGCAGGGGGCGACTCCTCTGGTTGCAAAAAGAATAAGAATTGTATAGAAGTCTATGAGAAAATGATCCTACTTCTCACTTGATTTATTACCTCAGTAAACATTGTAAACATGAGTTTATGGTCTCAATCGCTAGTTTCAAGTCTTCTTCAATACAGCATGATGTTCATTTAGTAAATTATGCTCCCATTTAGAGTCAAATAGACCATAAAGCAGGGGATGCTTTAGGGCTTGTCTACCTTGATTGACAGGTCGCTACCACTGCATTGTCCGGTCCGGGAGTTGTCTGTGTTTTCGTCTTTAACCCTTTCACAGTGTTTTCAGATCATGAAAGTTAATTACAATATTTTGGTCACCTGAAAATGTTCCGCATTTGGTTGTACTTAGCTCCACTCAAAAAACGAGATGGCGACGACCAAAATGCCGAACTGGAGGCTTCAAAACGGAAGTCCACAAACCCATGGGTGACGTCACATAGAGTATGTCCACTTCTTATATGGATCGCACATATAGGTGCTCTTAATTCATTATTTTCACAAAATCTCTTGACATAATCAATTTCCTACTCAAGTCAAACTTCTCTTCTCACCACCTTTAAGATCATCTCACCACCTGGTTTCATCCACAGGACCACTCAGCTCCCATAAATAGGGCTATTCATGTGCCTGACCTACGCTGATCTATGCAGGAAATGAGCTCCATACGTACCGGGCACAGAGACCCCACGATACAGTACCCCCTCACAAATACGGCCTCCAGTGTTTTGACTGTGTCACAGCCATCAATTATGAGATGCATATCAACCAGGACATGTTTTTGATGTGTTAACTGTGTTCATTTGTTGGACTGCCAGGGTGAAGCATCATGTGAACAATGCATAATAGGCTGGATTCACTTGTGACATGTTCTTTTTTTAATTTAATACAATTTTCAGCTGGTTGTAAGACAACACTTCAAGAGATGAAGGGTGAGAAGTATTTGTTCCCGCAAGAAAAAAACATCCATGAGGACAATAAATACGGTACCCTGCCAGCATCCTATTAAATCAGAGCAAGTGAATCAGTCCCAGATGGATCTACATGGTTCACTACGAGGAAGTTTGTCACTCGTTCCTCCTCGCTGTCTTTGTTTGTTTGGCCTGTTCTAATGACAATTACACATTTTAGCACAGCTGTCGATGATTAGCCTCTAAACATATACCATATGTTCCTGGCACTATCAGTGAGCATACCCACTGAGAGGTCACATTTACAGGTTTATTTTCTTATATGCAGTATATTCGTTTCAGGTTTAGTTTAGCGAGGGTGTTACTCTGCAGGGGGTGAATGAAGTAAACACTTCAAGAAGAAGATCACCTTTGCAAACAATGCAACACAGGTGGATTACATTAGTTGGGGTTGCATGACTCTTCCCTTATTTATGACCAATATGAAAACTCACATGTCAAAGTGTTGACTGTCAGCCTTCTTTTATTGCCAACAAATACTGCTAATTGGAATTCAACCATGACTTTTGTAGTGTTTATAAAGGTGAGTATGTTAGTAGTTTAAGTCCTTGTCCGTGGTGTGTTTACATTATTTTGTCTCTCTAAACCAGCTTTATTTTTATATCTTAAGTCAAGTTTCCATCTAAATGGAGTGCAAATTTTAACAGAAGTCCCAGAAAATCAGCAAAGGAAAATGTGAATGTAATGCAAATATTAGGAGTTGGGCACATGGAGATAAACAGCTGGTGGCACCAGTTCTCCAGTTAGGTTCCATTATGAAATTTCAGAAGAAGAGGGCTCAGCGAGATGACTTGTACTTACAATAAAAGAGCGGCAGTCAAACATCAAAACGTGACAAACATATGGCTTTAATGTTTGTTTCATGTAATTATTTGAGTAACGTTAAGCCAAATTCACACCAGAACAGCGGTGAAGTGTTGCCTGCACCGCTGCCTGGTGTAAATTTGGCGTTACAGTCACCTCATCACTCCACGCGTAATGTTTTCATCCGTCACTATTTTCCGTCTCTCCAGTGATAACTGACGTTTAAGTCACATGCTTTATGTACATAATGATTACAAGCAGCAACAGTGACACCACTGGTATTGTTTTCACCTTGTGAGTCTGTATGTGAGTCGTCTTAGCAGAACGTGGTCCTGGAGACACCTATTGTGGCGGGAACTACCACAGAGGCGGTTTTGAGTACTTTGCCAGGTGTGTCTGTCTGTCTGTGGGCAGATTTTGTCAACGTGAACGCGTCACAACCGTGCAAAATGCAGTCATGAAACTTTACAGATGTGTAGTTGAGATCAAAATGAAGGTCAAGTTCGAAAATGGGTGTGGTGCAAGCAAGGGGCCAGAAGTAGGGGTGTAGGAAATTGTAAAGGGGCCATTGCCCCCCACCCCCCCCACTTTACACCCCTGGTCTGATCTGTCGTCGCAGCTGGTGTGATCCCATCACAAGATGGTCTCTAGTTTATTCGCCAAGTCTGTTTCCATAGCATTTTGCTTTGCTTTTATTGATACACCAACTTTTCCACCTCAGTCAAGCACAAAAAAAATTCCTGGTGTCTCCACAGGGTTTCTACGGCACAAATTGAAAATGTACATAAAACAGGTGGATGGAAAATCACTTTTAGCCAATCACTTGTAAAAATCTTGATCAAACAAGTTGTTTGTTTAAAGTTAAAATGTTAGACCCAGGATGAAGGGCAAGGAGAAAGAGAAGCGGCAGGGAGCAGCGGGCAGTTTACAGTTGGGCTGAATGCCAGCTCTTCAGACGGATGCTGTTGGAAACCTCAAGAGGCCGTGGAGAGCAGATGGAGGGGTTTGGCGCATGTGTGAGACCCTGTGAGACACTTCATGGGTACTTAAACTGTCAAGTAGTCTTTTGCAAGTAGCTTTAATACCATTCATCACAATGGTTCCTGAACACAGCATCCCGCAGAACCTGTTGTCACCTTTTAAATTAGGAAAAAACTGTGCAACTTTAGGACAATGCATATCTTTACTGCAGCCTTCATTATTCTCAATGCAACAGACAAAATAAACGTCATTCAAGTGAGAAATTCTCTCAACATATAAGAAATTTATAAAGTTTTTAATTTCATGTCAGTTATCTTTGGCCCGTGGAATCAATGTTGCGACAGGATACAGTGTTCAGAGAACTTGCCGATGAAAAATAGTGGATGTGTCTGAAGTATTGAAAACAGCGAGCTGGAAACCTGACAACCCTGCAGAAAGAAAAACCTTCCCAGATCCCAGAGCTGGACCCGTTAGAGAGGTGGGAACTCTGGTCACACTGATAGACAAACCAGACACATTTAGAGAAAGGAAGAAAGAGAGCAGGGAGAAAGAAAAATAAGCGACGCTGAAGAGAAATACAATCAGAGAAAAACGTATTCATCAAAGTTTCATGTTTCTGTATCAGCTGAAACTGTGTTTTTCTCATACCTGAGGTGTCACCTACTAGACACACACATCCAGACATAAATAACTCTGCAAGTGCATTTCTTTAAGAGAATGCTCATCATTTCATTATCATTTCTTGCGGTTATTATTTGGCAGGATATCCTACTCTTTAATACTTCAAAAAATACTTTCTTTTGAAAATATGTGAAGCAGTTCAATAATGTGTACGTCAGCATTCACAAATGCTCCTGAAGTTTCCACTCCTTTCCCCCACCCTTCTCCCTCATCATCATCGCTCCTCTCTCTCTCTCAAAAACACATGCCCGGACCACTGAAACCAAGCTCTTCCAGAGATTTGGACTATTTCAGAGCGCTCCCCACCCCCGACTCCTTCAAGAGATTTCCACAGATGCTGCCACATTCTCCTGCTTCCCTCTATTTTCCTCTCATTTTCTGATCCGTCTTTCTAACTCATCTGCACTGATCATGTGGTCAATATCCGTCTCTTCTTTTTAAAATGTATTTCTTGTCACCGTTGTATCGATTGTTACCTTAAATTAAGTAAAAGAAGGGTTTCTCTTTCTGTTATTGTAACTCTTTCTTCAGTTTTTTTAACTTGGGCTCACACTTTGGTGTCAACTGCTGCTAATTCAAATAGTGAGGACTTTGTGCGAAACCGTCATTGACTTCTGCAAACATAATTTGGGCTGTGTTGTTGACTGATGTGCTCCGAGCCAGACAGAGGGCTGTCTCTCAGTCTGAATCACCAGGTACACTGAGGTGGCCACTCAAACATACACACATTCACACTCAGTACACACATACGCACAAAAAATATGATGAAACAGCAATGAAAGTGTAACTTCCCTCATCTCTCCAGTGGGCAACACTGCCACACCTTCGTCTTTCTAATTCAAAGAGTGCAACTGAGAGAGCATATTGTGGTGAAAGGGTTTACGTCAGGGTCAGTAGAGCACTGTAGAGCTCTTGTTCCTATGATGAAGAAAAGTGAGAGCTTTTTGACATCTGCGGGAGACATGATATTTAAGTCCTGCAATTCTTGATTTGGGGAAAATATTACATTTTCAGCTACGAGCTAATATCAATGCAGAAGAAGGATTTTAACATCCTGTGCAAACCAGGAAAACACTACAAACACATAGCAAAACCATCGCTGCTTACAAACATAATTAACCCATTGGCTTTTAAGTCTGTAACTCTCATAGCGATGTTCGACATCAATAAACCGCAGTTTGTTTAGTAGATATAGTTTATTTAGCCAAGCTGGAAAACCGTAAGACTGCTAGTTCCCAGCCTCTTTTTTATGCTCCATCAATAAACATCTCAGTTCATATGACAAGAGTGCAGATTTTATTGCCGTTAATTATATTGAGGGTTGCTGGCTGATTAAGACATGATGTAATGTGTGGAGCAGAAACCAAAAAGGTCATCAGAAGTGATGAGTTAAAGTATAGAGGAGAAGTGTGGTGATATTTTTCTTCTTGTCCACAAATACCAAAAAAAGACCAAAACCAGCAATGCATTGATTCCTATATCAACAAGTGTTGTCTGCTAAATATCATATTTATCTGTGCCGTGAGAGCTCAATTTTTGTCCAAACGCTATTAAAAACAAATCAATGAGCCACAATGTTGCTCTGGGTGACATGTTTCATTATGATGAACATAGGCACTGTAGTTTAATTTGAGTCAATGCCAAAAACACCGTCCTGCTGCTGTAAATACTCACTAGCACACTAGTCCCAACAAAAGCATTATTTAAAACTGTTTGAGTAGCGTTTGCTAAAAACTACAGTGCCCTGCTGTTTTAAAAAGCAGCTAGTGCTGCACCTAACAAGTATTAATCGTTTGGACAGTAAAGGTTCAGAAAATAGTAAAAAATATCTGTCTCTGTCAATCTCTCAGGTGTCCTGTAAACAGTCTAAAACCCAAAGATATGCAGTTAGGTATAAAAAACAGACTATATTCATATGTGAACGACTGGAAGCAGTTTTTGGCATTTTTGCTTAAAAAGATTTCTGATTAATTTCCGATCGACTAGTCGTTTCAGCTCTGAATGAAATCATATATTTGTGACCTGCTTTTAAAGCTTTAAGTCTTCAGTAGGACTGAGTGGGTTTGAGTACCAGCGGGCAACTCCGGGGTCTGAGAAGTGAAGCCAACGATGAAGTGCCTTAAACTTGTATTCTTTCTAATAGCCAGCAGGGGGCGACTCCTCTGGTTGCAATAACAAGTCTGATTGTATAGAAGTCTATGAGAAAATGAGCTTATATTTCTCACTTGATTTATTACCTCAGTAAACATTGTAAACTTGAGTTTATGGTCTCAATCGCTAATTTCAAGTCTTCTTCAATACAGCATGATGTTCATTTAGTAAATTATGGTCCCATTTAGAGTCAATTAGACCATAAAGCAAGTTATGCTTTAGGACGTGGCTACCTTGTGATTAACAGGTCGCTACCACGGTGTTGTCCGGTCAGGGAGTTGTCTGAGTTTTCGTCTTACAACTTTCACTTTTTCACAGTGTGTTTTCAGTTCATGAAAGTTAATTACAGTATAACATTTGTGGTTGCCTACAAATGTCTTATTCAGCGTTCGTGTCAGTTCTGGTTGCAAATAACTAAGATGGTGACGGCCAAAATCCTGAAATCGAGGCTTTAAAACCGTAGTCCACAAACCAATGGCTGACGTCACGGTGACTATGTCCACTTCTTCTATACAGTGTAAGCTGAGTATCAGTAGACAGGTTTCTGGACTTTTTAAAGTATTTAGAAACATTGATACTTTGGAACAAGTATGTAGAATATTCCCTGCCTTGGTGTTAACAGGAGTAATATTTGGGAATTTTGGACAACTGAATGAAATGTATGGGAAAACTAAACAATGTGAGTAGGGTAGTAAACTCTGGCTATCCCCATTTGGCCCCGCAGTAGAAACCAGGCTAATGGAAGTAATGTTATTATGGCTATAGGTAGCCTGACAGTGCGTTCTTTCACATTCAACCCAACTGGTGACGTCATGGCTTTTGTTATTTCAGTGGCGATCTCACATGGCCTCAGTTAAAGCTCTCCCTGCTGTGTGCACCTCACTCTCTCTCTCTCTCTCTTCATCATCAATCTCCTTCCCACTCTCGGCGTCCCACCCTCTCCTCCTCTTTCAGCTGTCCCCTCCCTCTCTCCTGCATTCCATCTTTCCCACCCACCTTACCTCTCACTCTCGCCCTCATTTTATACTTTTCTGCACCTCCCTTCTCCGTCTGCTCTCTTTCCTTCTCTCCCTCTCTCTCTCATACTCTCTGATTATCTTTCCAGACAGACTTCATTCCTAAACAACTTCAGACCTATATTCACTGACTCTTCTCATCATTTTCTGCCTCTTTAAAGCGTGAATTGTAAGAGGCACAGCAGACTCAACTTCCTGCAGTTGTAATTTGTCACCACATCATAAATTCACAGACAAAATATCTCTTACTTAATAGCAATTGCAAATTATTGGAAGACGATTGACGCTTATTAAAAGAAAACTTCCTGCATGTGTGCCCTTGCTAAATATCCTAAACTTTAAAACACATGGGGAAGTTGTTATTAAATGAATTTTTCCTGCCCCTCATGTTGGCAGGATTCATTCCCAATCTCTGGGGCTTGGGTGCTTGCGTGACACACATAACTTGATACCTCAAGAGCCAGTGTTTATTTTCTCATACTTTCTGAATCATCGGGGGCTCTGTCACCCTTAACCCCTCACCCTATAGGAGGGGGTGACGCGTCTGTCAGTTCAGCACAGAGAAGCTTTGAAGAAGACGTAATCAAAATCCTGCAATAGGACGCTGCAGCCCGTCAATTTTCCAGACATAATTGAGGCTTGCACGTATGAAACAAAGCAACGTCTTGTCTTGACTCAGTGACAGCGATCCCTAATACTTAAACCATGCATGCACTCTCACAGACATGGAGATGAGAAGCACAAAGTATCAAAACTTCTCATGGACACAGGGTGTTGTCTTTAAAAGACATTTGTGGGCTGCTTACTGAAAGAGATGAAACACACATACAGCCCAACACCTCACAATATTTCCCACATTCATGCACTGAGACCATGAAGCAGCACATGCTCCCGTCAACCAACACTGTTTCATTGGCTTCACTACTGTTGACACATTTTCGGGCCACAAAGTGCTGGCCGATGTAGCCACACTGCCACTTACTAAGAAAACAAGAAACTACAGCTGATTTAAGGCCTCCAGTTTATGAATAGATAATTGGTAGTGAAAGTCTTTGATCCCTAGGTTGCGCGGGGTTAACAGGCACGCCACAAGAACACAGAAGGAAAACAATTACAATTTGCTTGGAACTTTGCTATACATAGTCAGACACAAGCCGTTTGTGCAGAAAGTGTTTGAAACTATGCAAAATTACAAGTTGCACATTTTCATGTAACATTGCGGAGTTGGGATTACATGAAAAACAAAACTCTGAGGTACAATTATGCAAAACAAACACATTTACATGGTTTTTATAAGTGGATGAAAAGTGAAAGACCAAAGCTAAACATGATTAAACTTCACTTTTGACCACATATAGTTGAAGTAGTGTATTTGAGTCAAACTGTTTTTCTATTTCTTGCAGATTTCTACCTGCAAGTATCAGTAATTAGCATGTCTGCAGGTGTTTACAACAGGTTAGTCCGCTGATCGGCGATCAGTCGTGACTCCACTTGAACCTGGACTCAATAAATGACCCTCACAAACAAACTAACATGCAGTACGATTGTCTGACCCGCTGGACGGCCGAATGGGAGAGAATAGCACTAATGCTGCACACTCAGGACGCACCAGCTGCTCCCGTTTCCAATAAAGCGTGTGGGGTGGGTCAAAGGTCAAAGCTCACAGGTCACAACCTGCAGAGGGGTGAGGAGGACCCAGCATCAGTGATGCAACCAAACTGTCTCCTGCCATTTATATATAGCTGCAGTTGTAGCTGCAGAGTACAAGTGGCATCTCCATGAGTACTCAGTTAGTCGCTGTGATTTATACCCTCAGCTACATGTGACAGGGTTAGAGCGGGGACTAACTATGGGCTCAGTCCAGAGGTCTGATGGGGAGATCAAGGCTGTTTGGTTTGGCCATGTGTTCCCTGGAGATTATCATATTAAAGAGAATATAGAATAGGGTGTTGCTGCTACATCTTAAATTTAGAGGAAGTGTTGTTTTAACAATGAGAATAACGATCAGTGGTGTAAAGTAACTAAGTGCATTTATTTAAGCACTGTATTTAAACCTGTGATAGAGCTTGACAAGTTGTGTTATGGTTAAGGATAGCGCTGCCGTGATTATGGTTGGAGTTTTAACACTGGACAGTCTATAAAGCACCTATAATTTCAACCCTAAACGTTAAACATTTAAAAGCTACATGGGAATATTCTTTAATGCACACAGTTTTAGTGTATTGATGTCCTCATAAACCATAAATCATTCATGTTTTGTGGTGAGTATTCAAACCCACTCCAAAGCTGACCCGTTATGTGATAGGCCATTGCACACACCAGTTACAGCCAAACTTTGTCAGCCAGTATTTGGACCAGTCAAAAAAAAAATGTATATTGTATGTATTTTTTGCTTGTCTCACAGTTATGCACTTTATCCTGCTGCTCTACAGTTGTAGTCCTTTAAAACGCACACACAGTGTTTGAAATGAAACAGACTATTTAACAAAATAAAGTCTTTCTAATAATTTTCCCTCCCTCTAATTTTGCACAATACCAATAAAACATTGGTGCTCACTGTCTTTTGTTCCAAACAGTGTATCACACTGGATTAATAACCTGCATATAACCTCTTTTAGTGCTTGTTTGACTTTTGTGGCAGGATTATATCGTGCATTTGGAAAGTGAACTTGACATAGAGTGAAAAGCAGAGAACAGTTTGTGTCTATCTCCCTCTATTTTTTACCCAAGTTTTTTTAAATCTACTCTTCCCCTCCCGTTATCGGCCAGCGAGACAGACATTGTGAAGTAGCAGCTACAAGGAGCAGGTTAAACGTCACTGTTGGAAGCATGTGTTTGATGGAAAATCCATGTGCGAGAAAGTGAGCGAGCTGCAGACTGTTTGAGAAACTTTCAGTTCTGAAAGCCACATCCGATCTGACACCAGAGCCACGACAGAACCTGATCGCCATGGTAACGAGTGAAATACAGACAATAAGACACACAGGCAGCGTCTCTTCAGATAGTTCAAACCAAGATGATACTGAGAAAAAACTGACTATTCTATCCTCAGTGTGGGAGATAGTCTCAGAAGGTCACATAGAAAAGCACTACCGCGTATGGATGAGAATCCAGACTGGGGATATGACAATTCAACTGTCGCCTCAACATTACTCCAGCTGTCATACATGTCCATCTCACCATGTTAGGTAAATACATGTGTGACAGTCTGCATGCTGCAGGCCCTCAACCTCAACCACAGTCACCCCTTCTTTTCCCACAGTCCTCTCAGGAACGCAACTCTACCCACTATTAGATCACATGTCTATTCTTCACCCTGAGCTTTATACACACAAGACAACTCAGCTTATTACATCCAAGAGAGTGACAGTCCAGAGGACAAACCAGGTGAGACACCTGGCCCCACCGGTGCTTCTTCAGTTTTCAACCACATGAAGAAAGGCAATGGTCTGTGTTAGTTAAAAAAATATATTTTTGGCTCTTATCTTGAATGATACAGGTGTTGCACAGCTGACAGATGGGAAAACAATCGATTATAAGCTGGAGACACAAATTATGCTTATTTACCTTCACAACCAATTCCATTAAGGCGGCAACTAATGATTATTTTCATTATTGATGTATCTGCCAATTATTTTCTTCATCAAAAGCGTAAAAAAACAGTTTCCGCAGAGCCCACATTGACTAGTTTCTGCTTGTTTTGTCCCTCCAGCAGTCCAAAACCAGAACACTCCATTGATCATCATACGTGACAAAAGAAGCAGGAAATTCTCACCTTGGAGGAGTTAAAAACCAGCACATTTTTGGCAGTTTTGCTTGAAAATGAGTTGCTAAAAAAGATTGCTGATTCATTTTGATTAAACGTCTAATCTCTGCAGCTCTAAACTTCATCATGCAGGATGTCGTGAACTCTTGTAGCTCATATTAGTGAAAGTGCAAGTATAGAAGTTATATTGAGAGGCTGATCACAGGTGTAGGAAGCTGTTTGACTGTGTTTATAAATGTATAACTTACAGTAACTGTAAGTTAAAGGGACTGTTTGTAACTTCTTACACGTATAAATCACCCGGGTCGGTGTCCCATACGCGTTCGCATATGCGCGCTCGCGTGTGGCTACGCTGTTCAGACAAGACTCCAACACAAACTAAACAGAAGCACCAAAATCGCAAAGTTATATCTAGTGAAGCCCGTCTTGCAAAACAGTGATGGCCGCAGTCGGAAGACGCGGGGCAGACCGTAGCTTTGGTCTCCAGGGCCGGAGTCTCTGCTGTACTCTGCTCCTCTGCTCTTCTGCCTGCCTACTTGCCTTCACTCAGCCCGCTCCACCTCACGTGCATACGCGCACACTACACACTGCAGAAGACTTCGTAGCTCTGAGAATATCTAGTGAATGTACAGTGGACGTTTGTGCAGAAATAAATGCTGCAGCTCCTCCAGACCAACAGAGGTTTCCCGTGTCTTGTGAAGTGACGGGGCTCCGCAGCGAGAAACGTTATCGTCTCTGATCGGGTGCCGGTGTCTCCGCGGTCGGGAGGCTGAAGCAGGAAAAGCCAACACTAGGATCAGCATTGATTCATGGAGAGACCTTCGTCTGGTCAGCTAACATTACTGCCAAGCAGGTGAAATATAGAGTGACATTGTGGTTTTAGCTGACGTGTGTCACCTCACTGTTTAGAGCGATGCTCGTTCATGTCTATGTAGAGCGAGCACAAGCTCGAGCCCGACGCTGAGTTTCGTTGACTTATCAGCCACAGGTGTCGCTGTTAACAAGCATTTCTGATTCTTACAAACAGTCCCTTTAACTTTCATAACTCCATGAACTATTAAATTTGTAGTAACCACATGAACTAATAATGTGTATTAATAATAATGTGTTGTTGTGGGGCTTCGAAACACATTTTGCATTATTATCATGCAGCACATCCTGCAGTACTACAGTATTTAAACATGAATTCTATATCCTTGACATAAAGTGTTATAATGGTATAATCTCTAAAATTAAAGGGACTGTTTGTGTCTGTGATATTATCCTAATAGTGACTTTATGTGTCTCTGTGGTGCCATTTTTGTATTTTATTGAATTTCCACATCCTATGTCAACTCTGATGTATATAAAACCACCACCTTGAAGTAAACTTGTTGAATAAGATGCCAGTGTGTAGCACTTTTCTGGCCAACCCCACAGCACTTGTTAAACTATAATACTTCCCTTTGCAGCAGGTTATTTATTACACACACAAGTCACAGAGCGACAAGGCGAAATTAAGAAGCGCCTTCAATTAGCGTGACGAAGTGATTCTGACATCGCTATGCTTTCGATGAACGAGCAGGAGGAGAAAGGGGGATGGCACCAAAGTTAGGGGGAAGGTTTTTTTTTGGGTTCAGTAGCAGCGCGTGGAGAAAGGAGTGGTCTGGGACTGGGATAATGGAAGGTGGGAGACAGAAAGGGAGGGAGACTGAGCTCAGGTTTCAGCCTGACAGGGGGTAAGAAGGGGCCGGCCTGATATTTGGGAATAAACGAAGATTCATTGAAGGCAACGGGGACATAAAACTACAGCTTCTGGCCCGAAGCGGTCGGTGCTGATTTTCTGCTGCAGGTTCCTGGTCCTGCTGGATTCCCTCTCATTTGTTTTTTTGGGAACTGTGAATGTCGTAATTTGGGGACACACACACTAAATACTGAGAGAAACCTTCCGATATCTTTTCTCCCTCTCTGGGCCCTGCATGTCTAATATTTAGACATGTTCAGCTTTATGGATTCCAGGACTGTACTGCTCCTTGTAGCAAGCCAAGTCTGTCTATTAGCCGTTGTAAGATGTCAAGAGGACGACCGTAAGTGAACGTTTTATTTCTCTCAAAAGAGCTATATATTATGAAGAAAAAAAGTTGTCATAAGGTGCATATTCTTCTTCTTCTGCAGCGGGTTTATCTTGAAGCGCAGCTGCACCTGAGCTTTAGTGCGTGTGTTGGTGCTTGGAGTGATTTGGTTTATTCCATCGCACCTTTTTACGCACAGAAAAGCTCGTGATTGTTTTGGATACTCTGGTGCGTGAAAAGTGATCTGACTGATGATAGTTGTGTATCCTCTGAGCTGATCTTACTGTACCTGCAAGGTGTGATAAAACTCAGTATATCAGGAGTTGTGGACGTGCGTAAAAGTGATGCAACGGATGGAGAGATGTGGAGAGTTTACGCACAGAACAGGAGCTGTCTGTTTATCTCGCTCCAGTGGAGTTATTTTAATTAATTTGTTGTTGCATTAGTTATTTATTGTCGTTGAAGTTTACCTTCTGGAAAGGGAAAATCAGATTTCGATCCCCTTACGGTGGAGCCCAATATGTTACCTCCCACTTTCTTAGGTTTAAAGCTGCCAGACACCTGTGGGTGTTTTAGAGGCCTTGACAGGCTCTCCTTTTAGCTGCAGATTCACTTAATATAGAGGAGGAGAGTGGAGGGGGAGGGGATGGGCAGAAAGTGAAAGGTGGTCAGGCTCAAGGGCCTTTGGTGAAAAATTTTCACATTCCTCTGCTGTCAAAGGGCATCCAGGCAAATCCTGGCTTGTTGGAGCAGAAAGGTGGACTAATAACCTGACATTTCAATAATAAGGAGGGTTTTTTAAAGCAATTGCTTTAAAACTCTCTCCATTAAGAATCCAATAGACCTGATTTTATCCTTCCTACCTGCAGACTTTCTACTGTCTCTGTAGTGGGATTGTTCCTCACCATTATTGGTTTTAGCATCCGCAAGGGACATTGGAGAATGAAGGTATGCCAGCAGAATGGAGCCAGAAATAATGTTCCATATGATTTCAGTATTTCCATCTGCGCAAAAGATTATCCATAAGCTGTGACAGTCAGCCCAGAGAGAGACAAGTGCCAAGGTGCAAAAGGATAGGTGACTGGAAAAATAATAAGGGACTTTATTCTCACAATACAAAAAGTCAAGCTTTTAATGCAAAGAATAGGTGTATTTTATGAGAAGAAAAATATAAAAAAGGGGGAAAAATACCCAAAGTAATTGCAAATCTCAGGTTACCCTTTAAGAGATATAAGGCCCCTCTTTCCACAGTGTTAAATGGAGGCAGAAATGTATCTAAAGTGGTGAAGAGGTCTGATTGTGACCTCAGCACTGCAGGCTCACTGGCCACAAACCACTCAGAAGGGACAGGGGTCAGTTCTTTAACTCGCTATTTTGTGGCCACTGATGTGAGGAGCCTATAAATCTAATCAGATCGAGGGCTTCAAAGTTACTAAATACAGTGAAAACAGAGTTGACTCTACTGTCCTCAATGTGCACCACCTGGGTTCACTTTGCAATTTTCATTGTTCATTTTACTCCTCTGGAAAACAGTATGGCTGCCAAACGCATAGGAGAGGAGACTTACAAATTATCCTCAGTGACGAAAAGCCAGCTTTTCTATCAGCCCTGCAGAATACAGAGGAACCCTTGTACCCCAATATCAGGAGAATCTTTCATATTTGAGCCAATGAAAGGACAGGTGCAGTCTTTTGACAGTGCATGCAGGCACGTAAAACTAAATGTCAACCCTGCAAGGTATGTGCAGGAAAGCTGACTTTTTTTTCGCCCTCCGGCATGTTTGAATTGGCATCTGACACAGCTATGGCTTCCAGATGGGGTTTAAAAATGTGCCCCATGTTTATACAAGGCAATCGTTTGTGAATTGCCCACTCTGTCCCTTTTCCAGAAAGACCTCATTCATTGCTGCTGAGGTCCGTCAGGTTACCTAGACTTAAGCAGAGCTCAAAAGTAAATATAGCTACTGTACTTGCTCCTTTTCCTCTCACACTCTGTGCAGTCTGAACCCTGAGGCTTTTCTTTTGGTGGGTCGACCACTTTCACCCCTCGGTGCAGGTTCAGTGGCTCCAATCAGAGCGTTTCTTTGAGCAACTCTTTGGCCTTCTGTTGACTTTTTAGGAAGCTGTCAGACTGGAAAAGTTAACAGGGATATGGCTAATTACTGAGTTCATTGTTGAATTCTCTTGAGTGGTATCATTTAGAGCAAGTACAGTACCTGTATTGAAACATGCCCCACCTCCATCACGTTCAGCTACAGTAGGCTCTCTTTGCCAAGCTGTGGTCTGAAAAAAAAAATCCAAACATGTTTCATTTACTGAATGCAAAGTCTGTTGAGGGTGTCTCCCGCAATGTAAACGAGCCCTATATTTAACTTGTGGAGGAATTTAGGCACATGGTCTCCAGCTCCTCTGAAGTTATTGGAGGTTTCCTGCAGGTCTGACTCAGCTGTGATTCTGTGATATCACACTGCCACCCGGCGGCTGCTTGAGAGGTTGCTGGACTCAGTGCTGGTTATTGATAAATGGAATGATGGCACAAGAATTATTTTGTTTTTTTAAGATGACTTTTGAGAGATTTTAGTCTTTATTAGATAATGTATAGTCGAGAGGCTGACAGAACATGTGGATGGTAGAGAGGTGGTGACATAAAGGCAATAAAGGTGCAACAGCTGGATTCAAACTGTGGGATGTTGCGGTTTATGCAGACAAGAGTTTCAACGATTAGTCGAATGATCCATTAGTCAATCAACGAAACATTAATCAGCAACCATTTTGATAATTGATTCGTTGTTTTAGTCATCAAATGTGGTGATTTGATGCTTATAAACTGAATATCTTTGGGTTTTGGACTGTCATCTTGAGCTGTGATATTATAAAAGGCATTTGTTTACTATAATTATTGATATTTTATACACAACATGATTACCAGATTGGCAGAGATTATGAAAATGATTGTTAGCTGAAGCATTAATGTAGACTGTGACACCCCAGAGGATTTCTTTATTTGTAGAAATTGTGTTGACAGTAAAAGAAAATAGTCTTTAATAGGTTTGTCATCCTTGATAAATAAGTAGATGATCACATTTCAAGTCCCCTTTTTGCCACTGAACAAAACATTTAATCCAAACCAGCTCAATGAAATGTTTGATTAAATTATGATCAAGATGTTTTGGGATGATTTTTTTTATTTAGGTTTAAGCTTTCCAACATGTTTTTTGCAATAACATTTTGGAGTACCTGTTGACGCACTGCATATGTGATTAACACCTAAACAACACAATATTTACATTGCTTTATATCTTAAGACATGCTATGACTAACAGTAAATACAATAGACCTTTTTATTTCCATTCTGTTGCTAGGGCAACAGCTTTGGTCCAAGTTTACTTCCTGTCAACAACTGCATTAACCCACATTGCAACAGGAAAAACAAAGGGGCCATTTAGAGTGTTTATGTTGTCAAGTTTGAAAAGGTCTATGGTTGTTGTTGTTTATGAGTAACACATTGCAGTGACTGCTTTTCATACCTGATGTATAATCTCCTCTTTCCTCCCACCACCCACCTGCTCGGGCATCAGAGGAGGACGTTTTTAGCTGTATACAAGACGGACAGCGCTATAGCGACAAGGACGTGTGGAAACCACAGCCTTGTCGCATCTGTGTGTGCGACACTGGAACCGTCCTGTGTGATGAAATTGTCTGCGAAGATCTAAAAGACTGCCCCAAACCTGAAATCCCATTCGGAGAGTGTTGCCCCATCTGCGCAGCTGACCTGTCTCCACCCATTGGTCGTAATTTATTTATCTCACACCTCTCATAAATAAATTACTCTACGAGATCATGTTGTTTATTCTGGGGAGAAAATGACACAACTTGGTATTAATCAAAGGTTGACCATTTAACTCTTTAATGGATTAAATCTGACTATATGTCAACCTTGGATTTGAATACCGTTTTCTATCCCCAAAGCAAACAAATGCTGAGAAATAATCAGTGACACATCTGAGCAGATTTCAGTGAAATGCTACCTCAATGCCATTTTTCCATAGCTGGCTCACCTTGGCCCCATCTTGTTTGAATACTCTCTCCTTCCCAGAGTATCATGAAAACATGTGGGAGTCATTAAGGAAATACCTCAGTCAAGCAGACACGGCCTCACATTTCTACACTATATCCTCTCTGAGGACTTCTGCAGATCTGATGGCAAGAAAATACTGTGACACTCTACTGAAGGAGCTATTCACCACATTTAAAACGGCCGTTTTCTCCTGATAAACAAGGTCAGCTATGGAAAATATAAACACGGCCAGTTGAGGAGCACACGTGAAATCAGAAGTGTCACTGTTTTGCAATGCATGCTTGTTGATTAAAATGCTTTATAAAATACTTATCTTTCATTAAAAGGCAAAATTAAGTGCATAGTGAGAAGTATGTAACACGTACAGCATCATTTTAGGTTATCAACCACCTTACAATAGGGCTGGCTATCGAACCTCAATGCTTTCTTTTACACTGACGGAAATGTGTTGATTCCACTGACTATCAAACATCTGTCTAGTGGCATTGAACATCTGTCAGATTCATAATTTTGTTTACTTATCTTGTGATTTGATAGTTCTTGATTTAAATCTATATTTTGATGATTTTAGTCTATTTTATAGAAGCAAATGCCTTTTAACATTTAACTTTTGAGAAGTTTGGTTTCTTTTGTTGAATGAAAATAGGGTTTTGTAGAAAAGCATTGTTTTTCTCTCAAAGTAAGGTATCAAAAAAACATACTGTTTTGGTATCAGTAGTTAAAAGTAGGTAACGTATAACATCAAAAACCTATTCTCAACGATATCCAGCCCTAAAAGATATGCAAACTCATAATGTATCAGTATTGCTACTTAACAGTGCTTATTAGAATGCTTTGAAATAGAAAAAAACAATGGCCTACACCAGATTTAATCTTCTGAAATGGGCTATTCACATTATTTTGCTTCCTACCATGCTTCCCTTTTACCTGCAGCCGCTTTGCTTCTGCTTTGAGCTCTTGAGATGGTGATTCAACCAACACTTTTTCAATCCTGATGGGCTCTTTGGGTGCCACAAATGTGATTTGGTGGTGGTCGTTAGAAAGTAGTTTAATTTAGGAAAGTACAATTAGGCGCATCTAGACTGTCTGGGTTTCAGTGAAATACTGTGTGACCCTCATGGATTGTTTGTGTGTAATCGATTCGCTAACTGTGATCTGTTTTTCCCCTCGAACCCGCTTCACCACATAACAGGATCACCTGGAGCCAAGGTGAGACCCCGTAGGATATTAAGATGCTCTGTGTGTGTGTGTGTGTGTGTGTGTGTGTGTGTGTGTGTGTGTGTGTGTGTGTGTGTGTGTGTGTGTGTGTGTGTGTGTGTGCGTGTACGTGTGCGTGTGCGTGTGCGTGTGCGTGTGCGTGTGTGTGTGAAAGGAAGCTCTCCAGCACCTGCAATTAAACCTGTATCTATCCGAGACTCCTATCAGTGCTGCAGGAGTTCCCTGTAGTTTATGGATTTAGATGACACTTTGATGTGAAAGAGCTTTGCCAGATGGATGACAGTTATTTCCTCCTCACCACCGTGTGCCATATTTATGTGTCTAATGAAACTGTAGGGGATTCTTATTTTCAACATTTTGCTGGTCAAAATTTCGGATGTGCTTTTGAAACGGTCTCTTAGGGGCAGAGCTACAAAATGTGTGTGAGAAAAGTCAGATAACTGAAAAATCTTTTTGTAGTTCTAATCCTAATCGCTGTTTTTATGCTTTATCTTTTCAACATCAGGGTCAGAAAGGTGAACCCGGAGACATTACCGATGTAAGTTGACACCACACAGCACTGAAATACAACTCCTCGATCTTTTCATTTGAAAATATTCATTTGTAAATTGTTTTGGAGTTTCATATTTGAGGTAGAGATCTCTTTCATCCTTACATGAAACAGTTACAACCTCTTACTGGTAGCCAGTGTTGGAGGAAGTATCCAGATCCTTCACTTTAGTAATAAAGTAGCAATATAAAAATACACCATTACAAATAAAAGTCCTGCATCGAAAATGTCTTGTAAAAACGTATGTCAGTACTATTAGCAAAATGGACTTAGAAGTGAAAGTATCATTTAGGTATAATGGCCCTGTGAGTGTAGTTATTATTATTATTAGATTATTATTACTGATGCAACAAGTGTGTACGCTCTGACTAGTTGTCAGTAATAAAATAAATACTAATAATATAACTTAGCATTAATAGCACCAGTCTAAGAGAGAAAGCAGGCTGAGTCAGAGAGAGAGAGGGGAGGCAGGTCTGTGAGCCCACTCGTCAGGAGGACAGCCAAGTACAATAAGGCCTCCATACAATCCTCCATAAAGATCCCCAAAAGGCCAGTGGTGCTGCAGCGCTGCTGCACCTGGAACTGTTTTACCCCTCTGAGGGAATACAAGTCCACGGCAGGAAATAGGAAGGCATTGTTTATTGTATGTTCCTTATAATGCTTTGCCCGAAGAGATTAGCAATTAACAAGCCTGCTCTGATGGAGGAAAGATAATGTTTCCCCTCCGTGTGCAAAGAGAGCTAAACCTCACGTGTGCAAATACATCTGGTGAAGATCAGCTTTAGCTAGAAGTGGGCCTAAATTTAAAGAGTTCATGCGCTCCAACAGGCCTTCATACAGTATATGCCACATTCACATGACCTCAAAGATTAAAGATAACACTTTCTTTCCTTTGCTTGACCAGGTTGTAGGACCAAGAGGACCAGGTGGCCCAATGGTACGCACCAATTTCCTTTGAATGCTTGTACAATTTGCTTTATGTAAAGATAATTCAAGATAGAAAGAGACTGCATTTACAGTTATTGGTATAGGTATTATATTTAATTGCCAGTTGCAGTGGCAGGAAGTCTCATGTGACATAACAGTAGCAGAGTTCACAGCTGTTTCCTGTTTCTGCACCTCACATGTACATGAGATAACACCTGAAGTTAACCACTACTTCTCTGTCTCCTGTTCACCAGGGCCCACCAGGAGAGCAAGGAAACCGTGGATCAAGAGGAGATAAGGGAGAGAAGGTCAGTTTAAAAAAAAAAATTCACTCCCCACTTTTTGTCCTTTTCACACCAGAAACTAGCCCCTCGCTCTGCTCCTTTAAGAAGTACAGTATGTCCTATTGAATGTGATAGCTGTAGGTCTTTGGGGGGCGAGGTGGGTGGATGGGTGGGGTATCTGCTACAGGTCTGCAGAATGGCAGCCTTTCATTGAGCAGCTCGGTCTAACTAGTCATGTGTCGTTTCCATTAGGCTGTGTGGTCGGCTGAGATCTGGGTTGTTTAACAGATGTGGGACTGTCGGAGACTCATAATGTAAACCTCTGCTTCAATCCGAGGCCTCGAGTCAGTCGGTGTAGGGAATCAACGACGCCGCACTCGCCAGGCTTTGATCACTGAACTAATGTAACAACACTTAGATGTGATAATGGCTGCAGGCGCGAGGAGTTTATGTCTCGTAGTTATCTTGTTTATGCAGATTAGAGCACAAGTCGCATTGAGTTTTTGGCGAGCAGAGGGTTGAGCAGCCTGTTAGGTGTTCAGCACATTCCTTGCTCAGGATCCCCTTGCAGGGTAATTTGTCACTACATGCACAGAGGTATGCCAGGTAGTCTGATCGGGTCTGATAAATCATCAGCATGATCTATGTGCAACCTCTGCATCTTGGTGGTGCAAAGCTCTTTTTTGAGGTTTTCCTTTTAACTTCAAATATCCGGTTTGATTCAGTTGAAAAAGACAAACTTCAGTCCTGATGGATCTCTGTTTGCCACCAGCCAGTCAGGTGAAGTCAGGTTTACTCGTGTAGACCGTTTGGAGAAGATTCAACTGAGCATTAAGCTTCTGTCGACAGTTTCTGTTCTGTGTCGTCTGCCAGCAATTGTGTAATGATTTATCCAAAGTACTACTACTACTCAGTTCACATATTGGCACAAAGGCCTGAAATTAATCAATGGTGACTTGCAATGATTATTATTTAACACTCTCCTGCGCTCATGTATGCTTAGAAAGTCAGTGGTGTGTTTAAAGTTAATACAGCATCAAAACGGGATGACTTTTATTGATATGTAACTTGCATTAGCATTTCATATAAAATTGATGGTCTTAGTTGTCATAAAGCACATTGCACATAGAATTTTTTTTTAAATTTAAGCTGAACATTTGAGTAGAGCAAAAAATATTAGTAGTTTAATCAATAAGTCAACATATCCTCATCCAACAGTTTGTATAATATCTTACGGAAAAGTTGTTCCTCCTTTTTCGTTTGTTTTCCTGTGAATGTCCAGCAACACTTGCCATTTTCCGCTTGTTATATGTATACAGTCTTTTCAAAATAATCTTCTGTCTTCACAGGAAACAACTTCCTTAGGATTAGGCAAGAAAGCTACTTAGTTAGGTTTAGGAAAAGATCGTGGTTTGGCTTAAAATAACTCCGGAAGTGGCGTTATTTAATACGTAACTTACGTGACAAATAAATGACACGGGATACAAAGAGCAAAAGTCTGCTATTTTTTGACCCACCCATCTACCCAAACTCCTCCCTATGTGGCGTTTGTGCTCTTTACATTCCCTGGTTGACATTTATGTGAATTACACACAACTTCGTTTTGTGGGATATATACGAATTGCAGTGCATTACTTTTCGTAGGTATACTTATGAACGGTGTATGAGAACAGCATGAATAAGTCGATCAACAGAAAATGAGCCAGCTAGTATCTTAGTCATTGTTTAAGTTAAAACACCCAAAATCAACTGTTTCCAGCTTCTGAAATCTGAATATTTGCTTTTTTTTTGTTGTTTTCTATGATACAAACTGATTATATTTTGGTTTTGGACTGTTGGTTGGACAAAACGAGACATTTGAATATGTCAACATGGACTTTTTTACATTGTAATTTTTTGTTTCTTACTCTTTTCTCACATTTTATGGACCAAATGTTATTTAGATTTGACTTATTATTCAGAGCTTGCATCATTTGCTAATTTCAGATTACAAATAAGAATCTGATTGATTATTTGGTATGAGTCATTGATTTATTTTTAATATTATCTATCTATTTCAGGGAACCCATGGTCCCCGCGGCAGAGATGGTGAGCCTGGCACCCCCGGAAACCCCGGCCCCCCTGGACCTCCAGGACCTAATGGACCCCCTGGCCTCGGCGGAGTAAGTATCCCATGACGAGTAGGGGTGGGTTAGCATTCACTGCAGACGCAGGAGCTGACAGGTTGAACACTAATGCAAGGCCAAGAATGGGTTCACTTTGACTGGGTGGAATAAGCAGAGAGAAAGGGAAAATGGAGCCAAGAGCACAAAAGATGTGCGAAATGGCTGGCGTTGGGAGGAGGCAGCAAGACAACGGCGAGTAGATGCAGAGAGGGAGAATAGATCGAATGCCTCTCATTCTTTGTAGGAGAAAAGGAGGGAGGCGAGGTGGATGGAGGGGGGGGGAGGTGGAAGGGCAGGAGGTAGTATGATAGACTTGGGGAGGGGAAGGGAAGGAGCTTTTTTGGGGGAAACAAGGAGACTCTTTGTGAAGGAGAGAGATGAAAACTATTCACATGCCCTCTGTCTCTCCTCTGTCTGCATTAGGATTATTCACATAATACGCTCTGCTGCTCACAATCTATAAAAGCAGATTCTGCCAAAATGACACGGCATCCTCCAGACTAAAAATGATGCAAATAAATGACAGCACATTTGGCTTCTGAGATAAAATACTTTGCAAATTTGCATTATGGAAACTTAAACCAAACTTTTAAAGTTGGTGCAATCTGAAGTATTTCTTCTTGGCCTTTCATATATTCTAACTAGATGCTTTACCCTGCTGTCAATGTGACATCTTGACCTAAGGGTCTTAATTTCACTGAGATGTGATAAATGCATATAAAAGGCATGTAAACAACAGGCTTGATAAAAATATTAATGCTCTCTTTTCTTTTGCCTTTTCCAGAACTTTGCTGCTCAGATGGCTGGTGGTTTTGACGAGAAGGCTGGCGGCGCGCAGATGGGTGTGATGCAAGGACCAATGGTGAGCGAGCGATGATGACACCTGCTGCCACTCCCATGTTGTTGTTTTTTACAGTCGGCTGCTTATGTATCTGCCTGGATGCTATAGTCTTGGAAGGGGTCAGGAGCGAGGAGAAATTACCCGGGTTAAAGATCTGTGTTGGAAAGCATCTGCCCTATAGCATCTTTGAAACTTCTGCACTTTCACTTCCCTGGAGCAACTTCCTTACATGAACCAGAAAAGCATCACGTGGTTATCAAACATGAAAACTACAAAGTGGACATCATCATCATCATCATCATCTTCTTCACCAGGATAGGAGATACCCATGTAGGATTTTAAATCATCAAGGATGAGAGGAATTCAAGAATAATCCCAGCGATTTGTAGCATCACCTATGTTTTTTTTCTCCCCTCCTTTGTTAATGGGTTTGGGAAGAAAAAGAGATTAAAAAGTCAAGAAAAAGAAAAGAAACTACAAAGTTCTGGGTCCTGATGGAAAATAAACGCCTCACACGGAGTACAGAGGGGTCCTTTTATAAATTGAGGAAACAGCCATTGATCATCATTAGAGTTCAAGCCCATGAAAAGCCGCCGCTGCCGTCGGGTATGGCATGGCAGCCTGCCCGGGATGGAGCGGGGAGCACACTGGGAGCTATTTTGGTTTAGAGCTTGGCAGAGTCTCAGCCCAGCAGAGGTTTGAGAAGCCAGGAAGGGAGAGGGGGGGTGATCAGCTCCCAACAGCAAACAGCAGTCTGTGTGGCTTCCCTCCTACTGACTGCCCTTCCACATGTCTGTCTGAGAGCTCGCCACAATACTGCGTCCTTTTGAAGCCAACCCACGTTTACTTTGGCGTTTGCCGGCCTGCTGGGGTGAAAGAACAGACTGGACTGATGATTAATCACAAGTCAGGCTCATAACCCCGTATACACCTACTTGTATCCGTACTCCTACATACCAAACACTCAAACAACGCTCCCACTGAAATGCATGCTCACACACACATACGCATGTCTCTCAAACACACACTCAAAAGTCCAGAAGATATAGAGCTCCATTGATAGGTTTCTGCCCGCTGTGGTTAAAGACTTCCCACACCCACTGAAAGGTGACTTTCATTCGTTTCTGAGGACCACTGTGCCGCACTGTGACGTTTTCTTTGGCTGCCATCATTGATTTCTTTTTTAAGTATAACCATGATTCCAAAATGTGGGTTTATAAAAGCAGGCCTACTGAAAGGAATATGTTTATATCCAAGAGGGAAAAGCTGTCACAAGTAATCTGAATCAAGTTGTGTTTTCACTTAATTAAGAACTTTGAATTGAACTCTTACAGTCCTATCGTTCCTTGAACAGCTGATTGTAAGAGTGTGGGATTGAGACAGACAGAGAGAAAGAGAGAAGAAGCTATGGAGATCTGGCTCATCACCTCCACAGAATGTGGTTTTCTCTTGCTGAGCAGTGAAGCGTGAAGTAGAAATTACTTTGGCGTGTGACTCCAGCCGAGAGCAGATTAAGGATCAGTCAGAGAGAAGATAGTTGAAGAGATCTCAGCTCCTATTTTGATGCCTAAAATCTAACATTTAGGGAGGAAATATTTCTGCAGCAGTTCAGTTTTATGTTGTTTTTCATTCAATGTCAAAGTGCAAAAAGCTATGTAAAGTTCAAACACTCCTCTTAAGAGTACAGCACTGCCACTGGTGACCTTTGAACTGTAGAAACACGCAACAGGTGGGAAAAAAGAGCTGAGAGGAGACAGAGGGGGCGTAGACTGTAAAAAAAGAAGATGATAGAGAGCAAGAGAAAGTCCAAATGCAGCTGGGGAATTTCAAACGATTTATGGATTTGACAAGTGGAGCCGTTGAGTTTGGTGTAGCTTCAGGGCTAAGCAGGTGATATTGTTTTTATAGCTTCTGACAGAATTCAAGTAGACAAAAACTCGTCCTTTCTCCTCAACTCCCACTCTCAGAACTGCAAAATGTAAAAAACAACTGTGCACTAGTGTTTTATGTGTTAGTTTAAACAGTGTGTATTGGTGAAGGATGTGTTTATATGTTGTTAGCCTGATGTTGTGTCTCTTGTCTCTTGTCTCCACCTTAGGGCCCTATGGGTCCCAGAGGACCACCTGGCCCCACCGGATCACCTGTAAGTACCTCCTGTATGCCCCAGACAACACACAACCCGCGTGCACCTGTAGAGCAGATCCTGTGGTCGCCCACAGACAGGCTAGGCTAAATCTCATAATAGTAATGTGCTTGATGCTGTGTACATACGCCACATTGTCTACTTCACCCTGAGTGTATTTAATAATATTAATGACCCCAAAATGACCAGTGACTTTGCAAAACTCCAACAAGGCGAGCACACCGCAGGCTGTCAGAGATAAATGTTTACACACGGCCCTGTGCACACGGAGAATACTCCAGTCTCACAGCTGCAGGCTGCGGGGCTTTTTCCTCTCTCACAACACAGAACACCTGACAATTTAGCTTCCACAGAGCCTACTGGGCTTACAACCCACAACCAAGATCTACCTGCAGCCCTTTGAGCCCTCCCAGCCTCCCGAGTAAAGCTATTAAGTTGTAGGCAATGCCAGCTGACATGCCTCGACTTGATGTTGTAGTCACCCTGAGCCAGACATTTGGAGACGCAGATTTTTCTCCTTGAACACCTTTGACTGCTTTTAGACAGGATTCAAACAGACTAACAGAGTAGATGTTGTAGGGAAGTAGCCGCAGTATGACGATGTAGACAAACAGTCACAGTGATACAGTATACAGCAATGATCCTCAAAGTGTATCATTAAAAAGTGCATATCTACAGATGGGGACCATTTGCAGCAATAAAACAAGCATAGTGTGTCCTTTCCTCCCACCCATGTTAGCTTTGGGCCACACAGCAATAAATTCATTATTTGTAAGTTGAAGCACTCACTGAAAGTCAGCTTTAGACTGATACATTTAAGGATCTGGATTTATTAGGACTATGCCAGTCTTGCTACTGTTCATTTTCTGAAAGCTTTTAAGATCAATTACTTGAAATGTAGGCTATAAATCCTGTCAGGTTGAATCCAAATGCAATTTGAATAAAATCCCCCTCTGTTTAAAAGGTATATAAGTGGGATTAACATTCAATAGCTTGGAAATTCCCCCGCTGTGAGACTATTAAAGGATAATCTCATTTTATCTTATCTTAACGGGTTTCTTAACATGAAGTTTTAGAATACAAATCGTTCCTATGACATCTAAGAGTACAAATGGTAGTAAGCATCATACTTAATAGGTGTTACGATTATGAGGGGGTCCTTGGAAAAGTCCCTTGTGAACAGTACTATAAAGAAGTAGTTAGTTTTATTCGATACTGCTGCAGGTGTATATATACTTGATTTTGCTCTACCGTGTATTGCGATTCAACTAACTATTCATTTTAAACTGTAAATTAAGATATGCTATTAAATTAGCTACAAATTAAATAGATTTACTACAAAACCAATCTGTAATATAGCCTTTATACAACTGTTGTCACACAATCACAGTTGTCGTTACAAGATTTACAGCCTGAATAACAATATATTTTTATTATCAGTGGATGTGGTGACGGCTGTCATTTATGATTAATTAATTATTAATTGGTTAATTGATTGTTTGGTCTATAAAATGGGTTACTAAAGCCCAAGTTGACATATTCAAATTGCTCATTTTGTCCGACCGACAATACAAAACTCAAAGATATTCAATTTACTATCATAGACGATGAAGAAAACCAGCAAAAAAATCTCATTCGAGAAGCTGGAGCCAGTGAATACTTTAGTATTTTTGCTTTAAAAAATGACTTAACTGGTCATTTGATTATCAAAATATCCGGTAATTTCTGTCTATCTGCTAATTCTTTAATAGATCCACAGTAGTACATTCACAGTAATTGCTTTTTATTAATATTATTTAGCCTCCTCTCAGGCACTGCATATAAAAAGTTTCCCTCTCATCAAACAGCCTCTCTTCTTTCTACATCCCAGGGCCCACAAGGTTTCCAAGGCAACCCAGGAGAGGCTGGAGAGCCCGGACAGTCTGTAAGTATCCCACAGCGTACCAGTCCTTCCAGTCCTCACTTCATGGTTCATATAAATACTTGCTCTATAGCCTATAAACTTCCTCTCCTCCTTCTTTTCTTCTTCATGTGGAAACTTCAGTCACCTCCCTGCCGCTAAACTACATTTCCATAAAGTCTCCAAACACTTTCTAACCTTTCATTGCTCACCGCTAACTTCTATATATCCTGCTCTATTTGACCAGCCAGCTCCTTCAGTTTCAACATTTATAACCCTCTTCAAGTCGACACTCACGTCTCAAACTCGAGCCTGAACCGACCTTCTGCTGATTTACTCTCTTCTTTGTGGGGAACAGATCTGCAGTTTTCTCATGATTTTCATTTTCATCTTCCCACTGACATCTTCCAGTGATTGTTGTACCTCTCCTGCTCTGTCAGATGATTCCTCACCCCTTACATAACTCCTCTCAGACAGAGGACCAAATCCAATTTTCTTTAGTTTTTATTTTCTGTTCTTCTTTCAAGTCCTACTTTTAGTTTTCTCCCTCCTTGCTGCCCCAGCTCTACCCCCTCTCTACCCCTACTCACCCCTAACTTCACCCTCCCCTGTCCTTCCCGTTCCCTCAGCAGGTCGACAACACAGCCCGGGTCTCCCCACTGCTGCGTTAATCTGCTCCCGTGGAGTTCAGATATGCAACCTCAGCATTATCATCATTATGTGCAATTAAAATCAAGCTTCCTTCCAGAAAATAACTTGACAGTAACTGTTGTAGACGGGTTGAAGTGTTTGTGAACACCAGAGATTATTTCATCCTTTGAAATCACAAGAGCAGAAAATTACCAACGAGATGTTTTTTAATTAGCTAAATCAGTTTGGTATTATAACATAGCCTTTATTACTGTTGCAGGTCGGTGTTTATTCAACATTATAGCAAAGAAAAAGAGAGAGAAAAGTTATTTAGATAGAAAAATAGTCAGCCCACATTAAGCGAGAAAGCTGAGAAAGAAACTGTCAGGCAGAAAGAGAAACAGATGGAAACATCTGGACTTCATACTAAGGACTTTGGATAAGGATGTTAAAGTATTTGTTCGATCTTTTTGGCCTAATCTCTCCTATAAATCCTGCTGATTCTGATCTCATTGAAAAATACCGTCATTATGAATGGAACTATTGTCTATGAATGTAATTACTTGTATTTGCTTTTATACAAACAGATGCCCACATTAGTTAGAAAACAAATTTCAATATGTTTAAGATCAGCAAGATTGTGTCAATGTCATTTTTATTCATGTGAGCCATAACTGAAGTAGCTGTTTTTGATTAATAGTAGTAAACACATTATGGCCTCAGCGTGCTGAGTGTAACACAGGGCTGGTTGTAAAGTCAGTAGACACCACATGCTAAGAATTATAAGTCTAAACTACGTGATGTTGCCCTCTGTTGGTTATGAATGGAAGCTTGTGTCTCACCTTTGCTTGTTTTTTCTCTTTACTAATCCAGGGCCCCATGGGTCCCCGCGGCCCCTCTGGATCTTCTGGAAAACCTGGAGATGATGTAAGTGTGTCTGTCACAACTTTATAAAACTGTAAATACATTAAGCAGCAACTCTGACAAGGCTCATACAAAGTTACTGTTCTCATATCATCTATTCTGGGTGTATTCTATAAAACATCATCTTCGCTGAACATCCTCTAAATTAGACCTAAAAGACGGAGGAATAAATGCTCGTGTCCTTTTTCTGACTCCACAGACAGAAATATTGTTTTACTGTCATGATTATCAAACTGGAGGTGAAATATGCTGAGCATTAATTTCCCATTTCTTTAGACACATAATATTTACATGAAAACACATTTTCATTTTTGCTTATTTGTTGGTCGTTTTAAGGATACTATTGTAAAGTATAAATCACAGTGTCTCTATAGTAAATTTTCTGTCTTGCTGTTCTATCATTTTGTATCTGAATGTAATTTTCAACATCTAGTTGGTCTTTCAAAGCCATATCTACAGTGTCTGATATTTTTTAGTTTTGTACTATTACTGCAATACTACCATAGAAAATACACGATTAAATAATGTGCAATACATTATGCAGTATATACGGTTTCAATCAAAAACTAACAGTCCATGGACTTTGTAATTGTGGGTTAAACTAACACAGTAACTATGACATTACATTCAGACCTTTATATTCACTGATTTGTACAGTAGGCCTATGAGTGGATCTTTGACATCTTTTATTGGAGCTCACATTACTTTCTCTTTTTAAACTGAGAAGGGATCCTCAGTCAGCCAGCGTTACGCTTCACCTGAAATGCTTCAACACATTGACATATTGCTTATTTACCTGACACAAGGATCTCATACATCAACATGTCATTCCTACGTTTAGCCACACGATGGCAGCAGACATGACATGTCACAATGTGTCCACTAGGAGTGCACATTCTCACCATCACATCAACTAAATTAAATACAAAGGACCACATTTTACATTTTAAAAAAGAGCACTTACATGAAATTTATGAATTCACACATTTTAAATGAAATGTTCTCACAGCTTTTCCTCTCCGTTCCTGTTTTAGGGTGAGGCTGGCAAACCTGGCAAAGGAGGAGACCGTGGACCTTCTGGACCTCAGGTGAGATTTATTTTCGTTTTTAAAGCACTGAGCGTTTTGGTAATGAGGAGTCTCACATGGCACTAGTTTCCAACCTCTGGGTCCCGACCCCCTCTAGGGGTCGCCAAAGCTTCACGGGGGTCAGGGAGCCCTTCTTGATTTTAAGGAGTGTACGACAACTTTTTTATTAAAATATACAGTTGGCATATATCTCAGCATTTCATTAATTTCTGTGAAAAAAACTAAATGGAATTGTTATTTTTAAAGTTTGGATTATTATTCAAAATATACATTTTAAACAAATCTCACAGGATAAGGGCACGGTGAAGACCTGAACACAAGTTATATTCACAGAGCCTTCCCTCTCTGTTAAACAGCCTCGTCCTGCATGATTTTTAAAAAAAATTATATATATACACACACACAATATAGATAATTGTATTAAAAGTCCCTGAAAATAACAGGAAAAATCATCTCTGATGCAATATTCACAGGAAATAATCTGCTCAAAATTCATTCAAATTGCTCATATTACACAAACTTCCTGCAGTTATTGTGTTCACTATTTGGGTTGATTGTATAGTTTCTCAGTTATTCTGTACTGTTATTGTTATACATTGAATATAATATGAAATATCCATAAAATATGTCACTTACGTACTTACTTACTTTGACTTTATTGACCACCTTAGTGGAAATGTGTCTTTGGCTTCTCTAGTACATTAAAGATGGGTCACTTAGGGGTCGTCAGTTTACTCAATGATAGAAAAGGGGTCTTCTGAGGGAAAAGGTTTGGAACCATTGTCACATGGTACACTGTAAGGTTGTATTGTGTTGTGGTGGTCTGAAACCAGTCTGGTAATGGGTCTGATTTGGGGGATCAGCACAATCTTTTATCTGAACGTTTATACTCTAATGGACTTTTACTTACATTACATTGATTATACAATAAAGCACCATAACTGACAATAATGATGGATCACTGTATAGACTGAGTGTTTCTAGATTGTGATTAGAGTTCATATCTGTAAATTAATTTACATTACATTATAAGTTACAGATGGAATCATTTATCATCTCAAGCAGAGAATCAGAGCATTTTTCCTTTTTGGGCTGAAGATCCCATGTGGCCAATATTTACAGTTGGAGCCAAAACTGGACATTGAAAGTACATTTCAATAGATCCGCTAATGGAAATAACTGCTTTGAAACTTGTTTAATGTATCAGGGGGGAAATCTATCCTGATGTAATCTGCTTCCCACTCAGTGGAGGAAATCTTGACAGCAACATTATTTTATACGCTTAGCTTCATATTCTTTCCCTCTCCTGTATATTAATCTCCTGCATCCTCTTTCATCACAGGGAGCTCGTGGATTCCCAGGAACTCCTGGCCTTCCTGGCATCAAGGGACACAGAGTGAGTGTGTTGGTCGCCTATTAATGATTTCCAGGAAAATGTAGGTCTGTTTATTGTTTTCCTAACTGTGCACCGTCTTTCTGCTCTTTCTTTTAGGGTTATTCAGGTCTTGATGGTGTAAAGGGAGAGACCGGAGCTCTTGGGTCTAAGGTAGGATTTTATTCTTTGTGTGTACGCTCTGTTTTCCAGTTAATTAAGGGACTGCTTAACTGTTTGTGTGTCTCTATGTGTCTAGTAAAAAGGATAGCAAAATTAGGGATGCACCAAGCCAACTTTTTTAGTCCCGAAACCAATAGCAATACCTGGGCTTTGGGTATCATCCGATACCGAGTGCCGATCCTATACCAGTGTTTAATTAATAAGATGTATGCTTCACTGTGTGGAAGTG
Organism: Sebastes fasciatus; assembly: GCF_043250625.1. Classification (NCBI taxonomy): domain Eukaryota; kingdom Metazoa; phylum Chordata; class Actinopteri; order Perciformes; family Sebastidae; genus Sebastes; species Sebastes fasciatus. The sequence continues at coordinate 31,146,487 of NC_133795.1, read as the reverse complement.
ACTGGGATCATTCTTTTATGTGTCTGACAACATCAGGCCTGACTTAAACATTGATTTCCTAACTTTATAAAACAAAATGTAACAAATAAATACAAATACATATAATAGATATAAAGTTAGTTACTGAATTGTTCTTTATCATTAAAATAATACATTATTTTAATAATAAAGATCGTGCACCAGCAACTTGATAAAACATCTTCAACATTAACAGGAATTACAATTCAAGTGTGAACCTTTATAATGCAGTAACAAATTGGTCAAAACTTACACAAGAATTAAAATTACAGTATATAATGTATATAGTATATAAACATAAAATTGAATTGAAAAGATCGGTCCCATTGTCACGATACCCGATCCAGCTATTTGAGTCAGTATCGGCCCGATATCCGATCCTTTATCAGTATCGGTGCATCTCTAAGCAAAATACAACATCAGTAACAATTGGTATGAGATTGTCATTGATTCCAGGAAGAGTAGCTGTTGCCAAGATTACCAATGCTAACAGCCAAGTATTTCTTCCTGTCTTTAGGGTGAGTCTGGTGCTCCCGGAGAGAACGGCGCCCCCGGACCGATGGTGTGTAATTCTGGACGTCACAACAACAATATGTGAAAACAAAATAAACATGTACAAAGCTAGATTCAGTTATAATGATGAAGTGATTGATCTCCTCCTCTCCCTCACCTACACAGGGACCCCGTGGTTTGCCTGGCGAGAGAGGACGTCCTGGACCCAGTGGAGTTGCTGTGAGTGGCGTCTTTTTATCAAAAACTCATCATCTGATTCACAACAGATGGATTACATGATTCATTTTGCTTTATTAGTGTCTACAATAGAGTCAGGCAGCATATTCTGTACTCTTTACAGAGATGCTCACAAGTCTCAAGCCTCTCATGATTGTAATGAACGTTCTAACATCTGCTGCACGCCATCCGGTCTGCACAGAACACAGTATAGCTATATCTAAGGAATTCAAAGCATTTACTATATAATTACTATTTTATCTATTAGCATGCAGCATTGAATAGTTGTTTGAGATATGATCACTTTAAACAGCCAATTGCAATGCAATATGAAAAACACACACAATGAAAACTAAAGCAAATAAATGTATTTTGCCCCTAAAAATGGATATAGATATAAACGTCACTCAGGGTACAACCGTACTGTGCCTCCAATTAATGACAGTTTATAATCTACTGTCATTTAACCTTTTAGCCTCTCAAACCCAGAGATGCTCACAAGTCATTTTTTGTAAGTCAAAGTCAAGTCTCAACTCACTGTGGGTGTGACTGAAGTGCGACTTGAGTCCAAGTCCAAAGTCCAAGTCCCCATCTCTGTACTCTAATTCAAAGGAGTTCTTTTATTTGTTAATTGACACTTGCTAATAACTGCACTGTAATTCAGAGGAGATAAACTCAATGTGTCCAGTGTAATCCTTTACACAACCCTGTACCAGTTTCCTGAATTGAAAAGTTTTGTATAAGTAATTAACAGGGCTGTCAAAGTTAGCACGATAATAACTTTTAGGTTGTAGCAGGCTCTGTTTTAAAGCTAGAGTGAAGATACTGGTGTCAAACTAGAAAAACCAAAGAAATCTATTGGTACCAACTATGTCATACTAGCTTGTCGTGAAAGAGACTAAATAATGCTCCAAACTTACGCTAAATTTTGGCGAGGAAAAACTGGCATGGCCATGGTTTAAAGGGGTCCCTTGACCTCTGACCTCAAGATATGTGAATGAAAATGGGTTTTATGGGTACCCACGAGTCTCCCCTTTACAGACATGCCCACTTTATGATAATCACATGCAGTTTGAGGCAAGTCATAGTCAAGTCAGCACACTGACACACTGACAGCTGCTGTTGCCTGTTGGGTTGCAGTTTGCCATGATATGATTTGAGCATATTATTTTATGCTAAATGCAGTACCTGTGAGGGTTTATGGACAATATTTGTCATTGTTTTGTGTCGTTAATTAATTTCCAATAATAAATATATACATATATTTTCTTAAAGCAAGCATATTTGCCCACTCCCATGTTGATAAGAGTGTTAAATATTTGACAAATCTCCCTTTAAGGTACATTTAAACAGATAAAAAATGTGTGATTAATTTGCGATTAATCGTGATTGAATATTTTAGGTAATTAATAAAACATTAGGACCAACGTTTTTGATGCCATGTACTGAAAATGTATTGTTTATTTCAGGGAGCACGTGGAAATGATGGCTTAGCCGGTCCTGCTGGTCCCCCAGTAAGTATCATATTTGGTCTCATTTAATTCATTTTCATCATTTTATTTTCATTTTCATGAATTTAGTAAGAAATACTGTGTATGAAATCCATCTCCACTTCTCCACACACAACCCCCTCTGTACACCTGGATGTCAGTTATTAATAGCTGAGCTGAGCTGACAGTCTGTCTCTCTCTCTCTCTGTAGGGCCCTGTCGGTCCCTCTGGAGCTCCAGGCTTCCCTGGCTCTCCTGGTACAAAGGTAAGTCTCAAGTTACCTAAAAGCACCCCCACTTCCTCTTCATCTTCACCTTTGTTGAGTTTATTCTGTGAATGAGAGTAAGTAACTGTCTGTCCCTTCCTTTCTATGAGAAAACTAACCAGCACAATTGAACTTCCGCCCACTTACTTTGGATTTATTTCTCTGGTACAAAAACAAAGTTGTGTGCGAGTGTGTGTGAATTCTGTGTAGTTAGAAAAAGACTTTCTTGAATCAAATTAAAAAGGTTGATATCTCAGAAAATGGCAGCTCGCAGCTCAGGGAGGATTTTGTGGGGACAAGTTGAAATGCTTAAGTGAAATCGGAGAAGGCTGCTCCGCATTGAAAAGTGCTTTAAGCCTCCATCTGTGTGGAAAATTATGGAGGAGGGGGTTTTAAAGTGTTATTCTCCCTCTCTTACTCGCTCTTACTGTCTTTTCTCTCTCTGCTTTGCATCTGATTTATTCCCCCTGCATGGCAGACAGACTCAGCTCTGTGCTCCAGGGCCCAGTGCTGCTGGTTTGCTTTCTTCAAGCCCCTTGATAGTTTGGGAAATCTTTTAGGAATTACAAAGTATCTCTTTACAAAATCCAGGAGTTTCCCTTGAAGTAATCAAGGCGAGCTAGACTCAAGATGTGAAAAAATGCGGCGTCTGTGTGTGTTTATGTATTGTATCAACTTACAACTATAAACACTTTGTGTTTGTCTGCAGGCGAGTCTGTGTGTGAATGTGTGTCTTTGTGTGACTTTGTAGTATTGGAGGAAGTGTCCCATGGTGAGGAATGTTAAAAATCTCATATTTCGTTATGGTGCTGTACCTTCAGGAGCCTGAGAGCTCATGAAAAGAAGCCTCGTTTTCTTCTTTTTCCTCTCTGAGCATTATGAGCAAGGCTTTGCAGTAAAAAGGACCCAAGACTAACACAATAAAAAGCCAGCTAGACAAAAAACAACACACTTATCTGAACCTCAACTGACTATAAACCGTGCTCCTGAACTGAAAAGATCTAACCAAGCAAGGCAACTTGTACCCAGCTCCAGTTCAGTTTTGACATTGTATTATTTATAAAAGCCAAACTACCGCCTCTAAAATGCTGAGAATTTCTTCCACAACTTTCCATAAAACTGGCAGATGTAGATGTTCCTCTCTTTGTTCCACTTTTCACTTTAGTTTAAGAGCTAGTAAAATATTGGCCTTGAAAGTGGGCTTTTGGGAAAAGAAAAATTCACAACATCACCATTTTTCACAAACCCTCTATTATGTCATACTATTGAGTCTGTGAAGCTACAAAGCTGCAGCAATAACAAAGGAATTCAATTCACCAACATGCTGAAAAAGCTGAAAAGCACCTGTGTGGTAAGACCTCTGGCTAGTGTCCATACTGTAGGTTAGATAAGTCTTATTTCAATACTGAACCAGAAGGTCTGCACAACATTATGCACCTGGCTTTGGATAGCACACTTTAAACAACATTGAAAAGGCAGACAATAGATTATTTTGTTTATTTAAATGTTAAACTCCATTAAACTCCAAAAATGTGTTTCCGGACAACGGTTCGTTTTCAGTTTTTTTCTCTAATTCATCCAGATAATATCCAATTTATCAATTAGTTTTAGTCAGCCCATTCACAGAATTATTATACGAATAATGTACATACACAGTTTATATATTTGGCATCTATGCTCTGACTTCATCAGCAGGGCTCAACAATAAAGCTTGCCCGCTTGCCTGAGGCAAGTAAAATGCCCTGTTGGGCTAGTAAATCTATAACTCACTTGCCTGATTGGGCAAGTGGTAAAAAACGATTAGACACATCTTTTTTTCAGAGCTGATGATGGAAGTAGCTAAGGATTTAGCCATCTCGCTTCCTTCTCATCTCTGTTGAGAGTTGTACGTGTGCAATACCGATCGGTGACTCAAGAGAATGGCGGCAGATAAAGACAAAGTTTATGAGCTGAAGCGCAAGCGCGGATTTGGGCAAAAGTCACACTATGTATTGCGCAGTTTTCTACAAGTTCGAGAGCAATGCGGATAAAACATGACAATTAACTTTAGTCTTTGTTGTTATTTGATAAACACTAAAAAATAAAACAATTTGTTTAGGGGCAAGTAAAAACTGAGTCAGGCAAGTGAAAAAATACATTAACGTTGAACCCTGACCAGTACAATACTTAGTGAACTGAGATGGACCTAAATTTATCAGCAGACTAAGAAGAAGATAATTATTCACTTAAGTTCAAGTAACAGCGAATTTCTTATTATGAAAAGCAGCAAATGAAAATACATATAGGTTTAAGGTCGGCAATGATGCCATTCATAAACCATAGAACAGGACAATTCAGATGTAGGCCTAATTAGTATATGAAGAATAACAAAGCAAGATGTCACATAAAACACTTTAAACATTAGAGTTGAAATATGTCTCTGTTGTTAAGCTGAATATGAAGTGTGTGAGGAAAATGTTTATGCGACAAAAGCCATGTGTGTTTCCTGTTAAGCCACTGTCATCACAGGGAAATAATTATGTGAATAAAGCTGTGTGCAGCAAGACAACAGTGGCGTTATGTTTAAGTCCCCAAAACAACAGCAACAAGGAGTTAACATGCTACAAACCATTCAGCCCACAGCACTCATACTAATACTCAAACACAACACAACAAGTCGAAAGAAAAATGAGCTCAGCAACCACAAGGAATAAATTCACTATTAATTCCAAATAGTACTTCATATAGGTAGAAGACAGCCACATAAGATCAGATTTTAACAACCAGCAGCAGAAGCAAACACCCCGAAGTATAATCTGCAGCCAGAAGCACACAAACTCCAGCAAAACAGAGTCAACAGACATCCAATCATGATTTACTGTACATGTACATGGCATTTCAGGTAGATAGCTAATGTAAGAGTGGTGAACGGAGTCGTGGTCTCAGCAGGAAACATGATTATTTCCCCTCAATTTAGCTAAACCGTCCTGATGGACGGGCTGGCTTGCTTGTGAAATGCTATATGAGCACGTGTAGCGGTAGTTAAATATAAATGTGTATATAGAGTTAAAGCTAGCTACAAAAAAAGGAAGTGGCAAAACAGATCTTTCACTGCAGTAAAAGTAGAAATACCACAATTTAAAAATACTTACTTAATGTTACAAGTAAAAGTCCTGTATTCAAAACCTTACTTAAGTAAAAGTACGTATTATCAGCAAAAGTACTTAAAGTGTAATCTACTCACTATACAGACAAAGTGGGCTCTGTCAGGGTACCATTTTTATTTAATATTGAAATATTGTTATTATTATTATTGATGCATTAATATGGAAGCACCATTTTAATATTGTAGCCAACCGCGATAGAGATAATTTGACTCATGTTATATACTCTCCATCAGCTTAATTTCCTGTATAACAACAATGCCTTGTGTTTGTATAAAATCTTCATTTGCAAAGTAACTGCAACTGTCAGATAAATGTAGTGCAGTATAAGTATAAAGTGGCTTCAAATTAAAATTCTCAAGTAAAGTACAAGGATCTCAGAATTGTACTTAAGTACAGTACTTGAGTAAATGTCCTTCCACATTAGATTGCTGTGCTGTTATTTATGTCTTGTCACTGTTAAAGTATTTTGCCATTATAAGGTAGATCCTACATCTTACTCAGAAAACATTTTCATATTTTATTCTATTTATACTCTTCTGACTCTGCACAGTTGCAGCTAATGTTACATGTATGTTAAGAAACCTCTTTCATACTTTCTGTTTTCTTTTTATTTCATTAATCTTATCAGATGAGTTCCTCTTTCACATTTCACACATTTATACAGTAGTGGTTTTCAATTGTTTTTGCTGTTTTCTACCTTAAATTTTAAACACTTTAAACTATTTTTGAGCAACACTGGTCACTTGAAATGCACATTTGCAATATCTTTGTGTATTTCTACTTTTAGGATTGTGTATATGTGCTTTAACCTATTAAGTCTTCCCTTTATTGCATGCTTGAGACCATTTGATTTAAAAAAAAAAATGTAAATTCAGTTCAAGCTCTTGGTTTGTAGCTTGTTTTCTGTTGGATTTGTTTGTTTTATTTTATCTGATTACCAATTATTATATGTACTGAAACATCCCAAGATCTTTGCTTACATATTCATGTAATGTCATCTCTTCTTTCCTCTCTTTTGCTAACCAGGGAGAAGCTGGTCCTACTGGTGCTCGTGGACCTGAGGGTGGTCAGGGACCTCGTGGAGAATCTGGGACTCCTGGATCATCCGGACCTTCTGGCGCTTCTGTACGTGATGATATAAACATGTATTTAAAAGAAGTATTATATTAACTATAGCGAAGCATTACGTAGTTACTGAGGAGAATTTCATGATACTCAATTTTGAGGCAACTACTATTATTTTTTTCACGTGATAAATGAACTGAACTGTAGAAAGGCTGTTAATAACAACATATTTATAACATTGATCAGACTGATCACTCCCAGATCAATAACTGAATCACGGCCAGTTATGATTATTGCGGTGCATTCACTTGCTTTGTCTCTTTCTATCTTCAGGGTAACCCTGGTACTGATGGTATCCCTGGATCCAAAGGATCAGCTGTAAGTTTAACAACTCTTTTTCTGTCTGCATTTCAAACTGACAACCACTTACTGTGTATTTCCCTGTTTAACTATTGTCCAGTAGGCTGGAGGCGCAGGTGATGTTTTCTCATACACTCAATTTCAGAACCGATCTATAGTATGCCTATATGCATGTCTGTTACATTTGCATTTAAAAGGTAGAAGGCCAGGACTATTACATCTTAAGTGATTATGGACAACTTGAAGGGCATTATCTCACTTATACCATGGTCATTTGCCAAAGAAAAAAATAAGACCATTTATTTATATTTCCATGCGTTTTGCAATCAAAATCGATAGTTTTTCACAGGCCGTTTTCCTGGTAACACCTGGGGGTTTACTAATACCTGGAACAAGCATTAGCATCCTATAAGTTGCTTGTGCAATGGAACCGTTGTTCACTGCTCCAGGAAATAGGACAGACCTATGATACGACTTGACAACGGGAGATATTTTTAGCCCGCTCAGCTCGTTTGGCTCAGCTGTTAGTCAGAAAGCATTGTCCCAAAATCAATATCAAGACTTTTACGAACAAATGAAGGCACATGATATTGATCTTGCCCAGTTATGTTGGCTATTTTAAAGTTTTCTTTATTTTTAATTTTTTATTATTTTTTATTTTTTCTATCTTTATTTTTCATTTATTTATTTATTTTATCCATTTTTTGTTTTTGTTTTTCATTTCATCCATATTTCATTTTATTTTATTTTGTTATAAGAAAAAAAAAAAAACCTTCTCAACTGGCCAGGCATGGGCCATGCTCAGAAAAGGGCAAAAGCCCTGAGCTATCAACCAGGCTCATGAATTTACATTACGTTACATTATGAACAGCACAAAATCCCTTTGAGCTTCTGTCACATCTTGAATACTTGAGACGAGCCTCTTCTTCAATGCACAACACAGTCAGTTTGAGTTAAACATCGCAGTTGTAGCCACTGTTGTCACTGATGCTTTTATACTTAGTGCAGAATTTATACCAGTTCACAAACAATGGGTCAATGTCTTCTTATTTACACAGAGCACATGAGAATTAATTATGAAAGTTACACTGACATAATTATTCTCTTACAGTAAAATCACTGTGGTAATGTATTGGACATTGGATGGATGGATTGATGGATGGTTGAGTGACGTCATGTCTCTTCCTCTGTAGGGTGCTCCTGGTATCGCTGGTGCTCCTGGTTTCCCTGGACCTCGCGGGCCTCCCGGGCCTCAGGGAGCAACTGGACCTCTCGGGCCCAAAGGAACATCTGTATGTACTCAGCGAATCATTCACTAACCAGAGATTCATTGGAGTTGTGTGGAAACACTTTATGTCCAATTTTAGTGCCAGTTTTCAATTTATCTTTGCTGCTTATTACATATTCCAAATAATAACATGGCTCAGAAAACAATGATACCAACCTGCTGCTTTCTCTTTCTCTGTCTGTCTATCTGTTATTGTTTAGGGAGACCCAGGTATCCCAGGGTTCAAGGGAGAAGCTGGACCCAAAGGAGAATTTGTGAGTTTTATTTTGTTGTCTTTTGTTTGTGTATTCCCTGATTATTCGAAATCGAAACATTGATATCTACCGACTCCACAGTATCTAGCCAAATAATAAGTGTGGATAGCAAACTTGTAAGATAAGTATGTTTGAAATTAGCAGATTATAATACTTCAAATGAAATGATCTGGATGGACTCAGTACTTCTGAGGGTTTCTCATGTAGTCTGAGAAATGCAAAACATATAAACCCAAAGTAGAGTTTCCTCACATAAAGTCTTTCTTTCTTCCTGTAATAATCTGATCTGTTGCGGGTGTGTGTTTCCAGGGACCGGTTGGTATTCAGGGACTTCATGGCCCACAAGGAGAAGAAGGCAAGAGAGGACCCAGGGGTGAGGCTGGTGCTGCTGGACCACTTGGACCTCCTGGAGAGAGAGTGAGTACCATCCAACTGGTTAAAAACAACTGGCAACACAACAGAATAACAAGTTCCCTCCAGTGTAGACCAAGGTTGTCAACTATTTTCATTGTTATAGATCTCTTAGTGGCCCAATATGATAAAGTTTTGTCCCACAAAGTTTGTACGTGAAAGTCTTTGTCGCAGTTGTCGAAGTGATGAGTTGCGTAGGTGTGTATATTGCACATTTGGAGATAATACTGGTGAGAGTGAAACTAGTTTCTGCATTTTTAATGAGTATAATTTCAATCAAATTAAATTTTTAATAAAATGAACCTTTATTTTGCTGGTCACCACCTGGGAACCCGTTTAAGGACCACAATGAGATTCAGTGACTTTGATAATGTTGTTATAATCATAAACCTGACTCTGGTTTTGTGTTTTGTCTGTATAGGGATCTCCCGGTAATCGTGGTTTCCCTGGTCAAGATGGTCTGGCTGGTCCCAAGGTGAGCATCATTACAGTTCCACTCGTTCCTGAGATATCTCGTTATTATTGCTGTGGGAACAGAGGATCGGCTCTGAAAGAGAAAATGAACGTGGATGCATTTAGAGGGAACAGACCTGGCAGAGGGAGGAAGAGATAAGGAAATTTATGCAGCTTATGCGTCAATAGTCACGGGTGTAAATCGGGTGCGAAACTGACAATTAACATATTCAATCTGCTGCATATTGCATTTAGAAATTGCTGTTGACAGTGTTGTCATTGGTTTCTATGTGCTTTTGACCGCTGCAGTGAGAAAATAAAATTTCCGAATCACCTAAATCACAATATTGTCCCATACTGTAGGACTGCTTAAAAATCACTCAGTAACCTTCAAATCCAACCATAGAGAAGATAAGGCTCTCACTATTCTAGTACTGTAGAGTACTGTAGTGGCATCACAACCTACAAATCCGTATTACATTGTAAGTCTCTGCAGAATTTGAGAACTGACATTATTCTGCTGCAGCAGAGTAACAACACTCTTTAGGTTTAAAGCTGCAATCTACGTCCACACAACTTTAAAGCTCTACGGGTGGTGAGCCTCTGCAGAATTGAGTTTTCTTTTGTCAGCTGCAGTTGATCCTGTGCACGTGACCAACAGACAACCAACAAACTGGACAAAATGTCCCCAAAACTGAATATTTCCACCTTTAGGCACCTTTAAAGTACAAGCAGTAATGACAATAACACAAAAAGGCCATTTGAATTTAGTAAATATCTGGTGTTAGTTGTTAAAAGACAACAGTTCAGTATATGTTGGATTATGCATGTAGAAATATAAAGTTAAGAAGTTGACCAAACAATGCAAAATAGTGTGCAGAAAAAGACTTATTTCAATTTAATACAAGCATTTCTGAAAGAGCTAGAAATCTAGAAATTATGATTTGTGCCAGTTATAGATATAATTTACAGTAATATTTGATAATAAAAGAATGAGCTCTACAAAATTGTATTGCAAAGTTTTTCATGAATGAAAAACAACTTCTTACTGTAAAACGTTCATTTTACCAACATAATGTGTCGCTGATGTATTGTAAAAAAAAAAAATGATGGCTTTACGAGACATATTCACTTATAAAGAAAAAAACTAAAGGTTATGATTTTTCATAGCTGTAACTTTAATTATCCAACAGTATTGTAGATATTTATCATTTAAAAGCACAAAACTGAGGTGGAGATCTATCTCGTATACTTTGGAATTACTAAAAAGAGTCATTAGTCAAATGACAAACAAAACAATAAGTGGAAGCACTTAACATCATTTTGGTAAAAGATTTCATTGAGCGTTTTATTGACTGCGTTGTCCACGATGATCTCTGGAAGATCATTTTTCACCACATTAACTCATAATAACTCTTAAATCAAACAAAACTGATATTACGTGTTCGATGAGGCGCATAATAAGTGAAGTCCCTCTTCAAGGTTCACACTGAACTCAGATCAGCACCCTTTCTAACGAGTTAATGAAGTACATGATAAATCAGTGAAGAGCAAAGAATGAAATTCATCAGCACTCATCAACACTTCATCTGTTCATCTGAAGCTCACCTACAGGCAGCAGTGATACATGTAACTCCATCTTTTGGCCACAAGATGGCAGCATAGCTCAGAACCCGTCATGTCCCATATCACCAAAGCCCAGCAGCTCATTTAACATTATCTTCCCCACACTATTTCATTTATTCCAAAATGGATCTGTCAGACTTTAATCTTCTCATCTCCAGCAAGTCAATGAAACTCCTCCACACTGTTAAAAGGGAAACTGATTTCCTCTGGGGTTTGAGAATTGAAGTGTCCCCTCCTCAGTGATTGACTGAGTGACCAACCCCTTGTCTTATTCTCTTTCTCTCTCTCTTCCTACTAACACAGGGAGCCCCTGGTGAGCGTGGACCCTCGGGTGCCAGTGGTCCCAAGGGTGCCAACGGTGACCCCGGCCGTCCTGGAGAGTCTGGACTGCCCGGTGCCAGAGTAAGTACTTCCCTTATACCCATAGTAGTCTAAAACATGCAGATATAAGGAAATACTCTGATTTTTAGATGGATTTTAATATGTCTTTGCATTTTAAATACAATTTCTGGCTTTGTTACCTGGTAGTGTAATTATTATACAGGTCAGTGTCAATACAATACATGAACTGTCAGGTGTCATCCATTCTGTGGTCATATTTAACAATCTATTATGTAGCTGAAGACCTGAGTCAGTCCTAACTTGTTGCTGTATTTTAATTCTCAGTCGACCATACCGGTGAAAACCATGTATCTGCAAAAAGCCAATTTTTCACGAGTTCAAGGCTGCCCCATTCTCTGCTTTGTGCCAATGCATATTTTAGATAATCCAACGTGTTTTTAAATTGTTCATTTATCTTAAGAAGTAAGAAGATTTTCTCAACTCAGAAATTAACACTTAAAGCAGCAGTGGGTAGAAACTGGGGCATATATGATTAAAAAAAAAAGTTATGTTTATAAAACGGTCTCTATATCCTGACAGTAGTGCATGAGACAGGTAATCTGAAAAAAAAATCCTGTGCCTCTGTGTCCTCGCTCCTAATGGCATCTGCACAGACCGGAGGAAAACAACCAATCAGAGCTGAGCTGGAGCCTGCCGTCTCTGAGCAGCTGTCAATCACTCGCAAACTCCGATCAAACGGTCAAACTAGACACCGCTTATAAAATATGAATCAATATTCTGTTACTGTAATGCTTATTTCTCTCCTCAGATGTTTTCAGAAACATCTTGTAGTGTACTGTTTAGATGTAAAATGAGAAAGCCATGTTGAGATCATCTGAGGAAATACCAAGCACCGCCCACCAGCCGGAGCAAACTTTCTCATTTTACAGCTAAACAGTACACTACAAGATGTTTTCTGATATCCTCAGTGTTAGTCCCTTGCTCCAAACACTGAAACCTACAATGCAACCGACTGCATTTTTCCATTAAATTCCACCGACCTGATAAACACCCTCATCTTTCAAGTTCCAGTTTGCAGCGCTGGTTCTCTGTTAAAATGATTCCACCGATTTAGCATTGCACCATAACGTTGTCGGACTTGCGATGGACAGTTTAAAAAAAAGAAGATAAAAGTGATGAACCAGATATATCATCTTTTTTATTCTACACATTCTTCTTCCTTTTCAAACCAAAGCCATCTACACTACAGTACCCACGATGCAACTCAACCACCGACAGTTCGGTCGGAGATTCGGGTGTGTTATGATAGTAGCGGATAATGTATCGTCGAACCATTAGCCTCAAGCAGAGATGAGGAGCGAGCTGTAGAGGTCTGATAAGCTCGCTTCTTTCAAACTCTACATCTCCAGATTTTTGTCACTTTCAAACTTGTAGTCTTTGGCCCCAACTGACGCTGATTCAAGCGGCACATGATTCAGTTTATCCGACTTTTTGCAGCTCCCTTTGGAGCCGCAACACGGCTTTACGCAACAGTTTTCACATATGCAGTAGCACTCCCCAAGACCTGTAAACAGACTTAGATGTTTGAAATAGGTGGTGTTCCCCTTTAAATATTTGAAATCTCTAAACTCGAGCTGAGAAAACAATCATAAATGGTTTCCACTGGACAGCATCTGTGCTTCCCCCCGGAGTCATTTCATTTCCCAACAGCAGCACAAGCGGTTGTTAACATTCGTGTACAATCACCACAGAGGAAGTTTTAAAAAAGCACCTGTAGGAACCAAGCCCATTAACAGCAGTAACCTTAAATGTGCTCTCTCTTGAATGTTACATTTCCATCAGCAGGCGTTGAACTGTTGTTCGTTGCACACGGGGCCAATCAGAGGTGTAAATTCAGTTTCCCACGGCGCCATATGTTCTCACCTTTCTTCAGCGTGTGCTTGCGTAGAGGTGTCTGATGACTCATGTGGATTTCGTCTGTGTTTCTATTTTTTTCTCTGACAGGGCCTGACTGGACGCCCCGGTGACGCTGGTCCTCAAGGCAAAGGCGGACCTTCTGTGAGTGCACATTTCCGTGTTGTTATGCGGTTGTTGTGTGTTTGCAAATCAATGAATGTAATCACACAGCAGCATGTATCCTCACTCAGCATGCCGAACAATCAGGGAGAGGCTTGTAATTTTACCAAATGTGCTCTCATCACGTAATGACTCATAAGTGGTTTCATCAAATTGAATTGCAGGAGATTTATCCAGCCATTATCCATCCGGGCTCATCCCCAGTGCTGTTTGTGTTTCTAATACTGTCCTAGTTTTTAGAGTGACAGAGTCTCACTCACTGTAGATTGATTGTAGATTGTTCTCAACTCCACTTGGGCCTGAGTTCGCTTGACAGGCTCCCATTGTTCATTATTTGTTAACTGAGTGGAAAGTCCTGTTAAAGTGTTTACGCCAAAACTCTTCCCTCTTTCAATCGATTGGTTCCTCATGTAGACGGTTAAGTCATCTACGAAGCTGTATGACACTGTATGATTCATACATTGTACAGTGCATACCTACATTTTTCGTTAATTTTGAAACATTTGACATGAAAAGTAATGCTGCATTTTTTCATATTTTTCATGTTGGCTACATGAACATTATGTTCACGTTTGCTGTGTTTCATTTAAAACATTCTGGTTTATTCACAGATTAGGCTGTTAATTTTGTGACTGACTGGCATATGGTCAGACTGATTATGATTGAGGGATTATTTATATATCAGCTATTTATTCGCTTCCTGGCTTTCCTAGTTTACCCCTGTGGGGTTTATTTATTTACCTAGGAGCAATGAACATTTCAACAAATTGAGTAACTGTTGCGTATCCTGGGGCCATGCTGGACATTTCTCTGCTAGACCCCACACTTCCTCCACACCCAATTACTCCACTCCACTCCACTCCACATCCCCCGTCTAAATCCAAGTGTGATTGGCTTGTCCATGGCTGGCCCTTATTACAGCTCACTATCCGCCTCATCATTTAACAGCTGCTTTTTACTCTACACAAATGTTATCATGACCCGACGTATTCTCAACGGTTCATGTGATATCTTATGAAAAGTTATTCCTCATTTTTCGTGCGTTTTCCTACGAATGTCCAGCGTCAATTTCCGCTCCAATCTTTTCAAAATAAACTTTCATTTCATTCTTTACAGGAAACAACTTTGTTAGTTTTAGGAAAAGATCAACTTAGTTAGGTTTACGCAACAAAACTACTTAGTTAGGTTTAGGGAAAGACTGTCGTTAAGTTACGCCACACCGAAAGTGGTGTAACATATGGTGCGTTAAAATGGGGTCGTGTTTACCGTGTTCAGGAGACTAGTCCATATGAACGCCCCCCTCATGTGGTATTCGCAACCTCGTAAGCGGAAAGTTCCTGAAAGCTCCGAGTTCACGAGTTGTGACGTGTTTGTTGATGTCGGAAATGGCGGAGGCCTTGGTGAGCGTGACAGTAACGTTAATATTGCCGTTGCTTAGCATCGGTATACTCATGACTTAATCACTTGAACACCAAGCATATTGTGTACATGACTTCCCATGTTGCAAACACAAGCTCACAAGTTTAATTTGATGGCACCATTAAGTACAGAGGTTCCGCACTACTTAGATTATCTAATTGGATTTCTCTGTAAAGCACGGTGGTCATCATTTATAGTTCTTAAATGTGCTCTGTAAATAAATTAACATGACTTTACTTGACCAGGGAGCTTCTGGTGAGGACGGTCGCCCAGGACCCCCCGGCCCACAGGGAGCCCGCGGACAGCCTGGCGTCATGGGATTCCCCGGACCAAAGGGAGCATCTGTGAGTAATCATACAAAAAGAATAAACTGTAAATGCGTAAACAAGATAAAGGTGTTATCTATATGGGACAACCTGTTTCAACATAATAGATTTTGAGCCAAAATAAGTCCCTGAATCAAGAATAGACACATTCAACAACACCTGGAGTACTGCTGAAGAGTTGTATGCCACTTTTGATGTCCACCGTCAAATTCAACCCTCTCTCCTCTCAAAATAGATGCAGGACGGAGCGAATCTCTGTGACTAACTGCTGCATTTTGTTTCTGTTGTGATTAGGGTGAGCCTGGCAAGTCTGGAGAGAAAGGACTGGGAGGAGCTGCTGGTCTGAGAGTAAGTTATTCATGTTTTCTGCTTTTAATAACATACTGGAGTCATCCCAATGGGTCTTATATGTACTGTTATTTAATAAAAATACAAAAATCATTCAGCTGATATCACCATGTTTCCAAATATATTATTGGACACACTGATTTCAAAATATACATACATATAAATCATGAATGAATCAGGAACATAACATAAAAAATATCTGTTTTGGAATATACAATAGAAAGAAGACACTAAGTGTTCATTATTATTATAATGTCCAAACTATTAAACCTATTTTCAGTAGGTAGTTTTGTGTTCTACTGTGACTCACCATTGATCCACTATCATTTGTGTAGTTCAGCGTCCACATGAGAAGCTCAATTATCAGATGTCTATCGAGTTAATAGCATCACCTTTGGCTTAACTGTTGATGTCTATCTATTTGTCCTGCTTCCACTCCCTCCTCACCTCTCTCTTCCTTCCCACTTCTCAGGGTCTGCCTGGCAAAGATGGAGAAACCGGCCCTAGTGGACCCCCCGGCCCCGCCGTACGTATCTCTATCTCCCCCATCCCAAACCATATAGCTTCAACACTGATATTATCTTTCCCCTTTTCGCCGTCTGCACTTAGAAGCAACCCTCGGTATCTCTATTTCCCAGACTGCCTCGACGATAGCTCTGTCTGGCGGGGAAAAAAGAGTCCTTGACACAAAATGTCTGGACATTGTACGATGTGGCATCACTGAGACACAGACTTTCAGCTTGTTTTGAAGTCTGTGATTCATGGCGCTAAACAAAAGAAAGCTTGCTAAACATGTAAAAAAAGCCCTAAATTATCCCTACGTTGTGTACTGATCTCAGAGAATGACACATTTAGCAAAATGTTCCCACCCTCTTAAACATCAAAGTGTATTGTAGTGTATGATAGAAGTTGATTGTGATTATGGGTTATGAATTATGTGTTTAGGGCGTTGCTGGAGAGAGAGGAGAACAAGGACAGCCTGGTCCTTCAGGTTTCCAGGTGAGTCTGTCTGCTCAAACTTTTACCTGAAATTGCCTTTTATATAAAGTTTATGTATGAATGCAGCTGTTTCTCTTACTATGGCTGTACTAAAATCAACCTTTTTGTCTGTGCTCAGGGTCTGCCTGGACCTCCTGGCCCTCCTGGTGAGGGAGGCAAGCCTGGTGACCAGGTGAGTGCACCTTTTTTTTTTGGTGAAATATTTCTTATAAAGTCACATAAACTCAGTGGAAATACTAGTTCTGTACTATTATACTGTTCTGTCATGGTGCCATACTTCACAATATGGCGGTTCCTTTACTCCCAGCCCTGACAGCGCTACTATTTTTTCTACTAAACTGTTAACAGGGCATTGCTGTAAAAGAACAGGTATATAAATAAATAAAGGTTAAATACAAATTAATAGGAATCAGTTCTTTGCTCCACCATTTCAGTGATGCTGAACATTTTCTTCCAGATCTGTTCTAAAATGAATTAAACAATGAACTCTGAGGATAGCTGCAATTTCGTTTCATACTGTAAAAGCATTTTGATATTAAATAGCCATCTTACCGTTCATATCATGTTTGTATCACTGTGAATGGAAAAGTGTAGCATTGAGATGTTTATAACCAGGTCCATGTTATCTTTAATATGTGTTTTTAAACTTAATACATCCTTTAAATATCCACCTCTCACCGCCTCTGCTGTAACTCAGTCTAGACTAAGTAGTAGTCACAGTAGTATTTCTTGTACTACATGTCTTGATTTGTCATAAACTGATCCTGTACATCTTTTCTTTTCTCCGTTAAGGGTGTTCCTGGAGAGGGTGGAGCTGCTGGTGCTACTGGACCCAGAGTAAGTCCACAGTCTGTATTCAACTTTGCTTCTGTTTGAATTACTGATTGTCAGACGTGCCGCTGATTGTCGCTGTGTCGCCGTTCAGGGAGAGCGTGGTTTCCCCGGAGAGAGAGGAGCTGCCGGCTCTCAGGGTCTGCAGGGACCTCGAGGTCTGCCTGGAACTCCTGGAACTGACGGGCCCAAGGTGAGTCCAGCATTTGGTCTAAAACCAGGAGGAGACAGAATATCAAAAGTTATCGCCTGAGGTGCACTAACACCACTGGCAGATATTGTACCGTGGTACTACCGCCAGTACGCTCTTATCACATGCAGCAGCAGCAGCTACACATTAATGTGAGCATGATATTAAATAATAATAACCTCAGGTGTTTGTGAGTTGAGCTGTGTTGTACACATTCAGTGTTTTCCCCCCAAACATTTTTTATTTGAGACGGTAAGCCACCCAGACCTTGACATATCTTGTCTTGTGATTTTTAGTTAGTAGATGACAGTCTACATGTCAGTCTATATGTTTGCTGTATGAAATAGCACATCAGTTTTCCTGAAGGTAAACGTCGTGTTTTATAAAAGTGCATTCATCTTGGAGTGTCTGAGGGATCACAAGATGATTAACAGGAGTGGACAGCAGATAAATAAGTTATGCTGATTCTTTTCAGATTCACCTCAAATTTTTTTTTTCAGGACTCAAGAAAATATAAATATTAAGCAACAGACACTGTTATGTTGAACTGGTCACAACCGGTGGGCATTATGCAACGTGTGCTAAGTAGACATTGCTTTGTAAAACACAACGATGTCTACTTACTTCTACTACGGGCGCTGACTACGAACTAAAACGCCCCCAGTTCGATTCATGATCTTCGCTGCATGTCACTCCCCCTCTCCTGACCCTACAAATGCTGCTGAAAATTTTTTTTTTTAATAAGGAAAAAACATTAAGTATATATGTGCATACAAGCCATACACACGTCTGGATTCATTCATTCATTCATTAATTCATCCTTTATTTAAATCCCGAGGAATCATTGAGGGCATTCCCTCATTTTCAATGAAGCAATGTCAAGAGTATAATTAAAACAGAATAAATACACAAAAAAAAACTAGAGACCAGCTTGATGGGATCACATCAGCCACGATGCCATATCGGGCCACGGGCGTAAAGTGGGGGGGCCAATGGCCCCGTCCCCAATTCCTGGGACCTGTAAAGTTTCATGAGTGCATCTTGCACGGTTGCAACACTATTAAGGTGACAATATCTGTCCGCAAAACAGTCTGCAGGACCACATTTTGCCATGATGACACACATACAGACTCACAAGATGAGAACAATTCCAGCGTCGCTTTCGCAGCTGGTAATAATTAATGAGAAAACAACCAGACAACAACAGAACATAGTTAAAACAGTTACATTCAAGAGCAGAGTAGTTTGTAATCAAGACTTTAAATTGACCTTTAGGTACAATTGTGTTAAGTTTTAAAGAGTGTTGCATGAGTGTGCAGAACAAAAACTAAAAGCAGTTTTCCCAAATGTATTTTTTGCATACCGCACTTCAAGCATTAGCCAATCACTTGAACGAGTCAAATAGCGACTGTAGGAATACCTTATGATGGCAAGATGCCATTAAGAGCTTTATAAAGTAATGGAAACCAATGCCTGTCATGTCTTACTGTTGGAGAGGCCCACCCATTCTTTTCATACAAGATGAATGATGAGTAGAATAACTGTCACCGCTAATAGATCTTAGGGTGGAGTTGAGTGAAGTTTACTGTAAGAGTGGAGGCAGAGGCGTGTAAATAGACCATAATCCAAGACAGACAAGAAGACAGCCTCAATTATCCGCTTCCTACTGAGCATAGGAAAATTAGCTCTGTTTCAGTACATATATCCATTTTTTGGTCGTAGCTTGCTGACAAGTGTCTCAATCTGAAATTTAAACATAACTTTTTGATTCAACCAGATACCAAGATATTTACACTCCCAGACCCTCTCAATATTATGTCCATTCAGAGTGGTAATATGCAAACTATTGTCCACAATATTTAGCCTAGGACTAATTTCAAATTAAAAAGTGCATCTTACAATTTGTCAAAGGCTTGTCGTAGGATTTCAGTGGCTGAGTGTGCAGTATTAGCAAAGCATTACAGAACTGTATCATCCGCATAAAGACAGACATTGCAATTTGTTATGAAGGATGTAATATTCTTCATATAAATAAACAGTATATCACTATTAGGGCTGTGGATCGATTAAAATATTTAATTGCATGATTGTCCATAGACAACTTGACTATGACTTGCCTAAAACTGCATGTGATTATCATAAAGTGGGCATGTCTGTAAAGTGGAGACTCTTTTCATTCACATATCTTGAGGTCAGAGTTAAGGGACCTCTTTGAAAATGGCCATGCCAGTTTTTCCTCGCCAAAATTTACCAAAGTTTGGAGCATTATTTAGCCTCCTTTGTGACACGCTAGTATGTCATGGTTGGTACCAATGGATTCCTCAGTTTTCTAGTATCATATCTTCTAGCATTAAAACTGAGCCCACTACAACTTCTGAAATATCAATTGCGTTAATGCGTTAAAGAAATGAGTGGCTTTAAAACAAATTTGCGTTAATGCGTTATTATCGCGTTAACTTTGACAGCCCTAATCACTATATGATGTGTACATATATAAGACAAACAAACAAAAACCTTTTTGCAGGATTTGTTGTTTGTTTTTTTTAACTGTGATAATTTTTTATGATATTAGCAGAGACGGTCTTTAATTCAGACGAGATGGCTCACCTCCGTTAAAAAACCCTGTGGGAAACGCTAGTATATTTATCATTTCAACAGAAGACTGCATTATTAATGTTATAACGATCTGCACGATTGTACGACCCTTACCTGCATTCAAATACTTCATTAAGTGAATTCATAAAATGTGAGTATTTGAAAGAGAAATCTGATTTTCTCTACATTATTCTCAGCATATTTCAAACCAAGTCACTTATCAGCCATCAACATATTCCAGTTACCGCAGTGAGTCGTCACAACTGCACTGAGTGTATAGTGCAAGAGCTCACAGCGGCTGCAATTCCCACTTTTGGTTTGTTATCTGGTCAGATTTTAATCCCAGTTCATAGGTTTTCTTCCCTTAAGGTCAGACAGTAGGGGACAGAGAGGATGGGGATTATATAGAGCTGACGTGATGTCGATGGCGATGGGGGGACGGGCAGATGGTTTGTGAAGTTCCATTCTGAGAAAGATACAGAATGAATCGTGGTGAAAAACAAATTGTACATTTGTCCCCTTAAGTAAAATCCAGTTTGAACGTATTCACAGCCAACATGAAAGCTGTATGAGCCCTGTGGTTACGAGTTAATGACTGGAGAAACGCAGCTGGTGTCTGCTCTACAGTCTGGGGCTGCAGCAGAAGACACTGCTGATAAGCCTGACAACTTCTGACCAGGAATGGGCCTGCCGGAGCCACTTAAAATTAAATCAAAGCCAGAATTTCCCTCTATTATCTTGGCTTTGATAATGTGGAATAATTTATACTTAAAATACAGAATGAAATGTCAAATCAAAAGAAACATATTTGAGATATTTTTTACATCTAACATTGTTCAACTAATTAATTGACAAGTTCATTCTTTAGGCATTAAGGGGAGCATTACTCTCCGAGGGGAGCGTGCATTGTGTAGTTAAAGGAACAGTGTGTAACATTTTGGGGGATCTATTGGCAGAAATGGAATATATTATTCGTAACTATGTTTTCATTAGTGTATTATCATCTGAAACTAAGAATCATTGTGATTTTGTTTGCTTAGAATGATCCCTTCATATCTACATAGGGAGCGGGTCCTCTTCACGGAGTCCGCCATGTTGCTCCATCATGTTTCTACAGAACGGACAAACCAAACACTGACTCTCAAGAGACCCTTTTGCATTTTTACATTACCTGAAGACCACCGTAGTTCTCCAACACGCTTGGAAAGGAAGTAGTGAACGGAGGGACATTAAGTTGCAAGCTCACCGCTAGATGCCACTAAATCCTACACACTGTTCCTTTAATGAATTACATTTGGTCAGCAACGGTTATTTTAATCCAGCAACTGAACGTCTGTCAGGTGAATAATACTGAACTGAGCTGTCTATTTCTATCCTCTGGGCACCTTGAACAGAGTATGACTAAACAAAGATGTCCGTGTGTCTCTTTTGTTGAATAACTTCTCACTCTGCGACGGCACCATTTTTCTGTTTGTATAAATAAACGCAAAGTCTGGGTTGTGTCTAGAAGGTAACACGCAAATTGCGAAACTCTCGCAAGATGGTTAAGGTTAGGCATCAACCTCGAATGGTTAAGGTTAAGATAGGGTGTCGGGCAGCAAGTTTTTGCAATTTGCAGGTTACCACTAATAGACACGACCCAAAGTCTCAAAACAGTATGGCATTCTCACACATCTGTAGCAGGTGCTTACACACAGTTATTCAGAAAACAAAGACCCTGAAGTATCTTTGTTTGTCTGCTGTCTCTGCATGACATTCTCTTCATTCATTTCTGCTCCATAACAGGGAGCCATTGGACCTGGTGGAGCCGGTGGAGCTCAGGGACCCCCCGGACTGCAGGGTATGCCTGGAGAGAGAGGAGGTGCTGGCATTCCTGGACCCAAAGGAGACAGAGTAAGCCATGAAGGAACAAAGTGTTAATGACTGAATATGTATACATTTAATGTGTATTGTGACATGCCTACTATACCCCTGTCAGGTGACTGACTTGTATTTATATTTCCATAGGGTGACCTTGGAGAGAAAGGACCCGAGGGTGCTTCCGGCAAAGACGGTGGAAGAGTGAGTGATTGTAATCCGTGTTGTTTTTCATGAAGAATACATTGTTGGTGTTGAAAAAGTAAAAAAGTTCTTCAGGGCAGATTCTTCAAAACAAAATTATCATGTCAGTTAAAACTTTTCCAAGTCTTTACACTCTTTTGCTGTTTCCTGTCGCAGGGTCTTACTGGTCCCATCGGTCCTCCTGGTCCTGGTGGTCCCAACGGCGAGAAGGTGTGTGTTACATAACTGCATTTACTGTATATTTATTGGCAAGTTGTCACTATAATATTTACATGGTGTTGAGTTGAAAGTTTTGTTGTCTAAGTTTGTAGGATTTCTGTATTTATTTGTGCATTGTTTTAAACATCTATCTGAAGCCACTGTTCATAGCTCAGTGTGCATGTTGCTGATGCTACTGTGTTTTCTCTCACAGGGTGAATCTGGTCCCTCTGGTCCTTCTGGAGCTCCTGGTACCCGCGGTGCTCCTGTAAGTGTCACAGCTCAACCAGTATCAATTCATTCCTAAAACGGGGATGCCGTTGTCTACGTAAATAAAGATTGAAAGAGGATTTATTTTTTTTATATACAACAATGAAACATTATTGAACAGTTTTTGCTTTATAGCCAAAAGATTAAAGATGATAGATATAAAAAAGTAGCTGTCTATGTTGACATTTTTAGACTGAACTGACGTCTGAGTGTTTGTTGCCTCTCTTCCTTCCTCTTTCAGGGTGACAGGGGTGAGACTGGACCTCCTGGGCCTGCTGGATTTGCTGGACCCCCTGTAAGTAACAATAACAACATGGACCAGCACGAAGCTCTGCAGAGGTCTTAAGAGCATGACTCCAGGGCCATAAGCTAAATGTCAGGACATGTAGTCTATGGCCTAGTAGTCTTGTTCTTGGTTTGGACATGCTGGCAAGGTTAAGACAGTTACAGCAAGAAATATTGTTTTGTTTTTTTTAGTAAATATAATGTAGTTCTCTTGTAATCTCTCTTTAGATTCAGTCCTAAATATTTATAATAACTCTGAGTTAAGGGAATTTTACAAATAATTTAAAGAGCATTAATCATCAACCGCCTCACCTTTTGTGACCTTTAAGTGAAACTATGTGAAGGACAGAAAATAAGAAATAGCATCAAACCAACAGCTTGGCTTTTTAAATATGATTAAATAACACTTAGTGCAGTATATGTATTGTAAATCCAGTTAGAATCCAAATACATTTAACCTAAAATACAAAAAGTAGTACACTTTTAAAAACACAAAGTAACACAAAGTTAGTTAGTAAAATATTAAGTGCAGCCAGTATGAACTCCTCCAATATTGAAAATGAAAAAAGATCTAATTAAAGGATCTGATTAAAGCAAAATATATATACAGCAGATAACCCCAACACCTTGATAACAATCAAATAAAGTTGCAATATGGTTATTTTATTCTCTAGATTAAAGAAAATGATAAAAAAAACTTAATTTTTTACCTGGAAAATGAGCCTCCAGCCAAAAGAGACTGCAGACATCAACCTGACATCAGTCTGTCCGTTACTATTATCTGAAACACTTGGATATCTACTTGTCATCACCTCTGCTTTAGGCCTCTGTGAACCATTTTGTAGCTTGACACATGTCGTCTTGTCACTGTTTTACTCTGTGGAGAGAAATTAGTGTGAACAGAGAGTCGGAAGTCTTTGTATCACTCATCCATTTAGTTCCTCCCAAAGACTCCAGGCAGACATCAAATAAATGTTTTTAATAAGGCGCATCCTTCCAAGTGGATTTTTGTCAATATATTTGTGACAACACAATTCATCATACTTTTTTTTCTTTCTAGGTTGCACTATGATTAATTATTGAATTTATGTCAGGATGAATAACACTACAAGGTGTCTAAATCTTTTTTTGGTTCACAGTTCAAAGACGGTAACATCACAGCTCGTCACCACACAGATAGACTGAAAACAGACATGGATGCTACATAAAACATCAGCAGCCCATATTAAATATGTTGTTGTCACACACTTCTAGACTTTTAGTAGCTGTTGAAGCAGTCACAATCTCAATCATGTTTTGTGTGAAAGAAAAATCATGAAAAAAAGAAAAGTGAAAGAAAACTCATTTATTTATATTTCCTCGATCGTAAACAACTGCTACTTTAAATCAAGTAACCTTTGCTGAACTCCGCTGTGGCCACAAGTGACAATCATACAATAACTGTAAATGCTAAAATGTAGTGCAACAGCAGCACTAGCAGAGAAGAGTCATAACATCAGTGAACTGACTCAGTAATAGCAGTTATACAACTTTATCTATTTAAAATGCGCTAACATTAGCCACTATAAGCTCCTGGTCACACCAGATGTATGGTCTTATCAGCCAAACCCCGAGTGTAATAAACTGAGCATAAGCTCATCAATTCAACTTTTTATTTATGATTAAATTTATATATTTCTTTTTTCAAAAGTTGCATAGTCTCACATTAAAAGTCCCATCTTTGTTTGTATCTGAGAGTTAAAATCTTCAGTGAAGATGAGTAGATTTAAGGGTAGTAATGTATCTTGCCTTAATTGACATTTTTTATTTAGTATTGCACCTCCACAAAGTTGGGAGGCATGCAAGATGCACATTAAAACAATAGCAGTAGAAAATAAGATAGCCTCACTTTTAGTTCTTAGTATAGGTAAAGGTCAAAAATGCTGGATCCTACATTTCCAATAATGCAACTCAATACCATCTTTCCAGAGCCACAAAAGACTTTATATTATTGTTTTCACAGGCTGAGTGGTACTAACCGCGACTAGTAAACTGACCTTTATGTGTAAAATCAGTGGAGTTCCCCTTTAACCAAATTTGTTTTAGGGCAGGGCCGGCTTAAGGCATGGGTCGCCTAGGGCACCACCTTCTGGGGGGCGCTAGTCACCCTCTAAAAGAATTAAAAAAATTAAAAAATAAATGCCGGTGGGCGCCCTTACTCATTTTCTGCATTGAGTTAACAAATGAACAAATAAATAAAGAAAGAAAGAAATGCACTTTTCACCCCTGTAACTCCCTTTCTCAAACTTTTCCTCTGCCCGGCCGCACTTATTTGTTAATAAAAGTATGAATTGTAGTGAAACTTACTAAACACTTTTAGACCAACAATATCAGGAACCGATTGTTATTTATATTATAATAAATAAAGTTATTTATGAAAATAAAAAATTATATTTTTGTCTTAAAACCATTGTGATTTGTGTGTTGTGGTTTACGGGGTTAGGGTTAGGGTTCTGTGGGGTTGAACCCTAACCGTAACCCTAGAGCGGCGCCGCAGCCTATGGCACCTACAGTATAGGGGGCTCCAAATCTGAATCTCGCCTAGGGCACCAAAAGGGCTAGAGCCGGCCCTGTTTTAGGGAATCAAGAAGCACCGTCTTCAATTTTAAACAAATCACTCGTTCACAAATATGAACATTTGCTGAGTTAGTGGCGGACATATTTCATTTATTCAACTGTTTCTGTCTTTTCATTTCAGGGTTCTGACGGTCAGCCAGGAATCAAGGGAGAGCAGGGAGAATCTGGACAGAAGGGTGACGCTGGTGCCCCCGGGCCCCAAGGACCCTCCGGTGCCCATGGACCTACAGTGGGTGTTTTTCTGGACTTTGCATAAGCCCTTAATAATGAGGGGTTATCCCAAAACCGTGGATGTTTACAGCCTATAGCGTAGTTTGATTTTTAACAATCAAAAACATTATTTTATGAGAAGAGAAAAATGTTATCTACGCTCAAATTGGTAGAAAATTCCTCTTTGTTGTTGTGTGTTGTGAGGTGGAGACAAGTCAGAATGAAGGTCAGTGATTGTGCCACAGCAGGCAGAATAAAAAGTAGCTGAGGCAGACAACCCCCCCCCCCCCCCACTGA
This sequence comes from Sebastes fasciatus, assembly GCF_043250625.1. Classification (NCBI taxonomy): domain Eukaryota; kingdom Metazoa; phylum Chordata; class Actinopteri; order Perciformes; family Sebastidae; genus Sebastes; species Sebastes fasciatus. The sequence goes on along the minus strand of NC_133795.1, from coordinate 31,120,319 downwards.
ATCAAACTGATTCAAACAACAACTGAAAGTGTTTTGGATTAATTATTTATAAAACATAAAATAGTAATGTAGTAATGCAGAGTATGATTTCTGTTGCAGGGTCCTACTGGTGTTTTTGGACCTAAAGGTGCTCGTGGTGCTCAGGGACCTCCTGTAAGTGACCTTTTGGAAATATCTCAATCTTTAGCAGTGTTTTATTTTGTCTCACAGTAGCACATTTTGTTGGATTATTTCTGGCTTTGTCTAATTTAACCTTTCTCTTTCAGGGTGCCACTGGTTTCCCTGGAGCTGCTGGCCGAGTCGGACCCCCTGGTCCCAACGTAAGGTCACAACTACACCCAACCTGGCTGGTCCATCACCATCCAAACATAAAAAGATAAATATATATAGGACACTGATGTTGTTAGATATTTTTAAATTGTTTGCCTGTTAGTCTACCATAATTTTACACAGACTTCTAGAATAAATAAACTAAACACAACCTTAATTATTTACTTCGGAGAAAGTAGATTCATTATTCAGTCACCAAATGAAGTTGGGCATGAGGAAAGAAGAAGAAAATGGGTTTAATTCATGTTTTACAATAAGGTGCCGCAGAACAGATACAGGAATGTTTTCTCAAATGCCATCTGACTTATTGTCACCATAAGCCTTTTTAATTTGCACCTGTAGAGCATTCATTCCTACAGTTTTAGCACCTTCACACCACCAAAACAGTATGTCTGACCCAGGGGGAGTGGGAGGCGCAAAATACTGTGAAAAACAAGTCTGATCCTGTAAGACTGCTAATGTGAGATATGTGTTATTAAAACTATTTTAAGGAGGTTCATTAAAATAATAAGACATCTGTGTTTCAATAATTCTGCAGGCTCTGGAAACACAATGTTTGCATATAAATGGGTGCACAACTTAATGTTATTTCATGCACGTCATTTCATTTGGTGTATGTTAAGTCATCCTCCTCACATGTTCTGTGTTTCAATAATTCTGCAGGCTCTGGAAACACAACGTTTGCATATAAATGGGTGCACAATGTAATGTTATTTCATGCATGTCATTTCATTTGGTGTGTTTTAAGTCATCCTCTTCACATGTTCTAGGGTAACCCTGGACCCGCTGGTCCTTCTGGCCCTGCTGGTAAAGATGGACCCAAGGGTGTGAGGGGAGACGGTGGACCCCCAGGCCGACAGGGTGACGCTGGGCTCCGCGGTCCTGCTGGGACTCCTGGAGAGAAGGGAGACGCTGGAGAGGACGGACCTCCTGTGAGTTTGTCATCCTTTAATCATATTCCTCCGTATAACACTCAAGACACTTCTGTGCTTTTACATAATCTGTCTTGACCTTGTGATGCTTGAAATACCACTCCAGTCCCTCCAGCACCCACAGATTTAGCCACTCTCTCTCTTTCTGTCCAGACAGCACATCTCCTTGAACACTGTCAAGGTGAACACAGGTGTCCATTATAGAGAGAAGAAGATGTTTGTTTTCTGCATTTCTGTCGACTTTTACGTAGCTCGGCCCCCAAAAAGCCTATTTCACCGGTAATGGACAGCGGCAGAACACACTCTCCATTACACAGAGCTGTCAGTGTCCATCACTGTCTGTAATAGCAGACCAAGACATCTGACAGCACAGGGCAGCACCAGCCCAGTGACAGACTAATGACAGGACCTCGGGCTTTTACCTCGCCTACACTCACACACACACATCATAAACACAAGACGAGCCCTGTCAGAATAATGATATATCACAGAAGATTGCATACTCAAACATAAAGATATAGCCGCGGCGTCGACACCCTGCCCATCTATAGATTACATGTATGAAATCTTGAACCGTGTATCAACACATCAACGATCACGTCTCAGGTGTCACTTAGAGTTCATTGTGAGCATGGGAGCTTTCACTGTTGCACCGCAGGACATGTGGCAGACTGGATTGCGGTGGTGCAGTCAGATGAAGTAGACCAGAAAGGTGACGGAGAGATCAGTGTTGATCTGTGCTGCTGCAGTTGGGAGTTGTGAAATCTCAGGTGGAGAAAATGACATGAGATATTAAATCAAGTAAAGAAACAGAATGAACGAAACACAAAAGAAAGACGAGAAAACTTGCTAAAACACAAATATACAGTTGGCTAGCTTTGCATTGTATCGAACACATGTCAACAATTATACTTGGTGACTTCAAGAAGTTTCTGCTGGTTGCATGGCAACCGTCAGTGTGACGACAAAACTCCAGGAAGCCACTGCTCCCGACCATGACATAGGTTGCATTCAAAATTACATGCATGCTCTTTAGTACGCTAAAACAGTATGTGCGATTTTTTAATATGTCCGAAACCAACAGCACACGAATTTAGTAATATTTCCGTTGAAATATTACAGTATGCAACGCTGGACACTAAGCTGGTAGGAATATCCCACAATGCAATTCGGTAGTGACGACAACGTTCATAACAGACGTTGACGGACAGCTCTGTAACATCAATAATGCTTCAATTTAGAAAGATTTCACTTTGCTAGGTGCAATTAAGTTTTTAAATTAGTTCACACTTTGATTCTCACAAAATGGTCACATGAGGTTGGTACGGGTTACCATGGTTACACGTCTCCAACCGTCAAGGAGGCTCTCAGGAAGTGATGACATTAATTATTGCTCAGTGCGTCCGAAAAGATACATACTACTGTTTATTCACACATAGTTTGTGATTTCGGAAGAACTTTAAAACTTAAAAACCTTAAAACCATAATTTTTTATTTTTACACTTCTGCTTTTGTACGAATTAAATAATCAGGATATAACATGTTTATCAGTGAGATTTAGAGGAGCTGGAAGGTGGATTTTGTTACGTCTAACAGAGCCAGGCTAGCCGTTTCCCACCATTTTCAGTCTTTGTGCTAAGCTAAGCTAACCGGCTGGTGACTGTAGCTTCATCTTTACATACTATTGAGTGAATAAGCATATTTCCCGAAATATCAAACTATTCCTTTAAGATGCGTCAAATACTGGCGTACTATAAAATAATCATTTGGATGTGGAAAGGACATAAAGTCTGACACTTGTGGCGTAATCTAAGAAGGTATAATTGCAAATAGGCAAGAGATGCTAAATCATGATAAAATAAAATTGTGTATATTAAAGCCAGATCTAGAAAAAAAAGCGTAACTACTAAATTAAGTGTATTTTATCTATCATTTATTTGTATTTGCTTAACTCTCTATTTTTGTTTTACGGGCTACATGAGTTTTTTATGTTTTGTATTGAGCTTGACCAATAAATTGACCAGAGGGATGTATCGCCTGATATTAGCTTATCGCAGTTATATTGGATACGGCATCCATTATCAAGAGATGATGTAGTAATGAGAGGACATTTAGAAACTGTTGTGTCACTGTTATAGTTGAGAACAGTCCTCAGGGAGAACTGACAAGTTTATATTTTCAACTGTAAAATGTTTAACTGATTTTTACTCCACATTAACTCTCCTTCCTCCTCTCTCAGGGTCCCCTCGGTCCTTCAGGTCCTCAGGGTTTGGGTGGTATGCGCGGTATCGTCGGTCTGCCCGGACAGCGTGGCGAGAGAGGTTTCCCTGGTCTGCCTGGACCTTCTGTAAGTAACATACCAAATAATGTACCAAATAATGTACCAAATAATGTTATGTGCCAATTAGGGATGCATCTTACAGTCATTTTCCTTATCGATTTTTTCCCCCACACAATTAGTTGATTATTTATTTAGTCTATAAATGTCAGTAAAAACTTCCCAGAGCCCAAGGTGGCATCTTGAAATTGCTTGTTTTCTATAAATATTTTCAATTCACAATAATAGAGCTGAAACAATTAGTTGATCAATCAATAGAATATTGACCGAAGCCATCCAACTGATATGCAGAATATTATAGCAATTGTTTTAATAACTGATTAATCTCTCAAGTCATTCCCAAGTTTCAGCTACTTAATAGTGTGTATTTGCTGCTTGTCTTTATCTTATGTGATTGTATCTTGAAATTCTGCAACTGAAGAAAACATGTGTCTATTTGCTTGTCTTTTAATTGGTTTAATTGATTCATTGACACTGAAAATAATCATTATTTGCAGCCCAGTAACACAATAATATAATATAGTAAAAAATGGAGAAAAGAAGCCAGTCCTCACAGTTGAGAGATTCTTTTGCTTCATAAAATATGAACCGCTGATCAGAATTGTTGTCAATCAACTAAGTGTTTCAGCACTATGACTCTTACTGCAGTGTTTCTTGGTTGAAGGGAGGGTTCTCTTCCACTGCAGTAAGTGACACGCCGTCAGCTGCTAACCTGAAATAACAAAAGTGGTTGTTAACTAAATATATACTCATGAATGTGCCCTAAGAGCTCGATGCCCTAATGCTTTGTCACTCAGTACAAGAGAAGGTAGACGCAGACGGACTCTGGACTGTCAGTCGGCTGTGGCCTAATTGGATCACAGTCACGTCACGACTCACACAGCCACGACTTTCCTCCTGGTGAACGGATTCTATTTGATGTACAGTACGACATGTGACAAGAAGGCTCCCCTGCTTACACCTCACGCTATTTGATATGTGACACGAGCCACGTCCCCAACTTACAGCATCTCAGTGGGCATGTCCTTGCCATTAATTATTCATCCAGTACGCATGAAAGGGATGCCAAGAAGGTAGCGGTGATGCCAAAACTCACCCAGGAATGTGTTCAAGCAGAGAATATGCTTTCAATAGTGAGTGAAGTTTGAACTGTAGATGCAGTTTTTGTCACATTCTGTAGTTTAAGCTTGTAGTAATAACATAATTTCTGGATTCTGGATGTTCTTTATCCTTAAATGTGATCATTTTCATTCAAAGTCAGTTTTCAGAAAGTGTGAGGGTAAAGGTCACTGATTATCATCTGGCATGGATAAATTGGTCTGTGAAATAGATAATTGATGGTTTTCTCGGTAACGCTTCATTTTACAGGTCCGCCAATTTCATGGTAATTAGTTGATAATTAGCAGGTAACTATACAGTAATTATACTGTATTCCGCTATTTCCCAATAGCTGGTCATTTATTTAATACATTTCCAGGAAAAGAATACAAAGTTAATTGATATGCTTTATTTCCATGTCTGCTGATAAATAGATAATAATTTGAAAATAAATTATTTGAAATTTCTTTATAAAACTCCCTGAATCATTATATTAGCTACCAAGTGACATTTGTGTAGACAATAAGTCACACAATGGTGACATTTGTTTCCTGATAAGAAGTGTCTGATGGCCCTATTTTAATGATTATATGCTATTTTAGCTTATAATTATTACATTTTTATATTAAAGTCATTTTTGATCAATTTTGAGGTAAATTTTGAGGTAATTTGGCAGTAATTCCCAAAAAAAATCAAATAGGTTACTTGCTTATCATCACCTAATTACCATGAAATTTGCAGAGCTGTAAAATGAAGTGTTACCCTTTTCTCCATCATGAAGACAGCAACATGAACCTTTCCAACAGGACAGTCACACCGTTCCCAGAGCTGTGATTGGTCTTTGCTTCCAATTTGACCAAAAGCAGTTTCTAAACGGAGGAGGAGATTAACAGGCCAAGCAGTTGCAAAATCATGCTGCATTTTATACAGTATTATATGCATTTTATATAGAGCAGCCTATTGGTATATAAGGGTGTGGTGTCAATTTGTCAATAACTTTTATTACCTGATGAACATCCGACTGTGATCGAGATTCTGTCCATTTGAGTACGTTGTGGTTTGGAGTCAACCGTTGCTCATTTCATCGATCGAAACTGGAAACTTATCCAAACCTATCGACCAAAACCAGTTTCTAAATAAATGTGAGGACATTAATAGGCCAAGCAGTTGAAAAAACATTTGCATTTATATATCTGCAACACAGCTGTTAACAAGGTTTGGTTTCTGGTCTAATTCAACATCCAAGTGGTCGTTTTCAGACTTTAAATGTGCAGCAAAAACTGAGCTTTTAAGCTGTAGTCTGGCTGTGCAAAAACCTAAATTGACAGAATTTCATTGTTGTCATCTGAAATGGATTTAGTCACATTTCCAAGCCGTCCTGTTAGGTTATAGTTATTATAAGTTTAGCAGGTCTTAACGGCAAGAGTTACTGCTAATTTTACAGAATGCAACAAATCCAAATGTTTAAATAAAAGCATGTCGTCATCTCCATCTGAGGACATCTGGTTTAAACTTCAAGACTTCAAGTGGTGTTTCCAAAAACACTGACTGGGAATGTAGACCGAATATAGATTTACTTAATTATTAAATGAATGTACCAGAGGATAAATGACATGATGAGTCCTTGTCTCTTCTCTCCTCCCAGGGTGAGCCCGGAAAGCAGGGAGCTGCTGGTGGCAGCGGAGACCGCGGACCCCCTGGACCTGTTGGACCACCTGGACTCACTGGACCTTCAGGGGAGCCTGGCAGAGAGGTCAGAGAGTGGGCAACACACAGCATGTGTGTGTGTGTGTGTGTGTGTGTCTGGATTCACACCTGCCACATTATATTTAGTCTATTCATATCCTACTATGACTGAGACGGTCTGGAGTCGATTAAAATTCACAGCTGTTTGCGTTGTATACATTTGCATTGTGTTCACACCGTATAATCAATGTGTTTTGTCGGAGCAGGGTTCATTATGCAGCTGATTAGTATTCAATAGGACATCTGGCTTGGTGGAGGTGGAAGCTATTAACACTTAATATTGTCATCTGATAGGGCAACTCTGGATCTGATGGTCCTCCTGGTAGAGATGGTGCTACTGGAGTCAAGGTGAGAAAAACCCACAAACACGCCACATGAGTCAAAAACCTCTGTGTTGTAGGATGCTGTACTTGGTCTGTGTTGTCAGTTTATAAATATGCTATTGCTCAGGATTATGCTCTTATTCTTCCTGTGTTGCAAATAAGGTGAAATTTGAATAGCATTAGTGAAAGGAATAGATTCACGCCCCGATTGGCTGACAACAACTTCTAATTCAAATCACGTAAACCTGCTGTACGGAGGGTTTCCATTCAGTCTATTACTTCTAATTTCCCCACACAGCTTGAATATTAGTATTTATTTATGTGCGAAGCCAATCAAGACTCTGATGCAACACTGATGCATTTGAATCTGAAACTGAAATAGGGGACTTGGTATTGCAAAAACCCTTTTATTCAAATACCCAGTTTCATTATTTTATTATTTTTCATTATATATCTGAATTCATACACAGTAAGTATGTGCACAGAGGAAATAAATATTCTCCACATTATTATTTTTATTATCGCAACCTTTCTAAATACAGCGCAGACTAAAGGTAGACAGCAGTGATGCTACCGTACAGTATATGCATCGATTTTCTCACCTGACTGACCTTTCTGTCGTTGTGCTCTCTGTGCTGCAGGGTGAACGTGGTACCACTGGTCCTGCTGGTGCTCCTGGTGCTCCGGGCGCTCCTGGTGCTTCAGGCCCAGTTGGTCCCACTGGCAAACAGGGAGACAGAGGAGAGTCTGTGAGTATTAACTACAACACATTATCTTAAGAAATAAAACACAGCGATGATTTCTCTTTCCAAGAGTGAAGTTTGTTTCTCGCCGTTTAGTAAAGAGCAGCATCGTTACTAAAAGGTGGATTTTTTACAGCTAAAAATAAACATATTATTTGGTCCTTAAACGCACCGTATTGCAAAATTATCTTAATTTTACTCCAGAAGACATTGACCTTAAGGGTTCCCTGAATGCTTTTGGAAAGTTGCACTCTGTTCTTAAATTACAGTAGTACAGATCAAGTGATAGAGGTAGATGATGGCACCATTTAAATACAGTGCATGTTTGAGAAGACAACAAAGATAGAGCATTTTTTAACAGACACTTTAAAAAAAGTAAATGACGGTACAATCCACAAACATTTACAATTAATTTTAACACATATAAATGTTAACATATAATATGAGAGTAAATGGGATCTGTCTGTTCAAAGCATTCATTTCTGTTTGAACTGTAACATCGCCACTTTCTTTTGTTTTTATTTCACAGGGTGCACAAGGACCTTCTGGACCTTCAGGACCTGCTGGAGCCAGAGGAATGCCTGTATGTACCTCTCTAAACATGAACACACACACCTGCACACACAGTTCTGAGTTATTTATATAAAATAAAGTGAAAACTTCTGTATTCATTACACTATGGCAACATTTTTCCTAATTACTTGTTCTCAGGGACCCCAAGGACCCCGCGGTGACAAGGGTGAGGCTGGAGAGTCTGGTGAGCGAGGACAGAAGGGACACAGAGGTTTCACTGGTCTGCAGGGTCTGCCCGGACCTCCGGTAAGCTTTCAGATTTAATGTAAATCTATCCACGTCCACACCTTTATGTTCACAATATCTGTATCACGTATATCCACATCCAGGCTGCATTCATTTTATCAATTATATCATTAGAAATTTGTTTTTTTTTATAGTGCTGGGAAGTACAAAAAATATATTTACGGTATTATATATTAATGCATAATTCTAGGCCATATTGTCGCCACTGGTTTTCCATCATACTTTGGACGGTATGACCGCGAAACAGCTGCTAAATTGCTTTCTACGTGGTATTAAAAGGTCTTAAATTTAACTTGGTGAACGCTGCAGAAGCCCTAATGTATGAATGTAATCTTTATGTGTTTAGGGTCAATCAGGAGACCAGGGTGCTACTGGACCTACTGGACCTTCTGGACAAAGAGTGAGTACTTATTCTGCCGAAATACTTGGCTGTTATAAAAAAATTAAATGTTGGAATATCACTTTGAATTATTTCTAATGAAATACGTTTCTTCACATGCCGTGTCTTTAGTGCTTAACATCAACATCTCCATGTGTGTATATAGGGCCCACCTGGACCTGTTGGCCCTGGTGGAAAGGATGGTGGAAATGGTCTGCCAGGACCCATTGGACCCCCCGGACCTCGTGGTCGTAGTGGAGACACCGGTCCCTCTGTGAGTATCCACAAGAACTGTTACATTGATCTTCGTGTAACAGGCTAAAAGCACCTTTTAGCCAGCAAATGTGACTCAAATAATGTTTTTTGTGTTACGATTAGTTACAACCCAACATTGTGCACAAAATCTTACACATATGTTAACATGCACGTGACCAATTATGTATTCAGGAATTCAAAACGAAGAATAATCCACCATTTTTTAGCAAGAAACGAGACTACCCAAGTGGAGCCATGACTTTACCAAAAAAGAAATGCCGTGTAGTGGCAAATGTAACCCTTCCATCTTTCTTCTTTTCCTCTTAGGGTCCTGCCGGAAACGACGGACCCCCCGGTCCTCCTGGTCCCCCCGGCCCTGGCATCGACATGTCTGCCTTTGCCGGTCTTGGTCAGACCGAAAAGGGACCCGATCCTCTCAGGTACATGAGGGCCGACCAGGCCTCCGGAAACCTCCGTCAGCACGACGCCGAGGTCGACGCCACGCTCAAATCCCTCAACAACCAGATTGAGAACATCCGCAGCCCCGAGGGATCCAGGAAGAACCCGGCTCGCACCTGCAGAGACCTGAAGCTCTGCCACCCAGACTGGAAGAACGGTGAGTGACACCGAGGGGAATTGGTCAAATTGGGTCGAGATGAAGAAGTACTGTAGGCAAAAGTTAGGTGACATTTTACGTTGGCAGCTCAAGTTTGGAGGAGTCAAAATGTAGGTTAAATATAGGTTGAGTAGCCTGGGAGTGTTTGGATGTGGCTGATTCACAGTCTGTTTTTGAGAATTTCACAATATTCCACAACATCAATCAGCAACAATCAGCTTTTCATGCAGCCAAAGACTGGGTATAATATGAAGCTGATGTGATTTTTCCCTGTAGGAGACTACTGGATTGATCCCAATCAGGGCTGCACCATCGATGCAATCAAGGTCTACTGCAACATGGAGACAGGAGAGTCCTGCGTCAAATCCAAGCCTGCCAGCATCCCCCGCAAGAACTGGTGGTCCAGCAAGAGCAAGGACCGCAAACACATCTGGTTCGGAGAGACAATGAACGGAGGATTCCACGTAAGTGTCACCGTGTTTTTCATCAGTTGAGCCGAAACATACCCTCCTTTACTATTAGTACTGCACATGATAAGTGGGTGTAGATTACTAAAAAAACAATAATCTTTACTCGTCATGAGGAACAGCTCAAATAATCAAAAAACATGCAACAGAGACATTAACTGTTATTCTCACTTCCTCTTCCTTACCTGCGGCCCAATGCAGTTCAGCTATGGCGATGACAGCCTGGCGGCCAACACTGCTGCTATTCAGATGACTTTCCTGAGGCTGCTGTCCACCGAGGCTTCCCAGAACATCACCTACCACTGTAAGAACAGCGTGGCCTACATGGACGCCTCGACGGGCAACCTGAAGAAGGCCGTGCTGCTGCAGGGCTCCAACGACGTGGAGATCAGAGCCGAGGGCAACAGCCGCTTCACCTACAGCGTGATGGAGGACGGCTGCACGGTAAGATTGGACAGATTAAACAGACAATATTTCATGTAAATGTGCATGCATGTACTGAATCAGAACATAATACACTGAAATTCAAAAGACGGATGTTAAAATTGTTCACGATTCCCTTCATGACAGACATTAAGTACTCTTACTCTCTGGTGTTCACTCAACTCACCAAGCCAATCTCATTCTCTGCGATTTTGGAGAAAGTCATAGGTCATTTAACAGCCGTTGTGATTTTTTTTCTCCTCTGCACAGAAACACACGGGACAGTGGGGCAAGACAGTGATGGAATACAGATCGCAGAAGACCTCTCGTCTGCCCATTGTAGACATTGCCCCCATGGATATTGGAGGATCAGACCAGGAGTTCGGAGTCGAAGTCGGAGCAGTCTGCTTCTTGTAAAGATCAGTAAGAAGAAGTGGAAATTTGAACGAAATTAAATGAAAGAGGAGCACACTTCCAAGAAAGGAGGAGAGAAAAAGAAAAATCGAGACACTTTTTTTAAATGGGACTTTTTTTCTAAGTAAAAAGTGCTTTTTTCCAAGTCGAACTCCGTAGGATATCTGCACTGAATGGCACCGGCAACTGTCATCTGTGATTCATCCAGCATTGTCACCTCCCCTCCATCCCTCCATCCCTCTCTCCTCCCCTCCTCTATGGACATCCAGCACTCCCCCAAAAGTCCCCACTTTACCCTGGGTGAACAGCAACCCCCCCACCTCATCCGCCACCACCTACCCCACCCCATGAAGACGAAGGAGGAAGTATGAGGAGAGTACGGGAACATACCAGGGAACTAGAGAGAGAAAAGTGTGCTGGTGTTATTTATTTATTGTTTAGGTTTGGGTCCCAGGTGTGGTAGGACTGAGTTTGTTGCTAAATTTAAAAATATCCACCAACTTCCTCTCCTGCTTCCTCCTCTTTTCTAATCACTCCTGTAGCATATCCACTAAAGCATACATATCTCTTTGAAACCAAAAATCTAGCTATGTAGAAAGTGCAGGTGTTCCTATTTCTACCACCACAGTGTGTATCCAAAAGTTACTGTGTATTATAATAAAAGTCAATGGTGCTATTGTTGTAAAACAGTCTGTATTTTTTAAACAACCAGATACTCACATGTAGTGACTTGTATATATGTATATATATATACGGTATGTATATGTGTGTATGTATACATATATATAAGGTTTCTCAGAGAGAGCATTTCATGGTGATAAATGTCCCTGGCTCGCCAAGGCACGTCCAATTTAGAGTTAATACTGAATTTAATTTTCTTTTTAGTTTTGTTTTGATATTTTAAAGCTACCTCACACAAAAAAAAATGTCACAAATCAAACTGAGGCCTTCTCCCCCTGAAGCTTTGTATACAAAACCCTGTATTTTAATCAACATGACCAATAGAAGCTTGGTCTTGAAAGCCCAGTCTGCTGCCCCCCCTCCCATTTGCTGTGACCTTTGACCCCGTTCCCTCTCTACTTCCTCCCATCAGTCCCCTCACACAGGACGTGCCCTCTGCCTCGGCGTACACCCACACACACACACGCACAAACACGCAGTAGATTCAGGGTGTGTTTGACTTTGTTGCTCCAGTTCTGCAGCCAGCGCCGAGGGGCTCGTTTGTGTGAGGTTGTGTATATTTTTTATTATTAATAATAGTATTATTATTAATAATAATAGCATTATTATATTATTATTTTGATCATGACTTGTTTTTGTTACGTTTTAATTAATGTAAATTGGAAATAAAAGACAAAACCAAGTTAACAGGCTGAAGTTGCTTTTTATTTATGTCCTGTTTTGTTCTCCCCCGTGTTGAAATATCTGGGGCAGTACTGTGGTGTTGAAGGAAATTCCTTTAAAAAAAAGTCACACCTTAACTTTTCACTGTGCCCTGCTGCCACTCTGTGTTTTTGTGGTGCTTTCCAGATATATTTTCAGGGGGAGAAACACTTCAGATTTCAAGAAAAGGCAGCGGAGGGACGAATGATGTGATTTGTGAAAAACAAAAACAAGGAAAAGTTGAAGGTGGAGGTGGAGGTGGTGAAAGTTCATATAATGTACTTTATATATGTGAAATTGTTTTTCAATCATTTCCTTTAGTTTTAACGCATGGTAGAGTAGAAATAGGAAACACTGCCAACCATGATTTGATAATGTCTTCCTGTACTTCTCTTAATCTTCTTGCCTTTTTTCAACCTACAGTAGCAATAAAAGGTAAAAGCATTTCTATGAACAAAGTAGAGCAACGTTTCTTTTATTTTTATATATATTTGTTGTTTTATTCCTAAAATCAGTTTTTGATAGATCACTTATTATTTAATGTAATGGTTTCCGATCTATGACTTCATCCTTGTTTGAATAATTGCATACAAACAAACAGGAGCGAAAACAAATCGCTGGGACAGAAATACATCACCAATAAAAACTACTCACAGAGGACATGCTTGGTTCTTGAGTTTCAGGTTATCAGCATCATTAACGTGCCAAAGTGGGTTTAAGATTGTATTAAAGGTTCGAGATGCATTTAGGGAAACTGAACTCTGACACATCAACATCAGATGTACAGTATGATTTGTGACAGACAGACAGACAACATTCAGGAAATATTCGGAGCATGTAAAGTTACACCATCAGTGCTACACAAGTTTAACCACAAACAGAACAAATATCAACTTCTTATTCCAGTCAGTCTACCAACCAAGACCAGGTTTTAACATGGACCATAAAAACATCGACATCCTTCAACTGATTCTAGCTCTAATTCACAGTATTTCTTCATCTGAACAACACAAACTTCAACCGCTCTTCCTCTGTAAATTACAAAGCACACACATTTAGCACGTTACAGTACACAGGATGTTGTCTTATTCTAGGTTTCGCCTCCGCTCTTGCCACTTTTCCAACCCAATTGTTAGATAAAATGGGGCACAATAGCCTACTTATGTTTTATTACATCTATGAACACTTAGAAGGTTGCAACTGTACAGTTGAATCGGTCACATGAATAAGAGGCTGCACTTAGGCACAGTGGTGCTTTGAGCTAAATGCAAACGTAAGCATGCTAACATGCTCAAATACACTCGTATAATGTTTACCATGAACATTAACCTCACAGCTGTTAACCATCTTAGTTTAGCGTGTTAGCATGTTTACATTTAGCACGAAACACAAAGTACAGCTGAGGCTGATGGGAATGTTATTAGCTTCGCAGGTATTTGGTCACAAACCAAAGTATTGGACAAATACTAATTTTGACCTGATGATGGTACTACAAGAAAAATGAAGGGATCGCCCCTTAATGTCTGTAAATTTTATCATAATCCACCCAGTAGTTGTTGACCGACAGACATTGCAATTCCTAGAGCCACGCTGCAAGCATGGCGACCCGCATGGCGACCCGCATGGCGACCCACATCCTCTTCCACCAGTTGTTCCCACCTATTGTGACCCCTTAAAACAAAGTAATGGCAGCTTCTGACCCCCTATAATCTGTTACATAGCCAATATCTGCTAAACCATGTAGTGATTTTTTCCCCTTGTTTTTCTTCTTTTTTTTAAATAATAGAAAACAGTATAAAAACGCTTAGTTATCAAATCATAAACAAGATCAAAAACGGAAAAGTCTGAAAAAGTGAACCTTGTGTGTGGTAGAAATCCTATTAAAGGTACATTGTGTCGGATTTGGCAGCATCTAGCGGTGTGGTTGTAGATTGCAACCAACTGAGCACCCCTCCGCTCACTCTTTCCTTTACAAGACTGCTTTAGCGTGAGCCACCGAGCGTAAAAATGTGGCAACGCCGTTCGCATTGCTCAGAGGCCATCCTTAACGTAACGCAGAGTTCACACCAGGCAGCGGCGAAGTGAGGCAAAGTGCGGCGAAGTGTTGCAAAGTGCGGCAAAGTGCGGCTCGCCGCAATAATGACATTTTTCTGCGGACGGGAGGCGTATTGATGTGCTTCAGGCGTGAAGGAATTCTTTACAACATAGATCAACATGTTACAGGAGTTACACGATCTGTTTACTGATTGGCTGTGGGTCCTCTCTGGCTGCACTTTGCCAATAAAAGTTAAACCGTTCCCATTTTTGATTGGCCACACTTCGCCGCAGAATCAAACAGCTGAAGCTCGCTGAGTTTGGGAGCAGCCGCCGCAGCTTTTAATGGCAGCTCGCCGCAGGCCACACTTCACCTATGATCTGGGTTGAGTTCAGCCCAATAACTCTACCATTGGAGTACCGGAGGTCAGACGGCGGCTGGCGGTACCACGATTTTGCACTTTGCGGCTCACGTTACCGCAGTCTCACAAGCTTGTTGGAGAACAACGGTAGCCTTCAGGTAACGTAAAAATGTGAAAGGCTCTCTCTAGAGCCAGTGTTTAGTTTTTCTGTTCTGGGCTACTGTAGAAACATGGCGGAGCAGCATGGCGGACACCGCGAAGATGACCCGCCCCCTATGTAGATATGAAGACACAATAATTCTTAGTTTCAGGTGATTATACCTGTATGAAAACATAGTTATTAATATTATATTACATTTCTGCTAATAGATCCCCAGAAATGTTACACACTGCTCCTTTAATCACACAATGCACCCTTCCCTCGGAGAGTAATGCTCCACATATTGCCTCAGTAAGTACGTATGAACTCAAGTGATAAGAAAATAGGTGGCTGTTAATCCGGTCAGGTTTGGTTCCATATTTAGTGCACGCTCAGAATGCATGTCAGGAATGGCATTAATATTAATATTGCTGGCGTTAAAATTTACTAACCGAGAAAATTATTCAATTTACTATGAAAGTGTTGTGCTTATTTTTACAGTGGTTTGAAAAAAAAATCAATTATGATAAAGCCTATGTGGAAACAGGGAGACAGGACGATTTGTATACAGCAATCAGTGCAGAGAGGACCGAAAAGCAGGACTCGCAAGATTAATTTAAGCCAAACTAACAGCCTCTCTCAGGATAAATGGCCACACTGATCTAATTTATGACAATGATCCATTTCTAAATCTGGCTGGACTTCTTTGTACCAAGCTGTGTGTACTCTAGGCTGTCCAGATATTTTAGAGCTGATTGCTGCGGCTTGGAGACAAAACAGTTTCACCTCCAGCTGTAATGGCTTTATGACGGTAAATTTAGATCAGCAGTCCTCCACTGGCACAGAAACCACTGAATATGTGACCGTGTATTGGGAAAGCCTTAAATAGCATCCGTGCAAAATCAATGTTATCAAAGTAAATATGGCCTGTTGCAAGGCACAAAAACTCCACATGTCCAAATGAAGCAGGCAATTAGATGAGGACACACATTTGAGTTTGCACTCTCTCCTTTTTTTCGACCTGGTACACACACTCCAGCTGATTAGTGGCTTTCAAGTGTTCATTAAGGGTCAGTTGGTCAAAGACTTCTAATTAGAGCTTAATGGGAGATAAAAGATCACAGTATGGGGGCACGGTGGGAGAGGAAAGAGGGACTACACAGGGACATGGAAGGTTAGAAAGTTTCCACAGTCTTATTTCATCATTTCAGCTTCTGCTGCACTTTTTTCACTCAGTTCACATGGTAGAATGCACACAAATATATTTGACTAAATCAAGAAAATTGCAATAGGTATTGAGAAAAATATAGTAAAGGGAGGCTCAGCTGTAACAAATATAATGAAATAGTACAATCACAAAACTGTAAAAGGTTAATTTCTTCTGGATCTTCCAGTGACTCCATGGCAGCAGTTTGAAGTTTATCAGTCGCTTTCCATAAAAATCTGCTTATTATTCCATTTAGTATAGGAGCTCAGAAACCAGTGCTCAGAGTGTCTGTCTCTGTGGGGGTCTTGCCTGGGCTGGGCAAACTCTTCAGGTACTCCAAATGCCTGCGGGCCTCGGCCTGGTTCTGCCTCACGTAGTACACCACGTACACAATGACCATGAAGAACCACACGAACATTGTCACCAGCATAGCTACGTCAGTGGTCTTCCTCTGCATGCTGCAGAAGTTCACCCCAGAATCCAGCAGTTTGACCAGCGGTTGACCCGCGTGCTCGCCCTGTGACCCCGGGTCCTCCCACCTGCTCCCCTCGCCCACCCCGCGCACAGAGCTCTCACACACGATCCCGTTCACCGTCTCGGGCTCCAGGTTCAGAGTCTCCATCAGCTCCTGCAGGGCGCAGTCGCAGTGCCACGGGTTGTGGTACAGGCGCGTCTTTGCGCGCGTGGAGCCGAACTCGTCCCTGCTGGCCTGCCTCAGCTGGTTGTGCGAGAGGTCCAGCAGGCGCAGCTCTGGGCCCAGATGCCGCAGGGCCCCCGAGGCGAGCGAGTCAATGCGGTTGTTGGACAGGTACAGGTCCCGCAGGTGGACCAGGTCGCTGAAGGCGCTCTCGGGGATGTTGCGGATGTTGTTGCGTTCCAGGTGGAGGGAGACGGTTTCCGGTGGGATCCCCTCCGGGATCTCCCGCAGCCCGGCGTCTGAGCATAGCACCGTGGCCGTGTCCCAGGCACAGTGGCAGCTGTCCGGGCACTGGGGGGACGCGTGGCCCCACAGAGCCGAGAACAAGAGCGAGACGCGCAGCCATGAATGAAGATCCACTCCTTTACCTCTCCGTCGTCTTCCTCCACTGACGCTGGTACATCTCTCCTCATACCAGCCTGTGCACATCGCCTCACCATAGCCCCCTGACACAACACCAGGTCCCAACTCACACACAGACGCACCAGGAGGATCTGACAGAAGCGAGAGGAAAAAGGGTCAGTCTGGAAAAGAGAATGGACACTGACAGGGGAGATTATGATGATGATGAGGAGGAGGAAGAGGAGAAAGGTCAAGAGATAGACAATGAAACAAGCTTGAACTGGTTTATCATGATATATACGCAGCAGCTTGGAGAGACACTCACACCAAAAAGTACTAAAACATGTAAGAGGAGAACCATTTCTGTGCCAGAAAAACCATCCCTTGTTATCCACGACAGTAATGATAGTTTAATGTCATCTGATACGGTTGAAACAACTCTTGTATTTCTGCATTAAAAGGACATAAATCATTGTGATTATCTGAAGTCTTTCCTGCTGTCTTTTTGTGCAGAAGAAAAGCATCACATTACACTCATCAATACATGTTCATCTCATTTATCCCTCTATTTATTTTCCACATGATGCCCCCTTAATCATACTCCATGGGTGTGGAGATGGAGAGCGCACTGTATGGTGTGGAGGATAGAAAGAAAAGGGAGGCGGAGATCGATAGCCCTGGTATTGCCTGCTACACTATTAACGGCAAGAACATCAATCCTGCCTGCGTCCCACAGCATCGATAAGTGACAAAAATAAGCCAGCAGTGGTCTGGGTGTTAGGATCTGGTCAGTACTCATGCAGTGAGGAGGCAAAAGTAAAAAAAGAAAAAAGAAAAACTGGTTAGACTGTGCATCCCAAACCACTGGAGAATATGTTATATGTGTTAGATGTGACTTTTTATTATCTAGTATGTGGTTCTGTAAAAAGGTCATTTGTCCAAACAAATCCAATCAGGCGTTTTAGGGCATATTTTATGTCTTGTTGAGACAAGTAGCCATGTGATTGTTCGTGTTCCAAGACAAAAATACCCTCCTTGAATTTGATTAAAAGACCATCCTCTTAAATGTCAAGCTGCTTTCTCCCTGTCTCTATATAATAGTATCAAACCCGTCATATGTCTCTATATTCTCCTGCACAGACAGACAGCATATCTTCTACCAGCAGTGGCCTAGATTTGGTTGATAAAAGTGACTGACAGCCATGTGTCCATCAACTGGTCCAGCAGTGTGTCTTATGAGCAGAGGCGAGGATTTAGTCCACCACTCATTATTAACACAGCCTGCTGCTGAATGCACATGCAAATCCCCAATTAGGAAAAATAATCATTGGCTGCATAATTATGAATGCGAAAGGTTGGAAGACAAGGAGGACAGGAGAGGGACTCCCAGAGCAAATACTGCGGTTATACAGCTGATGATTGCTGTTTCCAATTGTTTTTTAATATGCCTCCTTATTTGTTAAAGTAAAGGTCATCGTTCAAATAAGAAAAAATAGTGCTGGCAGAGTTCATCTCCAGTATATTATACCTGGATTTTTATTTTATAAGATTAAGATGCACATGTCTGAGGAAATTTAATTTAGACTACAAATGGCATTAAGCAGAGAAACAGGAGGTAGTGGAACCAGATTTCTTAGCTTCATGCAGGTAAACATCATTTTTGCAACTTTTTAAATCATATAAATAAAAAAAGCATAAAAAGGCTGCTTATTAAAAAGTTGACGCTCATGAAAAAGAAATCAACGACTATAACCGACTAAGGCAACAATATGGTCACTAATTATTCCCCCAAACAATATAATAGTTACTCATTTTATTAAAAAAAACGTACCTGTAAATGGTTTCTTGTGAAGTTTGAGATCCAGAAAACGGAGAGAATGTTTTTTTTATTTTTTATTCTAGACTGCGTTTGCAGTTTTTCTTCGGATTTCTCCCGACGGCAGACTGGACATCATCTTCTCCTTCAGTGGGGACAAATGCTTGGAGGAAAAAAAAACTGTGTGGAGGGCATCAGTAGTGGATGATCCGCGGTGTGTCGAGCTGCAGACGGCTTCATCACCGCCTGTCGACACAGAGGGGGTAGTTATAGCAACAAAGATGTGGGGCAAACTCTCTCTCTCTCTCTCAGTGTGTGTGTGTGTGTGCGTGTGTGTAAAACAAAGAAACACGTGAGGTGTGTCAGTCTCTCGGATTTCTGAGAACACATTGGTTATCCCTCCCTGTGAGAGATTAACTTAATTAGGGTCCCTAACAACATTAAAAGGGAAGATGCTCTCTTATTTTTTCCAGGCTTCTTCTTAGTACTGGAGGTCATGTTTCTCATTGCAAAGACTTCAGACTACAGTGATGCGCTGAATATCACATTAAAGAGGACCCATTACGCTTATTTTCAGGTGCATACTTGTAATTTGGGTTTCTTCTAAAACATGTTTGCATGATTTAATGTTAAAAAAAAAAAACGCTTTATTTTTCTCATACTGGTTGTGCTGCAACACCTGTATTCACCCTCCCCCCTGTTGTGATTGGTCAACCGAACCAAACTCGTCGGACTCCACTTCAGCTCCGCTCTAACTAGCATTGTTTGAGCGTGTGCAAAACTAGCCGCTATAGGTTACTTGATGACATCACAACGTTATGGAAGAAAAGGCAGGACTTCAAGCGAGGTGTTTTTAAGCAGTTCAGCTGCAGTGTTTCTGTGGGGGAGAGTTACTCCCTTTGCAGACCTTTTACATGCACAAACATCTAAATAAAACACTAAAGGAAAAGAGGAAAAAGCACAAAAGCATAATAGGTCCCCTTTAAAAACGGAAGGTCGACTTGAACATGCAGGTAACGCGTCTACAATGCATGCGTGAACAAAACACAGGAGAGGTCGGACATACGGCAACCTTCAGATCTACACCCACTTAACCAGGGTCACACATTTCCATGTAAATAACAAGAACATACACACAAACACACACGGCGACACAAATTACCCATATTGTATATGAAAAAATGCTATTCGAGGTAGTTAGTCGAGTGCCCTGCTATCTCTTTTCTGTCAGCAAGAGCAGCAAGAAATATCAGCCGATCTACAGAAAAGCCCCCGGGGGGTTAAAGGACAGGTCTGACAGCCATGATGGCACTTTGTATCCCTCTCTGCCTCCCCGACCTGTCCTGCTCCTATCACCCCTGCTCAAAGCTATGACATTTCCACTACAATACACAATGCTGCAAGTATAATTTACAGCTGCATTTCTGTGATTGTCTCCCCGGTTGCCAGAAAACAGGGCTGTGGATAAGTGCGGAGTTTTGTGGAGTTTCAGATACAAAACAAGGCACAAAGGGGCGCATAATGAGAAAGCACATTACCCCCAACCCACAAAAAACAGTATTACACACATCATTTTCAGTTCCCTGAGCTGAAAGTGATTGGTATGATGATCGGTGAGAAGTTCAGTTTGCAGCAAGAGATATGGAAATGGGGGGAAAATTAGTTGAGGCAGTTGGTTATACAGTATGTGTTGCACATCAATTGGGATGTTCTCAGAGGAAGCAGTTGTAAAAGATGTGCATGGGAGCAGTTTGTTGTTGACGATGTGGACTCTGCTGGAAAACCTGACTTCAGTGAAGTGAAGCAGTTTGGCATCATCTGTGTGGTTTGGCTGTAGTCCTCCGAGGGGAAAACTGAATGAACCGTACGCAGATTTGTAAACAGATAGAGGCATTGGAAAAGATCTGACAGCCAGTGGCACAAATCTACTCCTCCAAAACACAAGAGTGCAGGCATGGTTATGATTTTGTCTATTATCTGTGTCGTGAAAAGACGGACGGACAAAAACTACCCTGGCTGCATGTCGAGTACGCCTGATGGAGTCGGGGAGAGAGATAAAAAAAAGCAGTGGAGCATTTCTTGTAACTAGCCTGTCATTCTCTGGGGATTGAATCCACTAACAACAGGTCAGGCTGGGGGCAGGTGTTCTGCTGAGGCTCTCAGTAGCCATTTTTCCCCAGCGTGGCCAACTGGGACTTGCCAGGGCTGGAGTCGTCTAAAACTGCTTACGACCGAGGACCAACACAAAGGTCTGGTCTGTTGCTGCGTCGCTAGAAACCACAACGCAGATGGAAAATCATCCCTGCTGACAAAACAAAGTATTAAAAAATGTTGCTTTGTAGGTAGTTTGGGTGACAGGAAAATACTTAGTGCTGGCAAGTTTGTCCAGTTCTGTAGGGGAGAACCAGAGCGTAGGCTAAAACTAACAAAAATGAACAAAAATGCAGGTGTAGGCACTTAAAAAAAAAAAAACAGTCAGAGTATCTTGCAATTTCCTGTGCTGAACAATCAGGCAAGTGCACTTGATCATGAATAAGCCTGAAAATTGTGCATGGAAGGGTAAAGTGGTGGCTGGAAATCAATACATATTAGGATACAAGTCAGTTTTTGTCCTCTTTTCTGCTCCACGTTTCTCTCAAAGTGGTTGCAATTACACCACTATAGTGAATATACTGTCACCATCTTTTAGTGAGGTATAAGTAGGGGAGATGGGTTATCTTCTGTCCCTTCCAAAACAACGCAGCACAGATTACAATACGGACCGAGTGACTGTAAAAGGCTGTCACAAATGTGTATAGATTGGATTGAGACCTTGGCTCAGGTCCAGCACAATAGAGAGTAATAACACTAAAGTGTGTGTGCGTGTGTGTACGTTTGTGTGTGTGCTCGTGTGCGAGGCAAAGGTAGTGTGAGATCCAGAATACCTTTCCGAAGCTATTATAAATAGTCAATGCATCGTGTGTTATCTGTCTAGATGTCAAATGTTTGTATTTCTGAGCTGGATCCACTCAGAGCATAAAAAAGGTCTCCTCTGTTTCAATTAAGAGTGACAAAGAAAACAAAAAGAGTGACAAAGAAAGACGATGAAAGGGTCTCGTCGTTGAATAATTAACAGTCTGCACCGCTGAACACAACAAATTACAAAACGAGAGTAGAAAGAGAAGAAGCAGAGCAGCACTAACAGCTGTAAGCAACAACGTGAATCGTTTTTTCTCTGTTGTGTCATTCGCAAGACGACACTAATGGAAATAAAATGCACAGCGATGAAATTATAGAGCAATGTGTTCCGTATAGGGCAAGAGCAGCAGAAGGGCAGCCCTGTGGAGAATGCAATAAGGGATGAGTAACAGGTAGAGATAAGGGGATGGGGGGAGAAATCTGGAGTATTAATGAGAAAATTCAAGGCACACACCCCGACTTTATTATAGGGAAATTGACTGTACGGCTCGTCCCACCGCCGGTAACCTTGTCACGACACCGGCTGCCATAAGAAGGACCTCTTTGTGGCGTTTGGAAATTTAATTTCTCAAAATGAATCAGGCCTCATTATTGTCACTTTGATCTGGCAGCCAGTGGAAGTAGCCTCCGTATCTCTTTGTAGTGCTACAGTTAATGTCAGCTTGCTGGAAATGAAAGGGTGAACCACCGTCCAGGCGACTCTATAAATCGACCCTTGAAAGGTAAGGCACACGCTTTGAAGATGTCGGAGTTGGTCGGCCTGCATCGTATTTCCTTGACGGTGAAAGAAGAGAGATGTGAGCCGAAGTGGAAAAACAAATCGCTTTAATGCTGGATTACACCCAATACTGAAATGTTTACAAAAGACCAGGATCAAATCTAAACAGTCTTTTATTGCAAATGAACACAACAGACCCCCATTTGTAAGAACAGACAGAAGAAGAATGACACGAGTCAACATCATAATTCAAAGCGAGCCTGTGTTGAGAATATTCTGTAGGTATTTAGGGAAGTGGTCCAAGGTTATTTGGCTGCTATTTCCATACCATCACCGTCCTGGCAAAGCAGAACAAAACAACATTAGCCCTGGATGGAGCAAACTAACATTAATCCTCGCTATCCTTTAATGACTGACCCCGAGAACAAAATGTGCTGTTGGCTATCCTCTCCCGACCCTTCAGCTGCTGCCGTTTGCAGGGGACTGGGCGGCGGCCTGCAGTGTCCTCCTGGCCATCTCCAGGGCTCCTTCCTGGTTTTTGTTCCCGCCAATAAAGCCTCCGGCATGGACAAAGACACAGCCTTTAATTCCGCTGAGCTCCGACAGTGCTTCATCGCGAACGCCGCGCCACTCTTCTAGCAGGGACAGCCTAGGACAGGAAGACAGAAGGGCATGTTGGCATACAGATGGACACTGTGTGGTCAGCTGCTCACTTCCTGTTGACACTTTGGCAAGACACACTGTGCTGTAGGCGACATGTCTGCTCAACCAGAAAAAACAACAAGTCTGGACTGATAATGTCAACAAAATATCAATAAAAGAACAGAATAACATTAATTAAAGATGCAACAATTACACAACTGACTTCAGACTCAATGAGTCACTTTTCAAGCAAACAAACACGGCTGCTTCTCAAATGTGAAGATTTGCTTCTTTTTTTTGCCTTATATGATAGTAAGCTGAATATCTTTGGGTTTTGGACTGTTAGTGGGACAAGACGAGCAATGTGTATTAGGGGTGTAAATCACAAGTTTCATTCCAATATGATATTACATTGATTATTTGGACAACGATACAATATTTGCTGATATCACAATGTTTGCCATGATACAAATTTGATTTGATTCAATTCAGGGGCCTGTGATCACTATCATTTGCCCATTTAACACAATCAGCTACATTTATATCAACTCACAAAAAATATAATAACTAATAAATTATAATAAGTAAAATATATTTGATAATGTTATTACTGGGCTCTTCCATACATATAAATGAAAAACAAGCTATTCTTTTAATAAAAAGAATAAAAATAGACTTCCTGTTGTGCCACATTTCATTGTGTAAGCACTGTTTGAATGTTTGGGAAGGAGGTTCGCTTGGACAGAAATGGTGGCACAGATGTGCCATGGGATTTTCAAAATAAAAGCGTATATTAAAGATGACGATATACACCAATGTTTTCACTTTGCATCAGTGATATTGGATCGTTGATCATTGAATCAATACATTGATCTATATCAATGTATCATTACACCCCTAAAAAATATGTCACCTTGAGCTTTAGGGAAGCATTTTGCACTATTTTCTGACATTTTATTATTAATTACTGAAGAACATAAACTGCAAAATAATCCATAATGAAATTTATTTTTATTTATTTAATTTCAGCATGGCTTTGCAAAAGACTTGGATTACTGTGGCCATTTCAGATTTCCTGACCTGAGGTGACCTGCTGCCATCCAAAGTGAACTGCAGTGACCCTGACACACACACATAGCACCACTACAAGCAGTCCCAGCAAATAGACCAATAAAAACCAGCTTGAATCTTCTCCAGTAATGTGGAAAATCACAGATGGGCACATATGAGCCATACGATGGCAGCGGAGTCAACAGTCAGTCTTACAGGGAAAAGATTGGCTCTGCGAGGGTTCACGGGATGACCTCGACAAAGTGTCTTTGGATGTAACATGGGGAGGCAGAAAATTCATAAAAATGTAAAGCAGCTCATTTACCACCCACTGCGTCGTACATACAGTGGGCATTCCCCTCTGTCTACAGCCTGGCACGTCATTTAAAACACATTACCACTTCTCTCGTGTGTGTGTGTGTCATTCTTGCCTTGATGGGGGTTATAATATCCATTACCTCAGACCACTGTTCTCCTCAGAGTATTGACATATTTAGCAATGATTCCAATTTTATTCTGATTCGTTACTTCATCGCTCACTATTCTCTCCTCCACTGCTTCTGAAATTGACTTTAAAAGCCTTAAAAAACTGTCTAAATCCGCCAAAAGCATCATATTTTTTTTAAAAGTCAAGCCAACCTCAGGCGCCTCTTCCTCTCCGTCACATGCTTGATGAATTATTGAACTGTGCAGTCTGACTTGTCAGAAATAAAGTGACACGGATGACGAACACGGCCGCATTTGGAAAAGTGTTTTCTCTTGTTCTCAAATTTATTTCCCAGAAATTCTGCTTCCCTTTGAATATTCATTACCGTTCTGTATAACCTCCTCAGAAACTGTCTGACTGAGAGTGAAGAGCTTCGCAAGTGAACTATAATGTCAAATGATTCACATGGACATGTGCACTGAAACTCCCAAGTCTCCTCTCCATGCTATTATCTCAAGCTCTACACCATCTTATGCCTATTAAGACCGTCACAGCACAACCTGGGGAGAAAAGCGTGGCAAACCCCTAATCCCTGTAAAATGAAACCTCCAATCGATAGCTTCACAGTATGGTTGGAAAACAAGCTCAAGAAGAAAGGTCAACAAGGCGGGTAATGAGAGAAGGAGTAGGAGGGGGATGACTTGTTGTTATGACAGGCCAGGAAGCCCTGATTCTCAAGATGACCGCTCTAAAAATAAGACCACAATTAGCAAATTAACTTCTCAAGACCTCTACTATACCATAACAAGACAGATACTGGGAATAAGAGCTTCAATAAAAAAAAAAACATAACTCAAGATTTGACATACTGGAGATAACGGGTCATTAAAACATAAAATATTAACTGCATGGTGATAGAGATGGTATCTCAGGCTCTAGCTGCTGGTAGGCCCATACGATATGATACGCATCATCATGCAGGGGTTACGATGCAATATATTGCGATACTGTAAGCAAGGCAAGATGTTGCGATATTTTTTTAACATCTGACAACTTTCATAGTATAAAGAACACACCATCATCTGCATAAAATAAATAAATAGCACTACTTTGAGAGTTCACATACACCGAGAGGCATGTGAACTATTCATTATAAAGTGATACAGTGTTATTGAGAATCAATACAGTATCACAAAATATAATCTCGCAATATTCAATTTTATTTTCTTACACCCCTAATAGGTATCCTGATTTTTTTTCTTAAAATTTTTTAATAGATTGTTTAATGCCTGAATCGATATAATTGCTTATTTTGTGGATGTAGGAATAAGTTATGCTTTTATTGTTGTAGTCTGAGTAACGTGACGTCTTATCCGTTTCAAGAACTACAAAGCTGATGCGAGAAAGCATAAAATGGCCGAGGGTCTGAGACCCGCAGGGTTACGACCTGCACCCTCACATTTTAAATCCAATGTGGTAAACACTACACATACAGTGAAGTATAGAAACACTTTGGGCTTCACACATTGCCAGGAAAAGCAGAGCTAGACATCTCGGCTAAAGCTGCATGCTAACTCTGTCATGGACAGGAAACGTTATCTTATTGCGGTAACGTTTGGTCAAGTCGGCCGTCACTCTCATCTCCGTGGTCAAATCAGCCGACACTACAACTGTAGAGCACCCATATACTGACATTTATGTTAACTGTGTTCAAACGGCCCCGATGGAGCTCACCATGGATGTATAAAGAGAACGGAGCCAACGGGAGAGCTAGCGATGGACTTGGCAAAGTTAGTTCTCAAAATAAGATGTTAACAAAGGGTATATACAAAATACACATATATGGGAATAAGATGAATGTGATTATATTCGCCAGAAGTATAAAACATGTTAACTGTGCCCCTTATATATTAAAAAGAAAATACCAACAAATTGTGAGGGAAATGTCTATTTTGGGGTTTCTGGAATAAAATAAATAATGCCTGACACTGACTGATATATTTGACTTCAGGACATCTCTGACTACATACATGCTGAAGATCAAACATTTTTACTGTATCAATTTAATTTTTTTCTAAAGTAATACTCAATCACAATAAATCTAAGTATCAAATAGCAATACTTAAAAATCGCAATACATAGCAAATCGACACCCAAGCATCGTGATAGTATTGAATCGGGAGATGACCATATCGTCGCAGCCCTGCTAACCAGTAGACTTTCCTAATGCTTGTGCTTAGTGGATTTACAGAGCTTGAACCTTCTGTCCAGTCTTCCTCTCCAAGACAATAACAAGAGACACAGAGGTGTTGAATCCTCCTGCAGCTTGCTGACTCATAATTCATGGACACCATCTCTGCACTAGAGATTTGACACACTTCACATATTTCTTCCTTTAAATATGGGCCATACCTGTGATTTAGCCAACTGCAGGGCCAAAGAGGAGGGGGATAAACACACATAATGTTGCTCCTTTTGAAAGGAAATATTTCAATTTCATCACTTCCTCAATGCAGTTTTCATTTTTCCACTTCTTCAAGCCAGAAAGATGGATTTATATCCACCTTTCATTTATGATGTCACACAGATTAGAGAGATTTTAAGACATTTAATTGAATAGTCGATTGACAAACAATCTGCAACTATTTGGATAATCGATAAATCATTTTTCAAGCAAAAAAAAAACAGTTTCCAGGTTTTCACTTGTAAAGATTTGTCTGCTTTTCATTCACTCGTGATAGTTAATTGAATATCTTTAGCTTTTGGCCTGTTTGTCTGACATTTGAAGAAGTCCCCTAGGGGCTTTCGGAAATAGTGGTGGCCATTTTCCACTATTTCCTGATATTTTATTGGCCAAACGATAACATAATCAGCAAATAACCATTAGTTGCAGCTCTAATGCAGAGGCAGAGCAGATAAGTGTGACAGCAGCCAGTGTGTTTTTCCAGAAATAGAGTTATATGTTCTGGTTCAGCTCATATTGCTGTCAGTATTATTCTATACAGTACATCTCAGAGGAAGGACTGCTTCCACTCCTCTCTTCCTTCTCCCCGGCTCACATTTCCTTAGCAATGTGATGCTGATAAAAATAGACCTTTCCCCCCCAGGTGCAGTAGCAGGGACACAGGTGATAACAACACCCCTTTCGCAGAGTCGGCACATGCCCGCTGGGAGGAAGCAGGCCACCCAGAGAAAGAGCCATCTGGAGCTATGTTGTTTTATCCATCTCGCAAAGCCATTGTTCTCATGTAGCACCACACCAACCGCCATGTTTGTATTAAATTTAATCTTTGAAGTGCTTCGCCACCATACCCACGTGCCTGTCTTTTCAGCTGAAAGAGCTGCCGCCTGATGAGATTCTGCAGCTGAGTGGAAAGAAGTCTAGCGGAGGGATGCGGTGAGGGAGGGGCAGGAGGTGTGAAAGGGGAGACGGCGAGATAGGGGACAGGGTGGATGGGGGGAGAGAGACGTAGCATTAATGGGAAGAGAGCAAGACAGATAGGAAAATGGAAGAGGGTGATTATAGGACAGACACAGAAATACTGTACATAGGAGAGACAGCGAAAGAGGCAGAAACGAAATACTAAAAGGGAAGCCAAGAGCGAGGAGGGGACCTCATGGAGAGAGATGAAAAGAGAAAGCATGTAACAGAGCAGTCAGTGGTCACATCAGGACTGAATCAAAACACGATTCCACCCTCTTCCTGTGTCTTTGGGCGACCTACAGTGTATCAATAATGAGACGAGTCAAACCCAGCACAAAGGCATAAGGGCACATACTGTTAGATGTTACACGACATCTAAAGAACGTGGAGGTCAGGTGGACTAGTGGTTTAGAGACCCTCTGCTGTGATAGTGAGGTCTCAAGCCTAGCATGAAGCAATCTGAGACGTCACATCTGTAAAGGCCATTTGATTTATATAGACACTATTATATCAGAGGGCTTTACAATCTGTACGACATATTTAGACCTTTGATTCGAATAAGGAAAATTCCACAAAAGAACCCTTTCAATCTAAAAGAAAAACCTCGGGAAGAGCGACGCAGGAGGGAGAGAAAATTCAATAGATGCCACATGTACAAAGCAGACAGAAGTAGTGGTAGTAGAGAATCAGAATGACCATATTAGAGTTATAGCCCTTGTATTTTTCATTAAATCAAAACACGTTTTTGGTGCTAGCCATGAAGAAGAAACGCAATACATTTGTGACCGACGTTAGTACATAAAGCATAAACACAGAGGAAAAAAAACTTTGTGTGATAAGTTAAAGAGTTTCATTGCATTTGTTTAATAAAAGTCGACGGTAAAGCTGATAAAAGGTGACTTTTTAGACTTAATTCACTTTTTCATAATGGATTTTCATAATGTGTTTGCTCAGGGGAGTTTCTACAAACACAAAATGCCTTGAATCTAGGACGTGGAAATTATATAGAAAATGTCACAGCTGTAAACAAAATTATCTTCTCTTTGACACTTATTAAAGAAACTGTCTTTTATATAAACCATTACATTTTCAATTAAATTTTCCCTTGGGATCAATTTGCATTCAACATGAAAGAAAATTGCTCCCTTAAAATCATCCAGATGTGGGGGGTAGGGATAAATAGATGAAATAGAAGTCGCAATAATAATTACAAAACAAATGTGATTGAAAGCTGCATGATTTGTGCTCTGAGGGAAATAACCAAATAAAAAAGTGATTATGTCAGACAATAAGAAAGGATTTTATATTTTTGTTTGTAAAGGCCGATGTATAATTTGCTACAGAACTGAATGACCTTGAATGACCGTTTAACATTCTGAATACAAAAAAGTGTTCTTTTATAACCATTTACATGAGTAAGTGGATTGAGAGGACAATGTGAGGTCAGCACGACCAAAGACAGAGGCAAATCAAAGTACATTTCCATTTTCTATGATTAATACTGCTAGGACATGAACACACATGAACACACACACACAAAACTGAGCCTGACCGACTTCATTAGTTGATCCACAGGCAACAGTATTGACTATTTCTGTTTGCATTAGCAATATGTTCCTTCCTCTGTGTATTATCTACATTCATTTCCACAGAGCTACTAGTGTCAATCTCTGGTGAAGGACATTTTTTTCTCCTTTATTTAGCCAGGATATTCCCTTTGAGATTTTAAATTCTCATTTCCAACTGGATCCTGGCCAAGATGGCAGCGTAAACGTTTCACAAAAAGCACCAAAACACAAATAATAGACTAAAAAACAAAACAAACAAAAAGTTAAAGGCAACATAAAAACATTAAAAAAAATGCAGTGCTCAAATAATCCTTAAAGCTAGGGTTGGTAATTTTAAGAAACTAGCAAGAGTACGCTAGATTTTAAAAATTATACCACTGAAAAACCGAGCCCAGTATTACCAACTCTTTTCCGATGAAAGAAGCTAGCATGTGCAATGAGCGTACGGACAGAGCGCACACAGACAGGCAGGTTGGACTGAATTAAATGACTGGACTGGTCACTAGCAGATTTTTTTCTTTTTTTTGTCAGAGAATTTGTTTTATTGATTGCTGTCGGGATGTAAAAAGAATTTCGACAAATATAACAAAAAATGTTTTTGAAGAAGATTACCAATCATAGTTTTAACCCTGTTTTTAAAATCTTGCATGCTTATAAAATAATCTAGTTTAAAATGTCTCTGTACTGCAGCTCACACCAAGATGAGAGTCCAAAAACAGTGTGGGTTCTAGGAACGACAAATGATCGGAGGTTGCAGCTACCGATCTACTGCTTCTGGCGTCAGTAGAGAACAGAGATAAGGAGGCAGATTGTGTAATATGGCCTTATACAGAAAAATGCACCAATGTTCCATTCTACGATTATATAAAGAAAACCAACCAACTTTCTCAAACAAACTGCGATGATCTGTGGGGACATCCGAATCAGAGATGAATCGTAACACAGCATGATATACTGAATCTAAAGAAGATGAACTTGCATGCATATATAAAATATCATCATAATCAATGATAGAAGCGTCGCTTGAATTATTTTTTTCCTTGCAGCAAAAGAAAAACAGCAATTGTTTCTATAAAAGAAAACTAACTTCACCCTGAGTTTTTTTGTAAGACACTTTATATGATGTTAATAAAGCAGATTGTCTTCTAGGAAAAAAAAACAGGTATTTATAAGTTGAATGTCAAAAGGGTTTGACAGCATTTTATTGCATTCAAATCCAGTATTGAATCCACTTATCAAATTTGAATCCCTTATGGAATGTTATTAGATTTATCCTTCAACCTTTGCAAGAAACTAAAGGCTAAAATAACTACAACTTAAAAAATGTCTGATCACCTTTTGATGGCTGAGAAGCAACAGCTTTTTAGTGGCAGCCAAATTCATGGTATGTTGTTATGTATGCACAATTTGAAAATATGATGAAATGTTAATTAAATCCATCTGAGAGAAGAGTCGACACTCAAATGGAGTTGAACTACAGAAACGCACAGTCCACTGACGGTCGTACAGCGGGGATGGGGATACAGAGCGATTCCTCTTTTCACTTAGACAAACTTTGGCAGAATAAAGACACCGGCTGCACAGAGCACATTAACCAGAGAACATCCACGCTTTTCATTTTAGCCGTTACCGAATAAACACTAATTAGCTACAGCTGATCTAATGTGCCGCTGGTGATGTCTGTTATTCTAACCAAAGGATAAAACTGAGAAGCCTGCCTATGTGTTTTGCAAGTTTGCATTGCTCTTTAATGACGAGAAGTAGTGAGGAGAGAAAAAAGTTTTTCGTTAGAGTTGGAACTTAACGAATCCGGGTAGTTTTTCTGAAAGGGAAACCTGATCAGAGATAGAACCGGCTGTCACAAACCCTCAGTAAGAAATACTGATCATCTCTACTCACTACTAATATTCTTCAACCTCAGTCACTGATACTCATGTGCACATGGTGACGACTCACTGCTACCACTTTGAAAAGCAGGAATCGATATCAAACAGCACAAGTCATCAAACCTCGCAGCGCGAGAAGGCATCGAGAAGTTCGTGTTTTTTTTTTCTCATGCTGGGTTTAGTTCTCGTCTAAACCCAACATGAAAAAAACATCAAGCAACACGTCTCCTGGAGGGATTTTCTGTACCAAATGTAAAATGAAGCATTCAACCCAACAGCTCATGTTCAGTCAGTATCTTGTGAAAGATCCAACTGAAAATGTGTTTTGTGGATTACAAAGATGTAAAGCGAGCAGCTAGAAAGACGAGCATCTCCACAGAAGATACAGCATAAGCCCGGAGCGCGTTTCCTTGGTCATACATTCATAATGTGTGTGCTGTATGCTGGGATCCAGTCAAACAACACACCAACTAGAGGACTCCTGCGGGGATGCTGATGACGTCATTAGAGCAGCGTTGTGGGGTCGGAGCGCGAGAGGCTCCTCGCGTAAACAATTCCCCTCAAGGAGGTAACAGACACAGACTTCAGAGGTGTTAACCATCTGACAAATTCACACACAGGGTCATTGTCTCGTCGCCACAGTCATTACGTTACAGAGTGGCGAGGCAAGAATACTAATATGAATTAATGAGCACGGATGAGGCATCTTTCGTTTAAGTGTCAGGCTTGAGGGTTTGAGGGACCTCATTATTGCTAAAAGATGCAGAAACGCTCCACAACAACAGCAGCGGTGACTGATGAACGAGGCGAGGAAAGTATGGCACAAACACAATTCAAAGTGATTTACGGCGTATAAGGCATAAAAGGCATTAAAAGTTTATGCCATGAAAGGAAGGAAAATACACAAGAGTGATAGACAAGAGAATAAAAAGGAGTGCAGTTTCAGAAATAAATAGCCTAAAATGTTAATAAAAGTAATGGCAAACATTCATTTAAAAGCTTTTAGGGTTAGAGCAGAACTCCGGTATCCAGGCTGTTTGTTCCAGATATCTGATGCATATAAACTATTTAGTTTATATGCTGCTCTTCCATGTTTTATAAAAACAGACCAGTCTCAGACAAACTGAGATTTCTCTATTTTGTCCATAATCAATTTAGCGCTTTATAAACAAGTAAAAGTGTCTTAAAGCCAATACTTCGACACACAGGTAGAGACAGTGCAGCGATCTGAGAGGTGGAGTTGTGTGCTTCACTTTCTTAGTTTTAGTAAGAACTTGACCAGCGGCGTTCTGAAACGAGTGAACAAGCCACAGCTGCTCAACACAATGCAGTAGTCCAGAGTACCAAATATAAACGTGTGCACAGGCCTTTTAGTCATGCTAGCGGCATCGCTATAGGGATGCTAATGTCAGTCTGTCGGTGCAGACTGAAATATATGAACAAAGATAGCCATGACATTTTTGTAGAAACATTCCTGGTCACTTTTCCTTTAGCTCCCCTATGAGGTTGACATTTGTGGTTTTTAGTGAAATGGCTTAACTGTTGAATGATTTGCCCTCAAATTTGGTACCCATGTCCATGCTCCCATAAGGATAAAGTCCCACCCCCCTTAGTTACTGTTGCTAGTAAGTGTCGCTGTGCCTCGTAGAGCCGCTCGTATGGCTGTAGACTCTTAGGCTTGCTGGAGAAAGGGAACTGGCATAAATTTGTGACAGTTTGGCTGTTAAAATGTAGGTCTGACTCCATAACTACACTGACTTTGCTGATTTGGTTTCAAGTCATCAGAAAAAGGGGATTCAAGGTGAGCACTGATATTTGATCTTTCATATTTGGCAACAAAAAATTATATTGTTTGTTTAACTTGACATCCAAACACTAAATTGCTCAGTGCTGTTATTTAAGGATTTGATGGGAATTTAAACACTTAAACGGACTATTTGTAACTTTCAGAAATGCTTGTTAACAGCGACACCTGTGGCCGTGAAATCAACGAAAGTCAGCGTCGGGCTCGCGCTTGCTCGCTCTAAATATACCTGAACGAGCATCACTCAAAACAGTGAGGCGACACACGTCAGCTAAAAGCACAATATCACTCTATATTTCAGCTGCTTGGCAGTAATGTTAGCTGACCAGATGAAGGTCTCTCCATGAACATGATTTAGATCTGATCCTAGTGTTGGCTTTTCCTGCCTAAGTGCAGGCTGATGCAGCGGAGCTCTGCAGCATGTCTCCCTGCTCTCTCCGCCCGCAGCCGGAGAGAGCAGAGGAGACACCGGCACCCGGTCGGTAACGAGAGGGAAACGTAACTCTCTAAAGAGCTCCGTCACTTAACAAGACACGGAAAACCTCTGTTGGTCTGGAGGAGCTGCAGCATTTATTTCTGCACAAACGTCCACTGTACATTCACTAGATATTCTCAGAGCTAAACTAACTCTTCTGCAGTGTGGAGTGAGCGCGCGTTCACGTCTAGAGGTGGAGCGAGACAGAGAGGACGCGCGTGCATTCTGAGTGAAGGAGAGCAGACAGCGGAGACGAGGCAACCCGCTACATTTATACGATTTAAAAGTTACAAATAGTCCCTTTAATGATACAAGTGTGTAACTTCTGAGTGGCCTCCATCATATTCATATTACGAGAGGGTCGTGAGAAGACAATGGTGAATATTCAATTCAAGAGACTCTGTTGTTCAATAGAGCATGAATCTCACTTTAAAATTCACCCTCATAGAAATCTGGAGTACGCTTAATTAATTAGCTGTAAATAAAAGCATCTCTCAAATTACCAAACCAGCATGTAGTACATCTGCCAGCTTGCTGTATTTGGAGCAGAGGGTGTAATACACATAAGGAAAAGAAAAACACCTGAGTGGGAGGTGCGGGCATGGAGAAAGGGCTCAGGTGTCTCCGTTGAGGTGTTGAGTATGTTTACATCATTTCAAACTCCTTAGAGAGAAATGTGAGAACAAAACCTCTGCCTTAACCAAAGAATCATCGTCATCCTACAAACAAGTATTCCTATTCAAGCAGGAGTTAGTCTCTCACCGGATAATATGTCAGTCCACCGTGAGTAGTTGTCAAATGGTCCGATAAGCATGAATGTTGAATAGTACATCATGATTCGTCTCCATCGCCAGAGCTCAGCTTATTTCAAAACGTCTGGGAGACACTGGAGCTGTGCCTGTCACTGTGTTTTCCACCAATGTTAAAAAAAAAAAAACTGTCTGGGAGAACTTTTTGTGTCACAACATCCCTGCGAGTTCTGCATGTTTAATTTCTGCCAAGGTAACTCATGCGAGGTGCTCCCTCCGCACATGAGATCTCAAGCTGGACGGCGTGAAGCAGAAATGTTGTTTGAATAACCTGAAATGTGTGAAATTGTCATGATTAGCATATGAATTCTTGAGTAATGGCCAAAAAATGTGTTTTGTGAGGTCACAATGACCTTGACGTTTGACCTCCAAAATCGAATCAGTTCATCCTTGAATCAAGATAGACATTTGATGCCAGATGTTAGTGACAGTCCCTAAGGGCGTTCCGTGGATATCGCGTTCACGAGAATGGGACGGATGTAAGGTCACGGCGACCTTGACATTTGACCACCAAAATCTAAATCAGTTCAGAAATTTACCTCCAGAAGTTCCTGAGATATTGCGTTCGCGAGAATGAGACGTAGGTATAAACAGACAGAAAAGCTAAGACGAAAACATAATTTTTAAAAATATCACCTGTTCTGGTAGGTGTTGAGTCCAGCGGGGACACATTGGACCCTCCACTGTCCATTCTGGTCAGCATAAAGGACAAACTTGATGGGCGTCTCCACCTTGAGCTCCTCCTCCAGGGCAAACAGATGCTCCTTCCAGGGACAGCCACCCTGGGAGAACAACACCACCTCCCCACTGGGATCTACCTGGGAACCAGAAGAGAACCAGAAAAATAGTGCGTCACTAATGTGCAAGTAGAGAGGCAACAGCCGTTTTCTATGCAATTTAGGATTTCTTATATCAATTGCTTGATCTTTCCTGCTTTAAATTCAAGTTTCTACACATCACTATACATAAACAGTTTAATATATGATCTAACTGGAAGAATATGGAGCCAGAACACTCTTTAGTTTTTGGCACCGAAAACACATTTGCCATTGAAATGAAAACTTGAAATGAAAAAGAAAACCTGGCATTGAAAAACTTGTATTGCTACAGAAAAAAAGGTTGTTCAGGAAAAAAACCCACAGGGATTAAATATGGAAATCATGCAGCCCTTCCCCCCCCCCTTCATGTCGCTACGCTCCATGCCACAACAGTGACAAAGATGCAGAAAACAAAATACACATGATACACAAACCTGTCACTGAAAAACAAAACCACCAGACTGTCACTGAAAAGACGGATGTCATTCTTCATTCAAGGTTACATTTCTTTTACGCATGCGTATGATCTTTTCCAGTTGAATGTCTTTTTCAGTGCCAATACGAGTTTTTTCAACGCCAAATTGTATTTTCAATGCCTAAAACTAAAGACTCTTTTCTAACTCCATACTAAGCTACAGTTTCACCATTTATCTCCCAATTCATCAAGAGCAACACAGACACACAGAGTAATGAATTTGTATGAATCTCCTATCTATGATCTAGAGATGATGGATCAACAAGTATTTTGATGACTGATATGTTTGGTATTATTTGCTGTATCGCCAATACATTAATACTGTACATTACAATAATACACAATAAAAATAGATACAATCAATATTTAACAAATACTTATACAAGGGAAAAGCGTGAGAAAGGGGAAACCCCATTGCTGCTGTTGAGTAATGCACTATTAACTGTTTTATTGCTTGCAGTATTTCTTTAAAAATAAGGTGACCGGAGCGATGGACAAGCAATCTTGACCGCTTCAGAAATGTAGTTTTTTCAGGACCCAAGTGCCCAGTTACAACGTTCACAAAAGTACAAAAAAATTAAACCAAAAATGCACACATGAGAGCGGACAGTCTTGTACCTTATGCCTCCCCTTAACGGCTTCCTCCACCACCACACGGGCCGGCAGCCAGGAGGACTGGTAGAACTCCAGGCGGTCCAGGAACTCCTCCCCAACCATCTTCAAAGCCTTTCTGAAACCCTCCTGTTAAAAAACATGTGTACACATACATGCATCACATACACTGTAAGATTGTGAGAGTAATATCATAATATAAAGGCAGAAATAGAGTTTTTGGACAACTGATTAGACTTTAGATGTTATTTTGATGAAAAAAAAATGAACTGCTCATGGTTCAAAATCCTTTTAGTTCATGATCATTCACACCTTTCGTCACTAACACACCACCTCTGAAATCCAATGCAGTTTGATGTCTAATACTTGGGATTAGACGGGATAGTTTGGGTGTTTTGAAGTGGGGTTGTATGAGGTACTTATCCGTAGTCTGTGCATTACTTACAGTAGATGACGGTCGACACGCCCCCAGTTTAGAGAGTCAGACAGGAGTTACTGCACAAAACGAAAGCAATGTACTGCTGTGGACGGGGCCGGCAGCAAAACATATTTTAGCAAACTAAATTAAAGACCCACCTAAAAAAATCAATATCTGTTTAAGAGTACACCAATTTTTGCTAGTTTGCCTTGCCGTAAAACAGCTACTGTATACAGTCTGTGTTTCCGAAAGGGAATTGAAACCATTATCTATGCTCTCGCCAAAGCAGCCAGACTCCGTTGAAAGAATTCAGTATTTTTACCTCACAGAACACAGGAGTTGCTGGCCTACCGCTGCCTCGATCGTTTAGTTTGTTTGTGTCATTGTGTGACTTTGGTCAGTTCGGATTCTCCAAAGTCACACAATAGCATAAAAAAACTAACCCATCGAGGCAGCGGTAGACCAGCAACCCGTTTCTGCCAGGTAAAATTACAGTTTTTGTCAATGGAGTCTGGTGGCTTGGCTTTGGCGGGAGCATAGATGGATACAACGGCTTCAGTTCCCCGTCGGAAACAGCTGTTTGACGGCAAGGTAAAGCGGTAAAAATATTCTAAAATAGCAAACACTTAAACTGGTATTGATTTTTTTAAGGTGGGTCTTTCTTTTAGGTGGCTAAAATATGTTTTGCTGCCGGCCCCGTCTAAAGCAGTGCATTCGTTTGATTCCATGTGGTAGCTCCTGTCTGATTCTTCAAACTGGGGACGTGTCGACCGTCATCTACTGCCTTTAAGTGAGGCTGTGGGACAGATAAACCAACCACTAATCCTTGCAGCCCTGCTTCATCAGCTTCCCATCATGTCCTGCACAAACCTCAGTCTGAGGTCACTCTCTCATAGTCTCGTGGGCAGAAACTCAAGACAGCATGAGAAAGAAAGACAGACTCGAACACATGCTATCAGAGACAGACACGCACAATTTGTCAAGCAGAAGTCTAATCTGCATGCATGTGATTGTGGGAGCTGTGGTGTCTCTGAATTTTAACAAGTGTGGATGGAGAAGATTAAAAAAAAATCCATTAGGTTTTGAGTCGTCACAAAGAGCCGCTGTTGAGAGTTCATCAGGTCCGTCTACCGTCAAGTCGTCTGCCATACATTTTTCAACGAAAATATTTCTCACTTTTTCCTGATCCCTCAGAGGTCTCCCGCCTCGCTGTGTGAGTTAATGGAGGAATCGGAGCAAAGTGCCAGCACAAGAATCGTAATCATGTGAACTGAAATGTGAAAACAGCAAATAGGCCAGCCACTCCACTGAGACAGCCCAACAACGATGGGGAAAAAAATTGGTCAACATATATGCAAAGCCAGGCTGCAGGTATCATCATGCAGAAAAACAGGTGCCGTTTTCCCTGCAGGCATTCTGCACTCCTGCACTAATGAGAGGCAGAAGAGTCACACTCGGCCATTTCTGAGCGTCTGTTGTTTCCGCACGCTTCTAAAAAACGACCTCTGAATGCCGATCGCACCGGTTCAAAAGGGACTCCAGGGAGTTCAGGTCAGGGCTTATCCCTGCTGCAAAATGAGTCATCAACTAGAAAGGTTAGATTATTGTTTTAT
The DNA here is from genome assembly GCF_043250625.1 of Sebastes fasciatus. Taxonomy (NCBI): domain Eukaryota; kingdom Metazoa; phylum Chordata; class Actinopteri; order Perciformes; family Sebastidae; genus Sebastes; species Sebastes fasciatus. The sequence goes on along the minus strand of NC_133795.1, from coordinate 31,081,759 downwards.
TGTTGTATTTTCAGTATTCTGAATTAGTTTGTACTGATGTAACTTGGGTTATAAAAAACTTTTTTGATGTTTAATTCATGTTTTTTTGTTATTGTCTGTCTGGGATCATGATGGATATGAGTAGGGCTGAAACAATCAGGCGATTGATTAGTCTATTGACTGAAAATGAATCAGCAACTATACTTATAAAATATACTTAAAAATATACTGATAAATAAATGAATTGTCTTTTTACAAGCAAAAATATCAAATATACCCAGTTCCAACCTCCAATGTGAGGATTTGTTGCTGTTCTTTGCCTTATGCAATATGAACTCAGTATCTTTGGGTGATTTGACTGTTGGTTGGTCAGGAAAAGGCAATTTGAAGATGTCAGCTGGGGCTTTAGAATTTGTTTTTCATTGGCAAAATGAATAATTAGGAAACTAATCTGCATATTAATCGGTAATGAACATAGTTCTGTTCTGTACTGTACTGTACTGTACTGTACTGACTAGAGCAAAAAGAGTAGAAGACCCAGTGACTGTTTCTGTCCTGGAAATAAATTGGTTGTCATGAAAGAATATTAGCGTCACGTTTGAAACTCATCTTTATGGCACCGTTATGTCACACTACTTGTGTTTTTTTTCCTTCATTAATTTACACATAGTATTATCCAGACGTGTCCACGAGTCATACTGTAGAAATCCAGGCAATTATAAAACACATTTTTACTGTATCGGCAGAGCACAAGCTTTAATGGTCATAAAACCTGCTGCTGTTGAAGGGTAACTTCAGTATTTTTCAACCTGGACCCTATTTTCCCATGTTTTTGTGTCTAACTGCCTAATAGCAACAACAATTTCTGAAATTAATCCAGTATTTAGGAAGAGCGCTGTATACCGCAACCACTCATGGGCTGCAATGTAATCCTATTGGGGCAAGCTGGCACCGTCATTTACGTCCACTAAAAGTGCTTGTTTTTGCCACTGACAGGCTCAGATTGTTATTACAAGTGTGTGACAACATTATGGAAAGGACCCTACAGAGAAATATAATGTTTTTACCTTTAGCTTGAGGCGGAATGTTTGTGTCATGTGACTTGTTTCCGGAAGACAGCAATGGAAATGTGAGTGAAAGTGGCGTGCCAGTGTTGTCATGACAGGCTCTGATTGTTATTATATGTAAGTGTCTGACATTATGGAAAGAGTCTCACTCAAGGAGTCCCCATTGGTTGTCCCCATTAGACACAAAAACATGGGAAAATACGGTCCAGGTTGAAAAATATAGAAGTTGCCCTTTAAGTAGTTGTTTGACATTTAACGTTACCATTTCTATTTTGTGTAAGTGAAGACAATCACTGGGTACAATAATTTTCTTACATTAATCCTCTCCACTAAACCTAACCTCTAACTCTGTAATCCTAAAATCCAAAGGAAATAGATAATATCTGCAATTTTAGGGGTTTTCCTATTGTTACATTCCTTGTGAAGTCATTTGGTCTTTAAATTAAAACTACAGGTCACAAAGACTCATATCTTCTTATATAAGCTGATATCACAGATATAGACCCACACACATTAAATGTAATCTGTGACATTTAGTTTAAACGATATATAATGACAGTGCTGCATCAGACCGGTGTGCTGTGTGCTAAGTGCGAGCACACATTCCCACTCGTGCAATCCCTCACCTCGGTGTCCTGACTCTTGCTGTTCCAGCGTGGGTTCAGGTGGCCGACACGTGCGCTCAGCGCGGTGGAGACGGAGTAGCGGGCCTCCCCGTCATACTGTGAAATGCCGTTGTCTATAGCATCCACCTCCTCCACAAAACTCTCATACATCTGCAAGGGATTGAAAGAGACATGTGACAGGAGAGGTTAGGGACCTGTAATGACACGGGAAGCGCCTGTTTTATGTTTATGCTAATTTTGAAAAAGGAAGAATTGGCAGTAAATCCCCTTTTTCAAGGCGAGGAAAGTTAAGAAGACAGGACTTTCAGGAGAGAGTACTGTACAGGGATTACATTATTCTGATTGAAATCCATTTGGTCACAGTGTGTGGGCAGTTTAGTGAGGGTTACAGTGCACGGCTAGTGCACGGCTAGTGCACGAGGCGAGTTGCTGCTATTTTACAGTTCAATGGCAAAGCTGCAGAGAGAGAAGAGGAAGAGAAGCAGAGAAGTAGAGACATATTTAGGGATGAAAAGTCAACTCCTCAGTGAATTGGAAGGTCAATCACCAAGCAGTTGACATTTTACAAGTGGAACTAAGTTTTGGGGGCAAAAAAAAAGAGATTCAGTTTTTTCTGAACTGGCTGAGGACGACACATGCATCATCCTAAAATAAATAAAAGCCCCAGCCATGAATAAATGGATTATGTGAGGCTTAAAACAAACTGACACATCAAAAGGCCAATGATAATATGAGTTAATAGTGCTAATATTTATGGTTGAACTAAGATTTGGCTGGCTTAATGTTTCTGTGTGCTGAGGCCTCCTGCTGGCTGTCTAAAATGCATTAAATATAACTGAAGTGTCCACGGTTTGAATCTGGCAGAGGAACTTTACCCGTTTATGTCTTTATATTTATAATCACCCTCTACTGTCTGATGAAGGCAATGTCATAAACTAAACTTTAACAATAACCATCCTGCGTTTTCTACACACGTCGGCTGCACGGTTTCTGTTTTTAAAACAACCAACGTGGACAAAATGCACAGAGATATGTGTCCTTTAATTTCATTGTAATTCATTTTACCAAAGTAGCTGACGAGCTGTTCTCCGTCTTCACGCTTCATGATGAAATCGACAGTGTTTAGGTTCAATTCATCAGCCCGAGCAATGTTTTTTAAGACGAGTGAGTCGAGGGGAAACCATCTGTTTGTTTGTGATGTGAATAACACACAGTGGCTGCTAATCCACTGCCTGCTATAAATCTGTCGTCTTCCTCCTCTCACCTTGTCGAAGAGCACCTCCAGCTGTCTGTCGCCCTCCTTCAGCTGCGTCACCTGGGCCAGCAGCTGACGACCAAAGTGCAGGTAGACCAGGCCAGCTGAGCTGAGCTTAGTCACCCATGGCTTCTCTGGACACAGGCTGTGGAAAGTCTCTGCAAAGGTCCTGAAGAGACAGGAGACATTATGTTAGCTGATTGCAACAGAGTGGGTCAATGCCGTTATATTAAAAAAAAACTGCCTATAGCTTGTACAGTATGTGCGACGTTTTGAAACAACAGATGCTACGTATCAGCCTATACTGTATGTAACAGGTCAATACAGAAGTGGTTTATCAGAATTAAATTGAATAAGAGCTTTAACAAACAATTATTTTTATTATCAATTAATCTAGCGATTCTTTTTTCAATTGATCCATTAATCATTTATTTTATAAAAATGAATTATTATTTTATGAGTTGAAGTGGTCAATTTGTTTGCTGCCATGTGTCACTGTAGTATTCTTGTCTTGCAGCCATGTCTCTTAACATATAAAGGAAATGCAAAACAGCTTATATTAGTGCGAAAAACTGAAAAACCCTGCATGGTCCATAAGCAGATTATAGTCAATATTAAAGCCAAGGCTTGGGAGATTAAACATTATAACTGTAACTGTACATTACAAGAGGCACTTGCTCCCATAAATATTCTCCGCCAGCTTCAGAGAGCAGAGTATGCTTTTGACCGGAGATAGAGAAAAGCATGCTCAGGCGTGTTTGTAAGCATGAGCACACATGAATAGAAGCCACCGGAGGTCTCTCATCAGCCACGTGCTGAGATGGGTGGGCTCCAGCGCCCAGCCACTGCTGGTCATTTAATTCAGGCTTAATTAGGATGCTTGGGCTGCGGCACAGCGGAAAACAGACCGTCAAGTGAATGAGTGACATGCTAGGGAAGCAGGGGGTAATCGCAGCCATTAAAGGACTAATTGGCCAAGCTGAGACATTTCTATGCTGATTATCAGGAGATGGGAGTAAATGAGCGAGAGGGAAATGACAAGAGTGAAATGGAAAATGTCTGAAAAAGATTATCAGCTTACAGAAGTCATCAAAGTGTTGGTGTGAAGTCAAAGATGGCAAACTGGCATTTACCATACAGAACTAAATGGAGGTAAGTGAGTGAAGTAGAATATAACACCCAAGAGTTGGAAATATTTTGGCAAGAATCAAGTATTACTCAGCATTGTTTAAACATACTTCACATATATTGTGTTGTGATTCCCATACTGCACCAGCAGCTGCACCACTTCCTTATGCAAATCACTATATCATTAGACACGATGGCTTTCTTGCATACTATTTACTGTGTGCAAAGTGATGTACTTCATATTCCCCGACTGAAAGCATCACAAGAGAAACTTGATGACTCAAAAACCTCGAGCACTTTATGAAAAGAATATTACTGGCCGGTAATTTCCCATCGCTCTGGGCCCAGTAGTCCCTTAAAAATGATGGCACAGACACTGTATTAGAAGCACAGTGTGGGCTTTTATGAGCTTTAAAAAAATGTCACAAAAAGGCTCTTCGGCTTTAATTCATCGCTCCTGTCATAGTGACCTCGGTTGGTATTTATTTGATTCAGTGAGTGCCATCGTCTACTCTTGTCTGACTACTGGGGTTTCCCCTCTTGTTGTAAACAAGCTAAGGTTGAACAGTTCTCCCGTGTACTGTATCCTGCCAATTATAATCATCTCCAACTACATTTTCCACCCTGTGCTTGAGAAAGAAATTGTTCAGACTAAAAAATATTTTACATCGCTAAAAAATTTTGAAATTCCAATCTGGTTACTCATGTCGTTCTTTGAGAAGCAGATGTTCCTTTTTAATTCATTTAGATCCTACTGTGACCTTCGGTACAGTAGACTAAATCACTTTATAAGAGCGCTTCAGAAAATCTATTGATCTTTGGCTCATATCTGGTTTAACCCCTTCCTTTCTGGAACAGTATTGGGCCTCATGCAGGAAGCCATGTACAAACACATTTTCTCTTATTTTTGTTCGTATCAACGATTTGTTTTTATTTGGTTAGTACCCATTGATCTCTGGGATTCACCAATGTTTTCTTATTTTTGCTCTTCTCTTAGGTAAGAGAACATTTTAGGTTGTCATAGTATAGTACGTCAATAAATGTCATAATATGTCGAAAAATGTCATGAAAAAAAATCATAGTAGAGTAGGTCGTAAAAATTTCATTAAAAAAAAAGTCGTAGTTTAATGTGTCAAAATGTTGAGAGCACTCTTACCTAGTTAATAAAAAAAAAACATCTTGCTTTCACAGTCCAATAATTGTTTGTACAACACAATGAAACGTGCATTTCAAATTTAAGGAACATACAAAATTGTAGCGATTATCCCACGGAACAAAACATGCAAGTATCATAAACTTTTGTTCGCCACAGAGCTTATTTTCTGCAATAATCCAACTGTAACTAATGTTTATTTTCATTGTCAATTAATCTATTGATTATTTTCTTGATTAATCGATTAGTTGTTCGGTCTATAAAATGTAAGAAATGGTGAAAAATGTCGATCAGTGTTTCCCAAAGCCCAAGATGACGTCCTCAAATTCTTGTTTTGTCCACAACTCAAAGATATTCAGTTTACTGTCATAGAGGAGTAAAGAAACCAGAAAATATTCACATTTAAGAAGATGGAATCAGAGAATTTTTACTTTTTCTTCTTTAAAAAATTCACTCAAATTGTCAAAATAGTAGCAATTAATTCAATAGTTGACAACTAATCGATTAATCGTTGCAGCTCTAAACCTGACCCACCATCTGAGAAGCCGTCATTGGAAACTGTTTGCAAAAAGGCAGGCACTTTCTACTACTACTACTAATCCATACTCCATATGTAGATATAAACGGCTCCTTCTAAGTTAACGAAAACACAACGATTCTTAGTTTCAGGTGATTATACGCTAAAGAATACAGACTTATTAATACTATATTCCATTTCTGCCAATAGATCCCCCTAAATGTTTCACACTGTTCCTTGAATGCCAAATGATTTGAATGACTTGTGGCCATGGTATAATGTGTTATAGATTTTTGGTGAATCCAGGGGAAGGGGAAGGGGAAGCCTGCTGTGTCCATGAATCCGTCTTTGAGTGGAAGCCACTTAAACTATGTCACAACACAAAATAGCATAAAAGCAGTTTATCTATAACATTTCTCTCCTGATGGAGGTACTGCGAAATGCAGACCACATTCATCACTGTGTCACTGGTGCAAAAATATATTTGCTTACTTGTATTTCTTTGCTGAGTGGAGGCAGTGAGTGCATTTCTGGTGTGAGCAACCACAAACGTAATCCCTGCCAGATCTAATCTGTTGTGCTTTATTAACCTTCAGTCAGTGTTTGGAGAGCACTTCTCATGCCCCAGACTCTTACAGACATTTCTTTCCTGCTTAAGAAACTTCTAAAAATGTCAAAGATAAAAGTTTTCCATAATTGCAGCAGTCTCTCACGTTAGAATTGTTTTTCTTGTCTTTAGGCTTCAATTTAAAAGAGAAATTATTTGTGATCATTGTCTAAATTGCCTGTTCCAACAATTGGATGACAGAAAAGGAAAGATCCTCAATTAATTGTCCTTGACGCTGTCTTTAAAGGAAAAGTTAAACATTTTGGGAAATACACTTATTCGCTTTCTTCCTGAGAGTTAGATGAGGACACTGATATCTAGGGATGGGTAACGAAACCCAGTAGTAAACGAGCCCCGGTTTTTCAACATCGGTATCTATGAGCTCCAACGTTAATGGTTCTGCTATCGGTATGGGGAGAAATTAAGTTAATTGATTTCCTATTTATTTAAGCTACATAAACGTTATCTTGCACTTTTGATCTCACAAACTCTGTTTCTAATTTGTAGTAAGATCAAAACTTTCGTCAATTATGCATTTTCCAATCGAGAGGAGAGATCTCTCTCTCAGCCTTTCGCCTGTGTGTGAGGGGCGGGGTCAGCTCTCTCTGCCTCTCTCCCACACACACACACACACAGACACACACACACACACAAAGAACCTGCTCTTGGCAACAATAGCAGAGAGAACAAAACATTCGAAAGTGTGGTTATACTTCAGTCGAGGCGATGCAGACAATGCTTGTTGCCAAAAGTGCAACAAGTCTTTTGCTTGTAAGGGCGAAAACACGATCAATCTGTCAAAACATCTAACGAAAGTGCATCAGATACAGGTGGAGAAATGCATCGTTTATGACGGACTAGCTCGTAGTTCATCTCACATCTAGGGATGCACCGATTCCAACTTTTTCAGTCCCAATACCGATAGTGATACCTGGGCTTTGGGTATCAGCCAATATCGAGTATCGATCCGATACCAGTCTTTAATTCACAAGCTGTATGCCTCACTGTGTGGAAGTGACTGGATCATTCATTTATGTGTAAGGCAACATCAGGCTTGACTTAAACAATGATTTCTTAACTCTGTAAAACCAAATATAACAAATAAATACATAGAAATAAATGTACTAAATTGTTATTCATTATTTAAAAAAAAATTATCCAACAACTTTTTAAAAAATCTTCAAAATTAGTCAATTTAAACAGGAATTAATTTCCAGCAATATACAGTAATGTATCTAGAATAAAAACATAAAATTGAATTGAATAGATTGGCCCCACAGATACCCGATCCGGCTATATGCGTCAGTATCAGCCTGATATCTGATCCGGTATCGGTATCGGTGCGTCCCTAGCCCCATCCACCATCATCATATTATAGTTTATAATAGTGCTTTGTTCAAAACATGACCGTTTCTTATACTATAAATACATTTTTTATTTTATTTATTTTACATTTTAAGTGATTTGTTCAAAACAACGCTGTGGCAGTCGCTACTCGAATGCTAATTTACATACAGTATATAAAATAAAGTAACGTTAATTCTGTTATTAATTTCTTTAATTTCTTTCTCTTAAAAACAACAAAAAGAACCGTTAAGTACCATTAATGTGCCAGATTGATAAGCAGTATCGGTAAGAGTAGTAGTATGTTAAAATCTTAACGAGACCCATCCCTACTGATATCACACTCTTATCTATCGGTTTATTGTCAAGTCAGAGCCACCAGGCATTTAGCTTAGCTTAGCATAAAGACTAGAAACCGCTAACCGAAAATTTGCGTTGTCACACAGATTAAACAAACAAGATATAACGGGCTAAAAGTGAGCTTTAGAGGTGCTGGTAGGCAGATTTAGTTAGTTTCCCCCCAATTCTAGTCCTCATGCTAAACTAAGCTAAGCTAAAAAGTATGAGAGTGGCATCAATCTTCTCGTCTAACTCTCGACAAGAAAGCAAATATTTGCCAAAATGTTGAACTCCTCCTTTAATGGTTTAATTTCAGGCTCTTACAATTCTTACTGTGATGCATTGATATGGCTGTCAAGTTCATCTGTGCACTGCCACTGTTTTTAAACTGGAACGAGGGCTCTAATTATTCGCGTCATCTCCCTCTCCAACTTCCTCCAGCACCCGAGCCCACTTACATCCATCCCTGCCATCACAACCATCTTGCCCCCATCTGCGCATGTGAGTGACAGCCACATTCTCCTGCGGCCCCTGACGGTGTCATGGCAGCACTCCGTGCCTCGTGAACCAACAGCGGGGGGGCGTTCAATTGAAAGAGCGCTAATTATCACTAACCACCTGCCAGGAAGAGAGCCCTGGCATATCTTTATCACCATGGTCATAAATGCAAGCTCTGATTATCATCAGGACATTAAGCTGACAAGACAACTGGAATAGGCTGATTACTCGACGTGACGAGACTTTGAGTGAATGCAATCAATCGGAAGGAACTTTAGAAAGGAAATTTAATCGAGAACGTAGAGCGTGTTTCTTCAAGAGCCACGCAATTAGGGTGCTTCGAGGATGAAGCCACAGAGAAGTATACTCCCTCATCCTTGATCCCCTAGATAATGAGGATATCATTCTTTACACTTTGTTTTCTGAACAACAAAAATGAGCAACAGGTCTGAAATCCAGCTCGATTTCCCGGTCTAGAGTTCAGGAAGCCATGACGGGGGCAATTACAGGATTAGACAGGTATGTATATAAAGGCTAATATGTGTATCAATACCTCTTAGGGCTGGGCAATATGACGATATATATCATCAAAATGGTATAAAAATTTATGTATATATCGTTTCTATCGCGATATAGTATCGCCATATTAAAATAAACTGACTATGGTGATGAACAATAAATGGACAGGTGATGAACAGTACATATTTATATACTGGTATTCCCGAGTCTCAACACCTATGAACTGAATCTCTTTGCAGCAGTTTACTGCCACAGTTGTACCTCTGATGATGATCATAGCGATGCTTCTTTGGGTCAAACACTCCTCCCACGTCTACAACGATGTCACACTCTGCCAGCTGTGCCGGGTCCCTGGTCCGAACGATCTCAGCATCCTGTGCAATGAATAGATAGTCTTTTTAGATCTGCAATCATTCATCATCATCATCATCATCAAGCATCTCATAGATTTTCGGGAAAGAAATGACATCTGGATTTTATGTACTGGCCTCATTTAGGTCTTTCTAAACCTTTTCAATGCATGAGCCAAATGCATTTAAATGAACTCTACCAAGAACGTCAATTATAACAAGAGTGTGACCCTAATTGAACCCACTGGAAGCAGGCCTGTAGCAGGCTTTGAGTTTGCCCACATACTACCGTTTAAAAGTTTGAAATCGCCTTTCACAAAAGCTTGATTCGGTACAGTGAGAGGACAACTCTATATTTTTGAATGCTCGTTCATGCTTTTAGGCTGTAGAAAGTCCTCTTAGTTACTTTGCAGAGCATACAAAAATGTATGTTTTGAACATGGAGACAAGACTGACAACTCAAAGGGCAGAAAGAGACAAATATAACCTCTAAGCACCAGATAAATAAGAACATAAGAAATCACCAGTCATCGGTAAAAGAAATTGGAAGCTCAGCGTCACATTGTGTGCAGATTTAAAGAGGAACAGGTTCTTGTTTCAGTGTCGAGGGCAAAATGACACCTTTAATATGCCGAAATGAATAGGCAACACGTTGCTTTAGCAAAGTTATTCTTGAAACTTCACAATAGAAACAGAAGGTTAGTCTCGGGTTTGCACTATTGGAATTGGATCAGAGAACATCAGATGAACATATTTTGGACTGACACATCACAGTTCAAACCTATTCAATTTAACCACAGGGTAGACTGCAGAGGGCCCAAAGAAAAACGGGTTGCCAAAACATAAATGGTAAAATGGACTGCATTTATATAGAGCCTTTCTACCTTACCGGACAAAGTGCTTTTCAATTTGCCTCTCATTCAGCCATTCACACAGCGATAGTGGCAGAGCTGCCATGCAAGGCGCTGGTCTAACCATCGGGAGCAACTTTAGAGCCCAATTACACCTCTGTGGTTCTATAATGATCGGAGGTCACTTACGCTTTTCGGGACTGAAAAACAAATTAAAAATCCAAGGGTATTTGGGGTTAAAACAACAGTATTCTCCCCTGTTGTGCAACACTGTGGGGACATCGACTAAATGGATTTAATTTGTATTCTTTTTTTTTGCCCAAACTATTTTAAATGTAAATAATACATTTGGTGTCTGAATTATAATGTTTTTATCCATGTTAAAATAGCAATTATTGAAGGAAAGAAGAAATATAACAGGTGAAAAATTGCATGTAAATTCACATACGTATGTAAATAAATAGACGTTTTTTTTAAGATGAATAATAAGCATAATGTCTGCTTCTCACCTGATAATAAATGAATGTGCAGACCTACATGGTGCTGCATTTACATTTCTGATGGAGACACAATCATAACAGTATCAGAAAAGCTAAATTATAGTTGTTATCTAGAGGTGTAGGTTTGGCAATAGGATGATATATATTGTGACGCGACATAAATTTGTCAATAGTCAGAGATTTTGCCTCACTGTTTATACTGTGTTTGCTATCCCTTTAACATATCTGGGTATATGTGGGCTACGTTGCAAATCACTGGGCCAGACTGCTTTACGACAATATGGCATTTATATTATATTTACACTAATAGGATTAAATATCTCGATTTGTCAGGTATTTAATTTGCTAGATTAGATTACAATTTCTTAATTAATTATCCAGAAAATATACTGTATCAACATACTGTATACATCAATATGAAATGATATATCCTGTGACAGAAGATTTTATCATCCATTCCTATTGTGGTGTTGTAAGTTTGGTTTACATTTGGGACAGGGATTGTGCCATCGATAAATACTTTGGCAATCTGATTAATGCTTAATGTGTTCATTTCTGTTGTTGTAAATTCTTACTTACTATAACGACATTAAGGCATGTTCAGATAATAAGTCACTTTAAAAAGTGACAATACCCCTAAAGGTTAATGTGGGAACATGTTTATAGTGGTTGTAAGGTGTTGTCTAAGTTTAATGTTTATTTGACTGACCTTTGGCTGTGGCATTTTCTTCTAGAATAGTGATAATAAACTCGGGAAAAAAAGTTTGGAAATGTGTGTTTGGTGGATTATTTCTCTGTTGTTACAATGCTAATGGTCATTGTATTTTACATCGTTGGAAAGCCTGTTTATTTACCTTCACAATGATGTCCAACTTGTAAGGATCATGTATTTGTGGGATGAGCAGCACAGCTGATTATGTGGGGAGCGCCCAAGAAGAATTTGCCAAAATGCTCTGCCAATGGTAAACAGTGTATTCTCCTGTTAGTATTGACTCTTGTTTTGAGTTGTTTTGGTGGATTGGGTGATTGAACTCTCTATCAGTACAGATAGATCAGTATTAGATCAACATGGCATGCCGATGCTTGTAGCAGACACCAAATGATCACTTTAGTAGGGTGCAGCACCCAACAGGCCAGACCTGATTGGGAGTACCTGGAGCTCAAAACAAAGGTCAATACCAACAGGAGAATACACGGTTTAGCATTGGCAGAGAATTTTGCCACAGCAAGGTGTGACCAGGTTGGTGACCAGCATGAGGAGGAGGTGCCAGGCTGCTGTGGCTGCGTATGGATCTTCCACCGCTACTGAGGCTCCTGGCGGTGTATTAAATGAATAAAGTGTAAAATAGCCAATATGTCTTGTTTGTTCCTTGTTACTGATAGAAAGTTTAATCATCCAATCCACCAAACAACTCAAAACAAGAGTCAGTACCAACAGGAGAATACACTGTTTACCAACTGGCAGAGCATTTTCGCAAATTATTGTTGGGCGTTACTCACATAATCAGCTGTGCTGCTCATCCCACGAATGCTTGATCCTTACAAGTTGGACATCATTGTGAAGGTAAATAAACAGGCTTTCCAACTATGTAAAATACAATGACAATTAGCATTGTAACAACAGAGAAATAATCGACCAATTATAAGTTAACGAACTTTTTCCCCCCCAGTTTATTATAATTATCATAGGTCTATATGTGTCATCTCTCTGTGAGCTTCATCTATCTTGTAGAGCAGCAGCACCCCCATGTGGAGTGTTATAAAATAACAGAAACATAAAATAAAAACTTCCCCAAAAAGCCAATGCAGACTGAAGAAACACATTTAAAGATCTGTTTCATCAACATGGTTTAAATTGAAGTAGTATCAACACAGACGGTGCTTAAACAGCAGCAGTTAAATGAACAATACTATACAATACAATACAATACTATACTATACAATACTGTACAATACAATACTATACTATACTATGCAATACTATACAATACTATACTATGCAATACTAAACTCTGCAATACTATACAATACTATACAATACTACGCAATACTATACAAATACTATGCAATACTATACTATGCAATACTATACTATGCAATACTATACAATACTATACTATGCAATACTATACTATGCAATACTATACTATGCAATACTATAATATGCAATACTATACAATACTATACAATACTATACTATGCAATACTATACTATGCAATACTATACTATGCAATACTATACAATACTATACAATACTATACTATGCAATACTATACTATGCAATACTATACAATACTATACTATGCAATACTATACTATGCAATACTATACAATACTATACAATACTATACTATGCAATACTATACTATGCAATACTATACTATGCAATACTATACAATACTATACAATACTATACTATGCAATACTATACTATGCAATACTATACAATACTATACTATGCAATACTATACTATGCAATACTATGCAATACTATACTATGCAATACTATACAATGCAATATTATACAATACTATACAATGCAATACTATACTATACTATACTATGCAATACTATACTATACTATACTATGCAATACTATACAATACTATACTATGCAATACTAAACTCTGCAATACTATACAATACTATACAATACTATACAATACTACGCAATACTATACAAATACTATGCAATACTATACTATGCAATACTATACTATGCAATACTATACAATACTATACTATGCAATACTATACTATGCAATACTATACAATACTATACTATGCAATACTATACTATGCAATACTATACAATACTATACAATACTATACTATGCAATACTATACTATACAATACTATACTATACTATACAATGCAATACTATACTATACTATACTATGCAATACTATACTATACTATACTATGCAATACTATACTATGCAATACTATACAATACTATACTATGCAATACTATACTATACTATACTATGCAATACTATACAATACTATACTATGCAATACTATACTATGCAATACTATACTATACTATACTATGCAATACTATACTATGCAATACTATACTATACTATACTATGCAATACTATACAATACTATACTATGCAATACTATACTATGCAATACTATACTATACTATGCAATACTATACAATACTATACTATGCAATACTATACAATACTATACTATGCAATACTATACTATGCAATACTATACTATGCAATACTATGCAATACTATACTATGCAATACTATGCAATACTATACTATGCAATACTATATAATACTATACAATACTATACTATGCAATACTATATAATACTATACAATACTATACAGTACAGTACAGTACAGTACAGTACAGTACAGTATATGTGTCAGCACAGGTAACCTACCTTGTACTCAGGTAGCTGCCGGAGGAAGAAGCAGGCGAGCACCTCGTCGCAGTGGAAGCTGCCGTTGTGAGTCCCGATCTTACCGGTCATGTTGTCGGTGCGGAGCCTCTTCGGTGGACCGGACATGTACCGAGCTGCTGCTGGTCTAATAACGTCACCGGAGACTAAACTACGGCTGCTAGAGGATGAACTCAACAGTCGTGAAACACTCGCTGCTTTGCTGAAGTTGATCTGAAACGTGATTGTTGTTAATTTAAGTGCTATCATGCGAACACGACACATTCAAACACTTTACACACGAGACTGTGAAGTCGGACGGATATGACAGCAGGACCGGATATGGTGCGCACTGTTTTGTGACCCGGAGAAACTCAGGGATTTATTTTCAATTCAATTCAATTAAAATCACTTTATTTGCCGCCGAAGGGCATTAGTAGAGGCTCGTAGAGTAGTACAATTAACAACACAATACAGGAACATTTTAAACATCTTGAAAGTTAAAAATAATGATACTAATATAGTTAAAATACTTAAAATAGTGCAAAATAGTGCAGTATACACAGTATACGGTACATTTTGTTTTTACATATTTATAAATAAGTAGGCCTACCTGTGATTTAATAATAATGTAAGATTATATTTATTTTTGTAAAGACATATTTTACACAGTGTACATAATGTATTCTGCTCTTTAAGTTAGAGATGGAGCTATATTGTTTGGCGCACCTTGCGTGCTTGTGGGATGAGGGATGGTTAAGATTGGCGGAGGGATATGAAGTGATGTGCCACCTTTTGATTTGTCCTACGCTGAGTTGGGTGATTAAAAGTGGATCCTGTTGAACAGACCAAGCTCTCCCCGTGCTCTTATTCTACCCACAGCCCTACAGGAGTTTAATTAAGTAATAGGTAAGGTTATAGTTAAGGTAGCGAAAAGCCTGCCTTACAATAACATAATTGAAGTGAACTGAAGCACGAAATGTTATCTATGAAGGAAATTGTATGCAAAAAATAAAATGAATCTGAATGCATTAGTATGCTGACAGCAGAGGGCGCTGAAGCCAATGAAGCGAACCTCTTTAATAAACTCATACATGGAGAGTTGTGGCTGTTACATATTTTACCATTTCTATAGTCCATCTTCTCTCACATATGTTCACATTATACAAATGTTATCTATGAAGGAAATGTTATGCAAAAAAATAATATCACTGGTTTATCAGAATGCATTTGTTCACTTCAGACAACTTTATTTATCCCCAAGGGGGCAATTCATTTGTAGCTTTCCCAGTCCATACATCCCTACATACAACAGACAACCAATCATTAGTTAAGTCAAAGGAAACATATTAAAGATCAAAGATAAGCACAGTTCATTATATATTTGTGTAGGTATATAGAGCCTATATTGAATACCCTTTTTCTGCCTTTTAGTAAGAGATGTTGTGAATGAGGAAATAGAGTGATTTAATATGACATTTCTACATCCATATTAAATTTGTATGCTGACAGCAGAGGGCGCTGAAGATAATGAAACAAACCCTCATACATGGAGAGTTGTGGCATATTTTACCATTTCTATAGTCCACCTTCTCTCACATATGTTCACTTTATATAAATAATCTGACTCCTGCTACTCTAAGCTCAGACTCTGTACACTTGGAGAGGAGGTTGTGTTGCTCTGGCTCTATCCATCTGGCGTGGAGAGGAGGTCGTGTTGCTCCGGCTCTACCTGTTTGGCGTGGAGAGGAGGCCCTGTTGCTCTGGCTCTATCTGTTTGGCGTGGAGAGGAGGTTGTGTTGCTCTGGATCTATCTGTTTGGCGTGGAGAGGAGGTCGTGTTGCTCTGGCTCTATCTGTTTGCCGTGGAGAGGAGGTTGTGTTGCTCTAGATCTATCTGTTTGGCGTGGAGAGGAGGTCGTGTCGCTCTGGCTCTATCTGTTTGGCGTGGAGAGGAGGTTGTGTTGCTCCGGCTCTACCTGTTTGGCGTGGAGAGGAGGTTGTGTTGCTATGGCTCTATCTGATTGGCATGGAGAGGAGGTCGTGTTGCTCTGGCTCTATCTGTTTGGCGTGGAGAGGAGGTTGTGTTGCTCTGGATCTATCTGTTTGGCGTGGAGAGGAGGTCGTGTTGCTCTGGCTCTATCTGTTTGCCGTGGAGAGGAGGTTGTGTTGCTCTAGATCTATCTGTTTGGCGTGGAGAGGAGGTCGTGTCGCTCTGGCTCTATCTGTTTGCCGTGGAGAGGAGGTTGTGTTGCTCCAGCTCTACCTGTTTGGCGTGGAGAGGAGGTTGTGTTGCTCCGGCTCTACCTGTTTGGCGATGCCGGGAACCTGCTTTACATCCTCCTGAAACCACCTTCTCACATATGTTCACATTATATTTATTAATTTTTGTCATATGGATTGTCTATGTTGTATTTTCATTATGTTGCTACTCTGTACACACGACATCTGTCCACCCTGGAAGGGGGATCCCTCCTCTGTTGCTCTTCCTGAGGTTTCTTCCATTTTTATTTTTTTTGTACTTTTTTTTAGGAGAGTTTTTCCTTATCTGATGAAAGGGTCGCACTGTAAAGGACAGAGGGTGTCGTATCTTGTACAGATTGTAAAGCCCCCTGAGGCAAATTTGTGATTTTGGGCTATACAAAAATAAATTGACTTTATTTGACTAGACTATCTTTTTAAAGTACAAAACTATGAACCTTGAAGAAGAATTGATACCCTTTGTATCACTACAAACCCAAACTAAATAAAGTCCTGATATGATTTTTAGAGTTACATATCATTTAAAAAAAGAGAAAGTAGTAAAATCCTTAATAAGTAATTATCTATTATTGGCTGAATTACTAACTGGGCAAATTGTGCAACTGCCCGGGGCCACAGACCTTTAGAGGTCCCAAAGGCTCCAGGTTCACTGTAGTAATTAGTTTGTTTTCATTTCATTAACTGCCCATTTGTTTGATAACAGGCCCTAAAGCAGAATATAAACTGCAATTATAAAGGTCTAAAGGCAGGTCATGCATTTTTTTTTAGCTAATGTAGAGGCCATGTGTCAAAGTCTAGTTTTTAAACCTTTATTATTGTGCTTATAGTGGTTGCTAAAAAAAGTGTGTGCATTTAATTGTAGTGGTACAAGTGATTCTAGTCAATGTAAATACAGGCAAATATGAGCTGCAGCGTTGGAATTTTTTTTCCAATATCTTATTTAGAAAGTTCAATACAGTAGTTACATAAAGAAGGTTTTACATGTTCAGATTTTTCATTACAAAAAAATCAGTAAATAATAGTCTGATATAAGCTTGCCGGAAAAGATGACTACTCCTGGACCCCTTCTGAATAATGAAAGTGAGCCAATGTTGTTTTGTTTGTTTTGTTTGTTTTTCAGTAGAGCTAACCATGGTGTGTCACATGCTGTCTCTCTCTGCAGTTTCCAACCTGTCATGAATGATCTGCTCTGCAATGTTGTCATGGTAAAAGAAAATAGTACGTCAGGTTTTGCCATGCCTTGAGACTTGAGAAAGAAGGCAGCTTTAACTAATTTTCTCAGAGATATACGTTGATGTTTGATGTTTGTATTTGTTTCCGTAGTCCCTCGTTCACAGTACAAAAATGATGTAAAAATAAAATAAGTTATACAACAAATAAAATATAAGGAAAGGAAAAGAAGATGAATAAAAACCAAAACAAAAATAATTGGGTTCTGTTAAACAACTGGGATAAATCTGAAATGTCTAAATAATCGAATAGTTGTTGCCGATGTAGAATTGCAAATTGCAAACGTTTGCAATCATTAAGGAGGGTCAGACTCAGCTCTCCACCACCAACTCTCGCTCTCGCGGTATTAACTTCAAGGTTTATTGAGAAGGTAATTAGCCAGATGGGACCCCTGTAGTAGTCAGGCTGAAGAGAGAGAGAGGGGCACCACCACTACATCACGGCTTTCAGGGGTTTCTCTCGTGTGGACAACCGACCGACTGACCGACCGACCAGCTGAAACCAGACCGTCCTCTGCGTCAACAACAGCGACTCTGCTGAAGGTTGGTTTTATTATTGCAATACTTCATGTCTCCTACATGGCATGATTCATTCACCCCTGCGATGCTGGGAATGAATCCTGTTCAGTGTGAATGCACTAATCTGATACTGCATGTGTGCACACATTGCACCAGCAATAATGCACAGACAGGTAGGACTATATACCTAGATATACTACGAGTTTTAGAGAAGCAATTTATGACTTTAGGGAAAATGGCGAATCTTTCAAGGCCACACGATTTGATTCAGTAAATCTATTACTACCTACTGAGATGTAGGTTACATTTATAACCACCAGGTGTCGCTGTAGGTCAATCATCCTGCTCACCAGGCATGTTGACAACTCTTATTTCAGCTTAATTAAATCGATAAGCATTGATTTGAGGGGGGTTTCCATTTTCCTTGGGTGTAGGGTTTCTTTTGGTGCATCTACTTTCTTGTACTAATAACCCAACATCTCGCCTTTGATTTATTTGCTTAAAACAAATCACCTATATATGTGTTTTTTTTAATAAGTTTGAAAGGTTTGGTGTTATTAAAAGCTTTGTCTGAGGGACAGGCCTACTACAGTAGTTGTCCATCCTTTTAGTCTTGTATTGAGCCGTACAAGCTAAAAAAAATTGCCAATAGATAGAAAAAGGGTGTTTCAGTTACAGTTACACATGCTAAAAAACAAAACTTTTATAGGACCGATGATTAAAACATGAAATAACTCTATTGAGATACTATCACTTTATTGCAGAGTGTTCTAAAACGGTTCGTTTTTATTTTTCTGTATTTATTAGTTTATTTGACAGGGACAATACATAGGCGTTGTTGATTAAAGTGCAACCGATGCAAGGTATATAGGACTTCTAGCCATAGCTAATTTGCAGACCTTGTCCCTGGTTAGGCTTTTAAGAAAAAGTATAAATTAAAAAAAAAAAAAATACAGAATAGCACATCTTATATAAAATCACATAATACAACATCGTACATTACAATCAATTTACATATGTACTGTCTGTTCCCAATCAATCATCAGTGATCACAGGTTTGGTTTAGTTTCAGCCAGTTTCACCTTTTCATTAAACGTTTTCAGGTCAGGTTGTATATTTAGTTTAGGTCAGAAAAAAATGTTTTCATTTATTTCAGAATAATTAGATGGTAAAGATTAAAAACGTACTAAAGTTAAACAGTTTATTCCAACTTCCCTCCATTTTCAACATCTCATTATTCCCATTCATAGTCAGAGATTAAATGAGTAAATACATCAGTTTTTGCCATTAGGGCCTGGTAGCCCTGATCAGCACCATGGACAGCGCACTGCACTGAAACAACAGCTTGATGTTGCACTATGGGTGTTTCTTTGATGTTGGCTGCTTGTTTTTGAGGAAAAAATAGTCTTTTTCACGTCATTCATATCATACTCCAAATGCTCCATCACTTCCATCACAGTTCTGTAACAAACGATAATTGTCCTCTTTACTACAGATGAATTAATGCCTCTTATAATACAGATAATATGTGATCCAGTCAAGTGGGTAATTAGCATAACTCTGTATAATTGGTGACTGGTATTCCTCTGGAATACAAATTTAGAAAACAATGCCACTACCCATTATTATGCATGAATATATTAGGCAAATGAGAACATCTTGTGTCAAGTGATGTGTGTTGACAGAACATTGCTGGACATCTACAGCCGCCTGATAAAACAGACACGTGCAAGACAGAAGAAGAAAAGTCTGAGACAGACTTAATAAAAGATGAATGTGAGGGGTCACAATGTTTGCTGGTATGGAGTACAAACAAAACATACAACAGAATGATACAAAGCAGCGATGAAGTGCAACATAAATTACTTAAATAAAGATAGAACATTATTCAAGAATGCACATCATTTATAAATAACTACTCTAGCCAATAACACAATTTATTTAAACATATATGGACTGTTTTTGTTGTTGTTGTTGTTGTTTGTTTTCTCATGAAATATAGTTATCTCTGTCACTTTTTGGTTGTATTGCTCATGAGAATCAGGAGATCCGGTTTCTTTTGGTTTTGCCTCAGGGGGGGTACTGTAGCGTCTCCTTTTTCCCAAAAATTCAATGAGTCATGTTCACAAGCAAACTGAAATAAACAAGCCTCAAGATAATGTTCATCAGCCAGCCTCCTTCATCGCTGACCAGCCAGCTCCGTATCAGACAGCACAGCCTGTCCCCCCATTGGCTCGCCCCGAACCGTGAGATGCAGTTGTGGGTGGTGACCGAGAAAAAACGTCACACTGCCTGTGATTTTTGCCTGCTGCTTCCAGTTTTACACGCAGCGATGATGGGAAATGAACCTTCCCTGGCTTTCCTTAAAAGGAAGAGCCAAGCAGCGCTCAATCAAAAAGTCAATTATTGACTATAGGGCAAGTGTACGTCACATTCCCCTGAGTTATAACACTGCAGTGGCTGCTTTGAACGGCAGACAGTATGCTGTCGTGGCTGTGGATGTCAAATAATAAACCGGTAAATATGACAATTATGGTTTTGTGAGGAAACATACACAATAGAAACAAGCACATTATGTATTCAAATAATGTTCATTCTCATTACTTGTTCTCAAGCAGTGCATTTATTTCTCATCACTGGATATTGATTATGTTAATGATTACAGAAATTAGAGAAATCTTTATTGTTATAAGAGTTGATAACCAAGTCTTCTCTAAAGTAAAAAATATATGATGTAAATTTATATGCTTCCAAATGACTGATTTACATTATGACATTAATAATTCATGAACATAAAATGAACAAAATGATTCCAGCCTCTGTTACTTCACTTAAGATTCACTTTCATTTCCTCTACATGTTATATCACAGTATTATAGTATAGTAGATGAAATACTAGATCATATGGATTAAGAGAATCCATAGACATAATTAGTGATTTTACACATTTTGGTCGACTCAATCTCACCGGCAAGTGTGCCGGCTGTTGTAAAGAATCACCATTGTCAACCCTGAGGCATCATATATATATTTTATTGTTAGGATTCACATTTGTGCGTTTGAGAAAATATCTGTTTAGTGCTTCTGCGTTCTCATCCCGCACCCTGAGAGAAAAAGTTCATTAACGTGGACTACTTCCTCTAATGAGATACAAACTGATCTCCCTGCAGCCAAAAGGAAAGACCTTCAAAACAACAAAAAAATCAGCCGCATAATTATCAACACTTCCACCGTAACAGCTGGTGATCCTCTACACTCAAGGGCATTCGGGAAGTGTAGTTAATCCAATGATAATCTTACACATATTATCGCTTTAATTGCTACGTGTGTGCTGTGCAATTATACCGTCACCAATTACATGGCTATAGTTTACTAGGCTGTCTAAGCATTTGGTTCCCTCTAATAGATGCCCTTTATCAACACAAGCAAGTGAAGCCATCAAGACAAACACTAATGGATCTTCCACTGCCATAATGAATTAATTATATGTTGTGAAGTAGAGTGGTGCAGCATGATGCTGAGCTGTACAGTAGTAGATTATATAGTGGAGAGATATGGGAGGTTCTAACATAAGGAAGGGGACAGGAGGTGATGTAGCCAATGAAGGTGTGCGCGTGCGTCCACATGTGGGTCCATCCATTAGAATGCAGAGTGCGTCCTCCAGTGTGAGTCACCCCCTCCCAAACTCCCCTCCCATCCACCCACCTCACACCACCAGCAGCATCTAACTGCAGTCACCGCCTAATATTACGCCTCTGACTTCACATCGGCCAAATGAGGGTTCTGTTTCTACGGCAACACGCTCCAGACTCCTCCTCCAGCTCGTCCCCACTTCCCTCCCTCCGCTCCTCCACCCCCGCTTCCCGGCACAAACCATGTGACTTTCAGGAAGGCTTCTCCAACCTCCCCTTTATTGTTATTAACCCTCTCGTGACCGGACCGCTGCCAGAGGCTCTCCACAGCAGGCTGCCTGGCTGGCTGCTCGCCTCTCGGAGGTTTCAAAGGGAAATCAGACGCATCGCTAATCTCCCTGGAAGATCAAAGCGATGCTTGATCTAAATGTTGGATTTGCATATTTTAGAGAACGCCAGAATGAGTCAATATGGCTCTTCAGTTGTCTGGGACACATCTTGTAACTGCCAACAAGACAGTGGAAAACGGCAATAGACAATATTTTCATATTCACCCGATTAGACTGTATACAGGCCATTAAATAGGCGTTATCGGTCGCTGACACACAGACACAGCTAGCTGGTGAACATAGTGGAGCATTTAGCAGCTAAAGAGCCAGATATTTCCCTCAAGAGCTGGTGGAGACCAAAACAGAGCTAAAATGAGAGTGAATATTTGACTTAGATTAATCAGTTTGCTGAAGGTGGACGCTGATGTTCACCATATCAACTTGCTAAATGTGCACAAACAGCAGGCTATGTGACCAAAGGTGCATGTTTACCTCTTACCCAACAAGTTTTGGGTCAATTTTCTATCATGACGTCTTCTTTCCGCTCCAGAGTATGTGGTGCTGTAATGCAGACAAGGTCGAATGATTAAAGGCATCAAACATCCTTTATAAAGCTTTGAAACGGAAAGAGGAACCTTGGCGTCCGACAGTGATCTCACCTGAATATTGCCTCATTGGCTCAACTGTTTCCTCAGCGTCCCGTTGGGAGATACGTTGGTTATGTATGTGTGTGTGCACGCGCCTGAACACACGTGCGCGTGTGTGTGAATGGATGGACTTTATGAATGAAAACTCTTCTTCCTGAGCGGCAGACAGGAGGTGAGATCATCTTGTTGAAATGGAGAATCCCCCACCCACCAAACCCACTTCACCCGCCCACCAATACTGGTTGGCGCCAATCTTAATGAGTCCCATCAAAGTAGTGGCGACCTGACTGATGACAATACCGTCCAATATCAGCTTCCCCCCCGACAGACAGGAAGGGATCTCTCCTATCGTGTATATTCACATAGATATACATTAACATAGACACACGCATAGCCATCTTCTTTCATCAGAAATCTGAAATATGTCTCTGGTATTCTGCTGATGGTTTTCAGTCAATATGATGTCGGAGCAGAGAGCCAATTATCTTTTGCTTCTTTTGTTCACGTTCCCTTTAGGAACATAGTTGAGTGGATTTCATGATTGGTCACCTATTCAGCGGTGTGTGAGTGAAAAGTGACGATGAGTAACACGACAGGCTTTCGATGAGGATATATAAATAGGCTCTCCAAAGAGCCAGAAGCTGCCCTCCCCCTCATTCCTTATACACCCAACCACACATACACACACCTCTACCTTCCCCCTTAACCGGACAATCTGTGACCATTTGGCACCGGGCTTTTCACAACATACTGTACACTCACAGTCAAAGGCATGTGAACACACATTGCATTCCTCTTGACATCCTTCACTGCAGGCTTCTGCTAATTCCCTCCTACAGATTATCAGGCGTGTTGCCAAACAATGCAGCATTTTACATCAGCCATTCGGTTGGAGTGTCATTCCTTCAGTACTCTGAATTAAAGCTTCGCAGTTCTAAAATGCACATTACATTATCTCTTAAGTTACAAGATGCTCTTTGCATGTATGCGGCGGGTATGCAACGTGACAGGAGAACGCAATCTTTGAAAATCAATGGGAGTCCCACTGAATATATATATATCTTTTTAAAAAGCTGTCACTTTGTAGATTTCTTTATGTGATGAGTAGTGATACCCCGCAGTGTTGTTTCTGCTGGTGTAACCACAACAGAAGCAGAAGCTGTGTTGTTGGACATCAGAGGCAGCAGCACGGACCCTCAGAGGACTGAACATCCCTGACGAGGAGCCGTCCTGCAACTACAAGCACCACTAAATAAATCATGAAGAAAGTTTTTTAAGAAACGGATAGAAATAGAACAGAGGACGTGCTGCTCCATTCGGACCGCCTTGAGACAGAATTCTAGATATGGATGGCATGAAATAGCAAGAATGATTAAAGCTGCTGATTTTCCGCCCACTATTTCTATTTCATGTGATATTAAAACCAACGTTAATCATTCATAAACCACATTTTTGGTTCCTTGAATATTCATTTGGGAACTTGAAGGTAATGTTCCATTAGATTGTGAAATTAAAATACAAGCACAGAGTCCGCTGTCAAAAATAATTTTAGAAATGCAGCAATCCTCTGACAGTGTCCCACTGAGACGGTTGTTAGAATATGTTGTTAGAAATGTAGTTAAACATTTAATAACTTGCATAAAACGGGCCCGTTATTATTTTGCTGTTGCTCTCTGTTTCCCCTTGTTGGGTATAAAATTGTAGAGTTATTAAAAAAAACCTCTTGTTCTGATGCTTTTGTATCACTCCACCACAGAGAGAAATACAATACGAGTACTCAGAAAATGTTATTTTCATTTGACAAGGCTTCATTTGGAGGCCGAGTGACTCAAAAGATGAATAAATGAAAACAAAAGCAATTCAAATCATATTCATATCAAACTCAGCCAGTAGAATTACCTATTTTTTCATCAGGATTTCATAGAAGAAGAGGGTTAGAGGCTTTGAATACTTGTGTACTGTGCAGGTTTGATAGTCTCACATGGTCGGTCAGGTCTGTGCACTAGTTGGGGTTTCCCCCTCTGTCTGCGAGCGAGCGCAGGATGAGGTCATCGTTAGGGTTTAAACTCAACACGAGCTTAATCTGGGAGATAAGGGCAGGATTTGGATTTAGCGCTGAAAGAGGGTCATGTAGCTACAACCGTTGTAGACTGTCACAGTAAGCACACAGCTCAGACACGGGATCCCCAGCTGTTCCACTAACTCACATCTTCCTCTGTGTCAGCCAAAAAGTGTGACTCTTGGAAGATTCTCCGGTGTTTACAGTGATTTCATGATCCCCAGTTGGCTTGTAGAGTTACACTGGCAACCATTCATACAGGATTTCTCTGAGAGCTGTGTGATTTGGGGAAAGCGAGTAGGTCCCATTTCTTTTGTAGTCTATTGTACGGGGGGTTGTTCAGTTTTGATGTGTTTAAGTGCACACATTTTGTCTTAAAAAAGCTGTGAAAAGAAGGCAAAAATTTCAATTCTGAATGTGATTTCTTTATTTTTTGACTTTTTGTAGGCAAATTTTCTTTGAAAATATGCAGCATTCTGAATCTGGTTTATATGACACGTTGTAAGCCTGTCTTGTAAGTATGCATAGTTTTATGCATGGCACATTAATAAAAACTTCAAGGACCAGTGTGTAACATTTCGGGGGCTTTATTAGCAGAAATGGAATATAATATTCATTACCATGTTTTCAGTAGTGTATAATCACCTGAAACTAGGAATAGTTGTGTTTTCATTAGCTTAGAATGAGCTCTTCATATCTACACAAAGCCTGGTTTATGCTCGCTGTAGTGAAGCCGGCACGAGGTGTGCCAGAAAATTACGTCATCACGACTTTCGCGTGGTGCACAAAGGCTCTGCAAGTTGTTGCGGCGTTTGTTTGTGCGCCTCTGAATTTTTGTAACTACGCGCCGACTGCGAACGCTGTGCCTTTCATTTCAACATGGACACCTTCGAGGGAAGACTGGCCAAGCAGGTTGGCCTGTACAGGCATCTCTATTCTGTTCATTGAGAGACCACAGGGACAGACACATGACATTAAATTCTTGGAAAGAAATAGGCAACACACTGGGGAAAGAAACAGCTTTTTGCTGCAGGCTGTGAAAGAATATGAGAGATTGTTTTGTAAAAGCTAAAAAAAAAACACAGAGACTGAAAATAATTGTAACTCGGAGGTAAGCGACAGTAATAATTACAGTACACAAATGCAATGTTTGGCGGTACGTACCTCTGTGTTTAGTGTTTACTACTGTTGCCAGGCAGCCTACTTTCCTTTCCGGTACCACTCGTTCTTACTTATCCGCAGACTATTTTGTTTGTATGCCTCCTGGCGTTTCAGAGCATACACAAACAACGCGCCGAGCATAAACGCCTCTGTGCATGCTCGTAGCGCGCGCCATCTACGGAGGCCAGCGCCACGGTGTAGCGCGGGAGTATAAACAAAGCTTAAGGAGCGGGTCCTCTTCATGGAGTCCGCCATGTTACTCCGCCATATTTCTACAGTAGCCCAGAACAGACAAACCAAACACTGGCTCTAGAGAGAGCCTTTCACGTTTTTTCATTACCTGAAGGCAACAGTAGTTCTTCGACACGCTTGTAAAACTGCGTGACGTGAGCTGCAGAGAGCAAAACCGAGGTACCGCCAGCCGCTGTCTGACTTCCGGTGCTCCTAGTGTTATTATGGTTTGGATTGCCTCTGAGCGAGATGAACGCCCCGCCGGCGTTACCACAGTTTTGCACTCGGCAGCTCACGTTACCACACTCTTGGAAAGGGAGGAGTGAGCGGACGTGTACTCAGTTGGTTGCAATCTGCAACCACACCACTAGATGTCGCCAAATCGTACACACTGTAACTTTAATTCATTCAAGGCCTTGAAAAATAATACCTTGAATAATATTGGAACAGGAACCCTTGAAGATGAGGACCCCGGTGATGTTTTCAAGCACAAAATGAGATTTGTGTGATAACAGTTGTTTAATAAAAGAGTGTGATATTTTATTTCATTCAGGTTATAATTAAAGCCGCTGAGGGAAACAAATCACGCCTGGAGAAAAGTCCCATTTAGGTCCTGTGCATGTCCCACTCTCTCCCTGTATCTCAGAGAAATGGGTCAGTAGAGAGATTGGAGAGGATAAAAAAAACGACCTGACGTCCTTCTCCTTCATGTCTCTCTCTGTGGCAGACTAGTGTGCTCAGATTATGCACCAATTACACTCGATACAGACGGCGTTAATAGGGCTTGAAGGGATTTACATGGGCTGTCCAGTCAAATGCTGCATGCTTTGTGGATGACATCATTTTGATCACCTCACACACCGACCTCCCTGCCTGAGAGTAGCCGTTCACCTGCGGTATATACGGTGGTTGTCCCGTACGTGTCTCACCGGACTGAGCTCGTCACGGCACATTTCTCCTCCTCTGATAGGAGGACACCAACACCGCATCCCTCCCATCCATCCTCCCTCCCATCCTCCTCCTCCCATCCTCCACAGTCGTGTTTACTAGTGTAGGTGATATAAATTCCTGAGTGTGCGCAGATCGCATCCTCAGAGGAGAATGGAAAAGGAGGAGGTGTAGGAGCAGGAAAAACAAGCGGACCAAGCTGTAGCTGTGTGTGTTTACTGCTCACTGCTCACTGCTGTGGAGAAGACGCAGGAGAAGACGCAGGCTGCCAGTCATCCATCCAGGGCGGAGAAACATCAGTGGATGCAGAGAGGAAGAGGAGGAGGATGCTGATTATACCGACAGAGAGGGAGAATTATTAGATGGTTGCTACTAGAATCAATCCTAAACTATAAAGTGGAATAATTTTGCAGCAGCGATGGACTCCATCTGTCTTCACTGAGGTAGGAAACGATGCTTTTTGCATTGGCACCATTCAGTCGGTGTGATACGCAGGTGCGCAATAGGATATAAGGGAGCTCGTCTGCAGCTGATTTGACCCCTAAATAACGCATCCTGTCTTTTTATTATCCACATATAAACTGCAGTAGTGTGTTTTGACTGTAACATGAGTGTTGTCAGTGATGCTCCACTGATGCTTTAACCGCAGCAGGAGGAGGAGGTGGTGATGATGATGATGCGCGCTAGAGACAAACCTCTCCGGCAGCATCCACAACGCGCTGGCCTGTAACCGACCGTATCCTGCTCCTGCAGCTCCTGCAGCTGATACCTCGACATAAATCATGTTGTGAGAGCCGGAGCAGCGCTATTAGCAGGCAGAATCAGTCGGATGTGAATGATTATTCCTCATTTCAGACACCAGATGTGTCCCAGTGGTTTGGTTTCTCTCAAATTATAATGACTTTGAGCTTGATGGTTCTGTTTTTTTGGTTGATGCATCCTCTCTCCAGGCTCTGTCTGTCATGTTTGGGACTAGTTACATGATTTCTCTCTCTCCATATCTTATAAATTATGGATGGTTATATATATATATAGCTATAGACCGTGGTATCAGGGCTGATATAGCTAGTACATCAGATTCAGGCACATTACTTGTAGTGAGACTATAGGGTGGTCGATATAATATAGTCTTAATAGCATGTTGATACAGTAATTTGATTTAGATTGAAAAAGGATGTAGCAAATGAAGTTCCCCTTCCAATGACAACCTGGAAACTGATCCAGCTCCATATTTGGGATTTTCTAAAAAAAAAAATCAAACCCGTTTGTTTTGTGTCATATGCAACAATACAATGATGTTAAGGGTTTTCATTGGTATCATTATTTTACAAAGCAGGTAAAACCTGTCACCTCCTAGTCGTGCTTGTCAGAGACAGCATATAGAGAAGGAGGAGGAATGGATCACTTTAAAAGGCCCTGGCAAAGAAATAATGCATTTTCATTCTCCGCTGAGCGTGTAGATGCTGTTTTCCTTGGAGAAATGACAAGCTTTGAAGAGGCTCGCCGAATTCTCTCGTTAGTATACAGCCATCATTTGATCTCATCCATTTTAATACACCAGTGAGGCCGCTCCAGCATTAGGATGTAAATAACCAGCTGTGGCACCATTCTGCCTCTACAGCACCGGTTTTGTTATTCATAAACATGCTGAACCAAAAGCAATACAATACTGTGTATGTAATATTCTGTAAGATGTAAGGAAATGACTTGATTGAGTAACGGCGACGCTGTGGCACCTACTGTATATGAGGTTGAGCCTCAGAGAGGGGGTCGGATGTTATTTGCTGTGCACTTCATCAAGGGTATGAGGCTTTCTCTGATTTATGGTCCAGACCAGGCTGCTCTTTTGTCCTTTATCCACGCGTCCTACATCATGTTTCACATTCTAGTATTGATTTTATATCTTCAGATATCAGACATCATGACTCACGAGTTAATGCCATTGCTGTGATCACGAGGCAGTGACAACCACTGTATTCTCATCTTATATTTTCATTTTACAAACTGCAAGCAATACATTGTTACTGTGTGGGCAATGCTATCATTGAATTACTCTTCTATGCTGATGATGAACCGTTTACTAAATCTGCATGTTTTTCACTGTTGTGCTCTCATCGTAGACCTCTGCACAGTTCTTAAAGTCCCTAATTATAGGAAACTGCAAAGCACTTTGATACAAGAAAACAAAAAATTGACTCGAACCAGAGGAGCTTAGAAACTATGAATGTGCATTTATTTGGTATTGATCACAGCTTTAGGGAGGTGTGCCTTCGTGTAAGCCTGCACTTGAGTTCCTCTGCCACTTACGAGATAACTTATAGCTCAAGGTCCTACTTATAAGCATCTTCAGGAGGTGACACTCTCCTACAAACTCAATATCCAGCTGAATCAGCCCTCATGGCTCCCAGAGGGTAAGATAATGATCTTAACTTTGATTTGATTTATAACAATTTCCCTCCTCTTTTTCCTCCCTTCCTCTCTCTCTATGTTTGGTCCCGTCAAGGCTCCCAGTTCTCCAGTTCTTCTGATGACCAAAGGCCCTCATGGCGCTCGTCATTGAATCTCGTGCCCCCTCTCCTTCTCTCTCCGGCTTCAACAGTCCCCTCTCTGATCCTCCATCCTTTCGTCGCCTCGATGCCGAAACACCCTGCACCCCAGAAATGGACCTTACCCCGACCCAGTGCGTCCTCCGCAACGTCCTCTCCATACACACCGGAGGTGCAGTGGACTCCGGGGGAGGAGAAGGAGGAGGAGGAGGAGGAGGAGGAGGAGGAGGAGAGGGGCAGACTGCCGGGCACAACCAGACGCCAGGCGAGGAACAACAGGAGCACTTTGCCAATAGTGTCCTGAAGCTCCACGAGCATGATGGGACTCCAGGAAGGACGGAGGGAGAGGGGCAGGAGATGGACAGCAGCGCGGTCAGGAGCCACGCGGGTGACGCCAGGCTGCAGTGCCAGTCTACCGGAGGGGGAGGAGGGTTTCTGGAGGGGTTGTTTGGGTGTCTGCGGCCTGTCTGGACTATGATTGGCAAAGCTTACTCCACAGAGCACAAACACGGCCTGGACGGTAAGTCTTAAGAGTCACATCCATTCCAATGGATCTACACACACTGGCATTAATGGTTGCTATAGTTTTCCAATAGCTCCCATTTAATTCCAGTCTGAAGCTTTGATATGCTAATTAAATGATCTTATCCCCCACTTTAATTACATTAAACAGTTGGTAGAAAAATGGCTCCCACAAAGGCCATGTTGTAAACAAACACTTTGCTTGACGTGAAAGAGCTGCAGCCAGAGAGAGAGAGACTTCATCAAAGCTGCAAAGGGCTTATTTTCCCCTGATATTCACCCCCCCTCCATCCCTTCGCCTGCTTGTGCCCGCCCCACCTTCTCCCCAGCACACCACCCCCCCCCCCCCCCCCCAATGAAACTAGCTCCCTGTGACGCTGTGTTGTTTATGTCTGCAGCCACTACAATAGCGCTGAACTCCCCCGGGACCCCTCTGCCAAATCTGCTCCATGAATTATGCATGGCCACGCTCTGACCCTGCGCCTCTCATCTCTATTAACACAAACCTGACACACACACATGTGTGAGCCCAAGGATTGGCTGCACGCACACATAAACACCTCCACAAATAAAAAACACTTAATATCTAGCGCTGACAAGAACACATAAAGTAAGATAAGATGCCAAAAACGAACATGATGGAATAAATACAGCATCGGGCTTGAAGGCGGCTGATCTATACGTCTCCTTGTCTTGATAGCCTTCTGATATTTTATCACCCGTTTGACTTCCACATCTCCCCTCCGCTCCCCTCCTCCTTCCATCTCTCATTGTCTCCTTTCCTCTCCCTTTTCATCCTGTGCTGTTATCACTCCCAGCCCATCTGCACCTCGCTGTTCCCCTCCTCCGTGCAGCATCACAGGGAGTCACACACACACACACCGAAGAGAGCAAAACGGATATTATAAAAGTGACACAAATAGGGGTTTTGCAACTGAGTGCCTGCCTGCCATATCACAATGCTCTATTCTTAAGCTTTGATTGGAAGGCACAATAGAAAGCAGTGAAATTGTCTGTCCTTTTATTGATTGTTAAGGACTGTGGGGTGCTTGGTGATAATCTAAATTTCCTCAGTTCAAACAAAGCAGACGTGGCAATATTCTGGTGTATCAGATGTGGCCTTTTGACATTTTAGGGGCTCATTAGAGATTGAGTCCTCAATCTTATCACTGGAGAGCATTAATCATTCATGTTATCCTTATTAATATGATAAATGTGTCTAAATCTTCCTTCCGCCAGTTAAGAACAGCAGCAGAGCAGGCTGTATATTTTCTCCGTATTAATAATCTGTCTTCGGCCACATGGACCCCTGCCGACCCGTGGGGAATCCCCCTCCTCTCTTTCCTCTTTACACACACACACACACACACACAGAGTTACCACCACCATCACCACTACCCTCATACCCCTCCACCTCCCTATCCACCGTACGTCCACATTAGGCTCTCAAATCCCCTCCCTCTTCCACCCCGTCCTCCCTCCTGAGCGTTGGACCCGTTTCGCTTCAGCCCCACAATGGCACTAAGCAGGATTTAAGAGGCTGAGGGAGATTTACCCACAGGAGATTAGAGCTCCCTGTCTGTCTGCCTGCACACCCCGAGTCTTAGGTTAAGGTGAGGTTCAACAACCGAAAAAAATATATATATCAACTTGGGCTCTGCGTTACTGTAAGAGCCAGGGCTTACAACAGGTTTTACTGTTACAGGTCTAACCTATATTTGCAAAACAGCACAACATGTTGTGGTGCTGTATGATCCTATTAGCATTTACTACCATTATCAAAGAGTATATAAGCAAAGAGATGAAACTCCAGTGTTTTTTTGACCACAGCCGCTGCTGCCATTTTGGTCTGAAAACGCTTATTATATTTATAATATTTTAATGTTCAACACATTGAACATTTCTGTAGAATCTGACAGTAGAATAGAAAAAATGTTGTTTTACTTTTATATTGAACTTTCTAGGCAGATGTTGGGGTCCGGTAGTCGCTTTCAGTCCAAAATGGCGGAAGCGTAGCTTTGCTGCTGGGCGCCGATGTTGCAATGGAACGAACAATTGACTTTCACTTCTTGGCAATATCCGTTCTTTGGAGTTATATTCTGGTATATTTATTGAGGTTGCCAGGCAACCAGTGGAGAATCCAGGACGTTACTGCACCCATAAAACTAGAACGTGCAATATTTACACTTTTGTAAGGATTAAACCATCAAAATATGATATGTTATTTAATGAGCTTTAGAGGTACTGGTAGGCAGATGTTTACAGTCTTTATGCTAAGCTAAGCTAACCAGCTGCTAGTTGTAGCTTCACATAGAATGGACAGACATAAGAGCGGTATCGATCTTATTATCTAAATCTCGGCAGCATATTTCCCAAAATGTCAAGCTATTCCTTTAAAGTATGAAGAAAATTTTCGATCACGTAACTAGACCAGGGGTGACATGTCTGTAATAAAGCAATATGAATCATCACAACAACAAATAAAGAACATAAAGGTTATTTCTATTACTCATTAAAGGTGCAGTGCTCAGTGACTGGCTGGTGTTTAGTTATGTTATGAATCATCAGCTGCACTTAAGAATATGAGTATGCAGGCGAAAATAAGCTGTAATCAGTACACAATAATATGACAATCATCGCTCTGCTGTATATCCATAATTGACCTGTTAACACACCGATAAACTCAACCAACTACGTTGCCTCCATCTTTTTCCTCCAACCCCAGAGGCGTGGGAGATCCCATTCGAGGAGATATCTGACCTGCAGTGGGTGGGCAGCGGAGCCCAGGGCGCCGTCTTTCTGGGCAAACTGTACGGACAGGAAGTGGCTGTCAAAAAATTGCGGAACATCAAAGAGACCGACATCAAGCACCTGCGCAAGCTCAAACACCCGAACATCATCACTTTCAAGTTAGTAGGAATCCTCAATTGGCTTAGTAGATCACAAGATGTGCAGAGCATCCCGCTAAAAAGTTTTCTATTCATTCCTGGCATTGTAACAACTGTAATGTATTCTGTGTACCTCTCAGGGGTATTTGCACCCAGGCTCCATGTTACTGCATCATCATGGAGTACTGTGCCCAGGGACAGCTGTATGAGGTGCTGAGAGCAGGCAGGCAGATCCATCCATCCCTGCTCATGGACTGGGCCATGGGCGTTGCTGGAGGCATGAACTACCTTCACCTCCACAAGATCATCCACAGAGACCTCAAGTCACCAAAGTGAGTTTTGTAGACGTAGTGAAATGAAATGTGTCCTTACAGCTCTGTAGTTCAAGTGTAAATGATAATGTTAAAGCAAACAAGTCACTAAATAGACACAATCAAAGCTTAAGTCCGACTAAGATAGCTCACTACATTTGAATACTTTTTAGAGGCCTGAAGAGATTGAATTATCCAGTAATTTACAGGGGAAGAAATATAATTTTGTGCAGCAGAAATATGTTTTTTCTTCTTTCATATCCTTTTAATCATCTCCCAAACCCTCAGATTAATCTCGTGACCTGCAGTGGGGGTCCTGACCCCCAGGTTGGGAACCACTGCTTTACAAATATACATTGATTGACACCAAATTTAGATATGATTAATAGGGAAATGTCCAACTCTGCAAGGCCTTAACGTGTCATGTTACTGACTGGCCCAATGATTGGTTTGAATTAGTATACATTTAGAAAACATTTTGATTACATCTGATTTATCTTGGCTGTTTTTAAAATGTTTTTACTTTGATATAAACTTGCCGTCCAATGTTTCATTCCAGCATACTGATCACTTACGATGACGCAGTGAAGATTTCTGATTTCGGCACGTCCAAGGAGCTCAGCGACAAGAGCACCAAGATGTCCTTTGCCGGTACGGTGGCCTGGATGGCTCCTGAGGTCATACGCAACGAACCCGTCTCAGAGAAAGTGGATATTTGGTAAGTGTCAATACCCTTTTTCCACTGTCCTTTTGCACTGGTGCAGTTTCCCCCTTATGATTTGTCTTATCTGTCATTGAATCAACATAAAATCTCATTAGTCCCAGCCTACTACAGTATAGAGCGCAGGATCCTATTTCCAGAAAATCTATTGAGTATTATGTACAATATCTCATTACATGAAATTCTATAGGGCCTCGGCCATATCTGATGGGTTGCCCTGTGTTGAGCCACCAATACATTCTCCCCGCCTCTCTCACCCATCCTACATCCCTCCATCACTCTTCCTCTCCGTCCTGAAAGGAACGCTGGCTAATTTAATAATTGATTTGCCAGATGCTGCAGTGCTCAGGAGAGGCTGGAATAACCTTCCCAGCCTGCGGATGGTTTGGCCCAGGGCCAGTAGTGCATTAGCAGAGAGGTGAAAATAGGATTAAAAAGCTTCTCATGTGGAAAGATAGCAAAGCACGGGTGCATACTGTACAGTTTTGTTTAAATGTATGTAAATTATGTAGTAGTTCATACCACGAAAAGAGTGAGTCAGAGAGGGATGTGGTTGTGTTGTATGTATTAAGTTTTGTTTTGTGCCGTTGACAGCCGGTACAACTCATGTTCCTGTCTGATCTTTATATAAGGACTATACCAAGATAGCCAGAGGTAACATAATCACATTTTAAAGTGATAAAAATTAACTAGTCTTCCACCAAAGAAATACAATTTTGTTGACAAATTGATTAGTTGATTTAATCGACAGATCTGTAAAACTGAGTTTCCGAAAATATGAACAAAAAACTACCCCTTTAAATCTTGTGTTTACAGAGATGTGCTCATAAATTTCTTAGAAACTAGTCATTCAGCATGGAAAAAACCCACATAAAAAACAACTAATTGACAAAAGAAATCTTGGTTGACTGAGACCAAAACAACGGATTAGTCGACTAGGAGGGAGCAGCCCTAAAATTAGCAGCCCTTAAAAAATGTACGACCTTTCTTTAACTCAGTTAAATTCAACTCAACTATATTTGCTCCTGCAAGGGCTGTAACTCGCCACCCAGGTCAACAAAATTAAAACACAATAAATAGAAGAACAAAGAAAAAGTACTGTTAATCACAAAGCTAAAGCTAAAATCTGTACAGTATGTGGAACTGATGATAAGTAAATACAGATATCTAAAAATATAAAAATAACATAGGAAAATGTTACTTACTGTAACACCAGGGACATGTAGGCAGACAAAATGGAAGCTATGTATTGACTGGCTTCAGTATGATGCTGCATTGTATTATGTCAAATAATTGTAAAGCAGCAAGAATGTTTTTCATTTGGTTTTGTAGCTGCAGAGTCTGTGGATCACATGATCAAACAAAATTCATTTCATGGAAAGAGTATAATTTGGTTAAAAACAACAACAAAAAAATGTGGTGATTTTCATTTCTCTATCTTCAAATGTAATTTACTGTAAAAGACGAAGGGCTCAGCTTTATTTTAAGTGAATTGCATTACTTTTTGTTTGTTTTGTGTTGCTACTTTAAGATAAATCTCACTGATTGACGAATGGGCCATTCATTATATAACTGAATGATATTAGTGTATAGAAATAAAGCAATAACTTAATCCATCATCTAATTAACAGCTAATATTTAACCTGGTGGTTAAATAAATGACATGCATTGCTTTGAAATCAAGTATCTCTTTTTGTGCATGTACTGTACATCATGAATCATAAACAAGGAGATGGGAGAGACTCTAAAAATATGTAGGCATATAAACACAACATCACACGCCTCCTCAATGCTGCGCGTGATGCTGCGTGGCGCCTTGGATACTGTACATGGTCACCATGGCAACCCAGAGAGTCACCAACAACAGACTTTCCTTAGTTACCCTCCCCCGTGGGCCCGATCACTCTCCTCTTCACCTCAAACAGAGGTGAAGACGGAGCTCATCAATGAAACACTCCACTGTAGTGAAATAAAGCATCCTGGGATTCATTTGTCACCAATTTCTGTATTTTTTTGGAGCTGTGATGTATTTATCATGGCGTAAATTGAATTTGCACCAGGAATATTAGTAAAACATACACATATGTTCATAGAAGGGAATCTGCAATATACTGTACGATATTTTGGCTACTACCAGTATAAGCGTTATTAACATGATTCCAATTAGGGGTGTCGAAATACATCGGTATTGACCATAACCGTGTTGAAAATGAAATATTGATACCATGTCAATAATACACATATGATAATATTGTGTAAATAATCCAGCACCTCTTAAATCATTTTATATATACAGATATGATTACAGATTCTCTCTGCCCCTTCCTACATTCGTATTTTGAGTGTAATTAATTTGCCAAAAAAAGAGACAAAATGCACTAAATACACATTTATAGATGAATTTGACAGATATTCTATAGATATCGCAATAATATCATTATCGTGAATTATTTTGGCAACGATAATCATGTAGGGAAAATCTGATATTGTGCCAGCCCTATTTCCAATGATAGAAAATTGTTGGCAGTGACAAAACTTTTCATACCAAACTGATTAAACCTTGATAATAAGCTACCAAAGGCTGCCCACTAGGCATCAGCGATAAAGTATCCGTCAGATGTAACAGTTGTACTAATCTAAATTTCAAGATCTATTTCCGCAAAAATTAAAAGTGTGACATATCAGTCACGCTTCCTTCCTATCAGTTCACCTCACATCTTGATCTGTGTGTTTAAAAGTAAATATTCCACATCTCTCTGCAGGTCGTTCGGTGTCGTGCTGTGGGAGATGCTGACAGGAGAGGTGCCCTATAAGGACGTGGACTCCTCCGCTATCATCTGGGGGGTGGGCAACAACAGTCTACATCTGCCTGTACCTGACAGCTGTCCAGACAGCTTCAAACTGCTCCTGAGGCAATGCTGGTGAGTGGATGGGAGAGGGGGAGGAGGAGGGAGGCAGAGAGAGATGAAGGGAAGAAGAGTGATAGGGGAAACGAAAGAGGCATCAGCACTAAGAGAATATAATGATGTTAAAAGCTTTAAGAAGCCTGAGAGACATAAAAACAACATAAAATGGCATTTTACACAGATGGAACTAATAATCTTGCATTTCTGACAAAACATCTGTTTAAATTGTCCATAGGAACTGCAAGACAAGAAACAGGCCTTCCTTTAGACAGATTCTCCTGCATCTGGACATCGCCTCAGCCGATATCCTGTCGACTCCACAAGAAACCTACTTTCAGTCTCAGGTAAGCTTCCTTTATCTCTGCCAGCAGTCCCAACTCAGACGCTAC
Source organism: Sebastes fasciatus (assembly GCF_043250625.1). Lineage (NCBI taxonomy): Eukaryota > Metazoa > Chordata > Actinopteri > Perciformes > Sebastidae > Sebastes > Sebastes fasciatus. The sequence goes on along the minus strand of NC_133795.1, from coordinate 31,044,319 downwards.
TTTGACATCTAAATCAGTGGTTTTCAAAGTGGGGTACGGGGACAGCCCAGGGGTCCTTGAATCATTTATTTTCACTATAATTCCATCCATGAGTAACACAGTGACAGCGTGTATGACTATTTTGGTCATGGGTTTCATACACTTTCTGAAATAAAACATCTAAGACCAAAACAAATCCTGTCAGATGGGGGACCCTGGGACAAAATCTTATCAAATGGAGTCGAATTTGTGTCAGTTTAGGGGTCCTTGACGTGAAAATGTTTGGGAACCACTGATCTAAATGACGAGTATAATTTGATTTAATGACAATTTTAGATTCATCAATACCTGTTTAGACTGCAGAGAAAGTAGACAGAAAAGTGGAAGGAAGTCAACATTCATCATCTTGTTCCCACATTGTACAGTGTCATAATCGTACAATTAAAGGAAAATATAATTGAGAAGCATCATCTCTCAAGTCACAGTCTCCCTTGTCAAATAAATAAAAAATAAATGGACATCAGATAAGGTACACATGAGCTCTGTATGTCTCTTAATAGAAAACCTCCTGTCAACAGCAGCCACTATCTCTAATAGTCATTTTGCTGTCAACTCGCTGCCATTTGTTTCCAGTCTACTGCGGTAACTAACTACAAGCAGTGCAGATGGACCCTCGGGAGCCCACTAATAATACCTGTCCTTTCAATCACAACATATTATTGTTGCTTCCTTGGTCCCATCGTATCAACGCGTGATGGTGAAGGTCTGTGTGATGGAGAAGGAGGGCGTGCCTGTGATGGGGAGGGGGATGGGTGGGACGGTCGGGGCAATGACAAATATGTTTGACCGCTGCGAACCCAAACAGATGAAGGACAGGAGAAAAGTATAATTGTGTGAAAGATGTGTTTTTACTCAGCCATGCAGAACCCCAGATCCATTTAGAACTCAAGCATGTATAATCACGAGACGCGCAAACGCACAAAAGAAATACTATTTAATTTCCTCGTCGCAGCAACCCTCTGCCTCCTCCTTTATTTTATATCTCCTGATGCAAAATACAAACCTCTTTCACTCTCTTCCACTTATCCTTGATCCTTTATTTCTCCCTGTCCCCCTTCCCCCCACTCGCTGCTGCTGCTGCTGCTGCTGCTGCTGCTGCTGCTGCAACCCTCCCCGGTTTCTCTCCTCTCTGCCCCATAATGGATTTTTCTTGTGACGTTAGAAAGAAGTATTTGCTGCTGGAGTGTATTGATTGCTTTAATGGTAGGGCACAGAGAGCAAAGGGAGAGGAGGAAGAGGGGACTGGAGACATAGAAGAGTGCGCACAAGAGTCCATTAGCTTAATAAGAAGAGCATCACTCATGCACAGACAGAAATACACACACACACATATATATATGCATGTACGTGCACACGCTCATATATCAGACTTCCTTTGTCCTTTGATATGACAGGTATCAGATAACAGCTGTACGCTACAAGAAAAATGCCCATGCTGCATATTTTTTTGTGCTCATGTCATGTCAGTTCATGTTCAGTTTCGCTCCCCGCTGTATTGATTATCATCCGACAGCTTAATGGGGTTTTGTTTCGGTGGTATGCGTGAAAACTCCGTCGCTCTGCAAATTAAGAGCTTTTTTACTAGATCAAGGTGCAATGAAGTTCATTCTCAGTATTGATATCATTTGTTGTTAATATTATTACTCAAATGAAGTGGAGTCATACTTTATTATCCCAATTGAAAACACAGGAATGGCAGAAATTAAAAACAAGTGCCAAAATATAAAAGTATCTGCTTGGACTCCTGCTGTATTTCCACAGGCAGCTACAGAGATGGTAATTACAGTATTGGGAGTAGAAGCATCGATCATTGTATTAGTAGTACTATTAGAAGATGGAGAAGACACCACGTGTAGTTTAAAATGATCCAAACAGATTTGTTCTTGTGCCTGTAAAATGGTGAAATATTCAGTTACTGTGCCTCATTAAATACCTGCTCTGATGGATATGTTTTGTGTGTTTCTTTCACCAGGCGGAGTGGAGGGACGAGGTGAGGCAACACTTTGAGCAGATCAAGTCTGAGGGGACGTGTCTCCACCGGCTGGACGAGGAGCTGATCAAACGACGCAGAGAAGAACTCAGGTCAGCAGAGAAACACACAAAGAGGACGGACATCCTGAAATACAGATGTGGATATATATATATATATATATATATATACCACTAACAGAGACATAAGGATAAGCTACAATTGTGTTAGTAGTAGATAAATGTATTAAAGTCTCTCTCCACACAGACATGCACTGGACATCCGGGAGCACTACGAGAGGAAACTGGAGCGAGCCAACAATCTCTACATGGAGCTCAACGCCATCATGCTGCAGCTGGAGATCAAAGAGAAAGAACTGCACAAGTATGAACACTGACATTGATTTACAGTACATATATAAAAAAAAAGGTTTCATGTTTTATTGTTTTACGACATTGAATCAAAGGGAATTTAATGTGGCTTTTGGTGCTGCTGATTAACTGAGAAAGACCCTTTAATACCAAAGCAAAAACAAAATGCTCTAAATTAATTCAAAACATAAAATACAAAATATTTGTTTGCATAAGTCAATGTGAGTGAAAAGCCTTTTTTAAGTCCAGCCAAAGTAAGGTTAGAAATCAAGTAGACCTAGGGCGGTAGACTGTAGTCATTTTCAAAACAATAGGAAAACCAGGGTTGTAGTTATTCAAATACTTTGTATTAATAGCTTTATCCATCCACGGTGGTTAAGCAGTGTTGAGAGCATGGAAAAGGTCATCCGTAATGTAAAGTGAAGGGCCATTACGTCCAGTCACACAGGGCCATCGCATGTAACAAAGTGGTCTCTTATGCCATGCTGAGTGTCCATTGACATCCATTAAACGAGTATCGCCGTTGTGTTTAAACATCAGGAGGGAGCAGTCACTGGACAAGAAGTACCCGGGCGTCTTCAAGCACCACAGCTCCAGACAGTCGGCCTCCTCCAACTCCATGGAGAAGCTCATGAAGAAACGCAACGTACCTCAGAAGCTGCCTTCGTACAGCAAGAGGTGAGACAGCGAGGAGGAGTTATTTAGATCTGCAGCATTTATTTGTGGATGGTTTGATCAAGTTGCTCTTGAATATTATGTGAACCCCAAAGTTAAAGAATAAGTCTGGTGATATTCTATTGTTTCTAATTGTCAACACGTGAGACCAAAACCAAAGCTGGTTATTGCTAATTCCTTTGTGCCACATAGACCTCCATTGTTGTCCAGAAACTACTGAAATCACACCGTTGAAATGGGTGACACGCCCACTAGTGCACCAAATCCACAGTTTAAGATAGTCCCCAACAAATACAGTATTTACTCCTGTTTGAGTAATGTTTGCTAAAAACCATAGACTGTATATAAGGAGTGACGTCACCAATTGGTTTGTGGACTTCTGTTTTGAAGCCTTGAGTTCGCCATCTTGGTTATTTGCAACCAGATGTGACATGAGAGGGTGGAGCTAAGTACAACTAAATGCTGAATGAGACATTTTTAGGTGACCAAAAAGGTTATAATTAACTTCCATGAACTGAAAACACACTGTAAAAGGTTTAAAGTTCTAAGACGAAAACACGTACAACTCCCAGACCGGACAACGCCGTGGTAGTGACCTGTCAATCACAAGGTAGCCACGCCCCTAAAGCATACCCTGCTTTATGGTCTATTTGACTCTAAATGGAACCATAATTTACTAAATGAACATCATGCTGTATTGAAGAAGACTTGAAACTAGCGATTGAGACCATAAACTCATGTTTACAATGTTTACTGAGGTAATAAATCAAGTGAGAAGTAGGCTCATTTTCTCATAAACTTCTTTACAATCAGAGTTAGACAGTATTAATTTAGGAAATTTAAAAATATAGAATATCACCAGCCTTATCCTTCAGTTTATATGGTGAAGCATGCACATGATAAACTAGCATCTATCTAGCAATGAATGTATTTATATGTTTATTCTTTCCCCCTGTTTTTTATTAATTCTGTCCCTGTCCTTTCCAGGCCAGACTTACTAAAGTCAGAGGTCATCCTCCCCAAACTGGACTCTTCCATGACCCAGGTCACAATCCCTAACAAGGGCTCTACCTCCCCCGGCCGCTCACGCCGAGGAAAACCCCGCTACAGGAAGGCTGGTAAAGGCAGCAGCGGTGACTTGGCTCAGCTGAAAGCCACTCTCTCCTCGTCATTAGCCATGGTCAACGCCACCTCATCGGTTCCAAACAGCAAGCAGCTTTTAGACCCCAGTGCAGCCCTCAGGGGCCTGCAGCACGATCTGCTGCTCAAGAAGATGTACTCCTCGAGCCCGGATCTCATTTCAACCACGTTGGAAGCTGAAAACCGGAGGAAGGGGCAGGACAGGCCGGGGCTGGACCGAGCGGGCAGCCAGAGCGCCTCAGCCGGGCTGGGGGAGAGCAGAAGGACTGGAGAGCCCGAGGAGGGGCCGGATGTGGGTGTAGGGGCCGACGACCAGGCAGAAACACCTCCACGCAGTGACACGCCCAGCGAGGATGCAGCTTCTATCCCGTTCTCCAGTAGCCCCGACTCGCCTTGCGGCAGGGGAGCAGCTGCAGGGAGGGCGTCCGTGCTCGGGAACCCCCGTGTTCCCCACGAGGGCGAGGAGAAGGAGGAAGGGCCGGTGATCACACGCTCACCCAGAAGTCAACGCCTCACTCCGGCAGCACTGCTCTACAGGGCAGCAGTCACACGCAGCCAGGTGAGACTTTTAACAGCGTTGTCTAAAAGGACGCAGTTAAACAGAGCGTTGTTGTGGCCCAGTTTCACAAAATCATTTTGACTTCTGAATTATAAGTGAGCAAAGATGAATTAGCAGTGAGAGGTTTTGGGAAAATATAAACATCTTGAATTCATTTGTTGACAGTTAAGCAAAACATTTTCCTGCCTTCATCACTGTCTTGACTCAACCTGATGTACAGGTGTATTTACCTACAATAACAACTGTCTATGCATTCACAAATCAGCATCTGTAGAGGGGTCAAACAAAAGAAAAACGCTAGAAGTCCAGATAGCCAAAACCTTTTGGACTATTATCTGCCGAATATAATCACCATCACTCCATTAAAGGAACAGTGTGTAAAATTTCGGGGGATCTATTAGCAAAAATGGAATATAATATTCATAACAATGTTTCCATTAGTGTATAATCACCTGAAACTAAGAAACGTTGTGTTTTCGTTACCTTAGAATGAGCCGTTCATATCTACATAGGGAGCGGTTCCTCTTCACGGAGTCCGCCATGTTTCTACAGTAGCCCAGAACGGACAAACCAAACACTGGCTCTAGAGAGAGCCTTTCACGTTTTTACGTTACCTTATCTTCGATACGCTTTTGAAACTGCGGTAACGTGAGCTGCAAAGTGTAAAACCATGGTACCGCCAGTCGCCGTCTGACTTCCGTTGCTCCTAAAGTAGTGTTATTATGGTAAGGATGGCCTCTGAGCGAGGCGAACAGCGTTACCAAGATTTTTGCACTCGGCCGCTCACGTCGCTGCAGTCTTGGAATGGGGGGATCGAGCGGAGGGTTACTCAGTTGGTTGCAATCTGCAACCACACCACTAGATGTCGCCAAATCCTATACACTGTACCTTTAAGTAAAATAATGATAACACACAGAAATCACAGAGTGCGGTGGTTAATTACTACCACCTAGTAGTTGAAGTAGTTGCCACTTCAGCTTTTGATCTGCATTAGCTGAGGGTATTTGTATGTTTCACAAGTAAGACATGAGTGGTGAATACATAGCAAAAGTCATAGTCATCCTAAAACTTCAGTCACTTTGTGGAAGTGACACCATGTACAGTTTGTACCCAGGGTGTCATCAGGATCATATATGTTAAGAGCAGCTCAGGACTGTTAGCAGGAATTAGGCTGATTAATGTGCACTGAGACATAGAATCACCGGGGCTTCATTCATACATGATGTTAATTTCCTCCGCAGAGACGTGGACAGTCGTCAGAGGAAGAGGAAGGAGAAGTGGACAGTGAAGTGGAGTTGCCAAGGAGACGGTAAGAGTTATTAAACACTTGAATATAATTATTGAAGACCTACCGTAATTACATTTCCATCACTGCATTTATACAATGTGTGTGAATATTAGCAACAAGCAGTTTTGCAAGTGTGACCCTTATACTCAGCCACGACGATGAGACACAAACGTAGACTGTCATCTTTATTGCACCCATCATTACTCTCTACTGTTAAGTACTTATATGTACTCTCACCTATTGCATTCCCACTCAGGCGTCCCGCGAGCATGAGCAAGTGCCAGTCCCTGTCCACCTTCAGCTCAGAGAACTTGTCGGTCTCGGACGGCGAGGAGGGAAACACCACCGACCACTCCCACAGCGGAACGCCGGACGTGGTCAGCACCAACACCGACGAGCGTCTGGACGACAAGAGCGACGACCTGCTGTCTCAGGGCTCGGAGATCCCCGCCGACCCGTCCGACCCGACCCAGCTGGCCTCCGACGGGTTGTCTGAGAAGGAAGCTATTCTCCGACAAGTCAAGACCCAGCTCGCTAGTAATGACCATAACTATGAGGTAGGCTGCTGCAGAGAGTGGATGAAAGGAGAATGCATGATATAGACTGATATATTGAGGTCAAAATCTGCTTTTGTAGTCAACATTAACTCATATAATTCACGTTTTTCCTTCACACCAGGGCCTGTACGATGACTCGGACTGTGACAGCGCAGAGCTGGACCACTCAGGCAGTGCAGAGCCCAGCCAACCTCCAGCCAACTGGTGAAAATCTATCTTGACACCTCAGCCCACTCAAACTCCTGCAGATCTGGCCTGTGAATGCCTCTTTTATTCTAACAGACCTACGAATACACAGAGTTATGATCAGGGACATTACAGAGAAGCAGGAAATGAAGGCGTCATCCCAAGCAGGAACAAAAAAAACAAACCCTTTGGTGAGTGTTCTCAAAAACCTGATATCCTTGGGGGGGAAAAAACCCAGAACATCCCATTTAATTTGAGATAAATGCATCAAACTGAATTGGGGCGCTGGCAGAGCTGACGGAGCAGCAGCCGCCGCCATAGCAACCAGCCCAAGATCAGCTTTGCAAAAAACACCTCAACAGCAGAGGCCTCGGTCAAAGAAGCCATCCACACAACCGTCTATTAGTGTCATCTTCCGTGTCGATTTGTATTTTTTAATCTCCGTTATGAAAATGTGTCACGTTATTTCACATTGTGTCATATGAGAACATGATTATAAGATCCTATCAGGGCGTCATTATATTTTAATGTTTCTACTGTCAGCATCACTGCTGCGTGCACTTAATTTATGAAATGTACTGATTTCCTCGTGATCGTGTCATATTGCATTTCCTCTCAAAACGTTGTGCACTGACTAATTTATTGTTATTTTACAGTGAATCCATTGACATTCTTTAAAAAAAACAAAAACACAATGTTTACATTTTTCATTTATGTTGTTTACATTTTTTATTTATATTCGTGTCATGGATTATGTTTCCATTTTCTACTCCTGCGTTTTAATATCTATGTAAATATGTGATGTTGTAAAATGAACAAATTTTTAAAACGTGAGATTGTATAATTTAAAGGTGCTGATGTTTCTAATTAGGTGGCGCTACTCTGTTTGAACCTCAAAAAAAGCTTCTGGTAGTAGAATGTACTGTAGCTGCCGTTCATGTCTCGAGCATTAAAAACACAGACAAAAGAGGAACGTGTGAACAAAGAAAAAGCAATATGTCTGCTCTGGGTCAGTATGTCCCGTCATGTCACAGGTCAAAGGAACCACAGCTGAGTTCACTCAGGGCAGATGGGCTTTTTTTATTAGTAGTATTGCAGTGTTTACTGTATTAAAACGCAATACCAGTTTGAGAATCCCTTTTTGGTCTTCTAGGGGTGTATATAGCATCAGAAAAGCATGCTTGTGATAAAGTATGGATGGCCTATTGGTCACTGTTTGTGACTCAGATCAAATTTAAATATCCATAGATCCATCCGTAGAGAAAAACAATGCAACAAAAGAAAGACTGCAGATTGAAGGCATCTGGATGACAGGGACACAAAACACCAAAAATAGATCTCAAATAACTGCAAAATATGACTTTATTTTCATGGTTTTTGCCAGACTTGTGGCCACACTATGTTTGCAACGTACCAGCACAGAAGGGAGATGAGGGGGAAACTTAACAATCAAGTATTGTTTTATCACAAAGAAATCACAGGCTCATCTGTGACGGAAGATGACAAAAGTTATCTTTAGCTCACTCAATAACAGGGGTGTAAATCACAAGTTTCATCACGATACAATATCTCAATTCTTTGGACAACGATACGATATTTGCTGATATCACAAAGTGATATCGATACCATTTCAGTTTGATTCAATTCAGGAGCCTGCGATCGAGACAATATTGTATCGCTAGTTAACACATCAGTTACATTTATATTAACTCACGAAAAGCAACTAAAACATGATTTGACAATTTTATTACTGAGATTTGTAGGAAGGAGATGCGCTTGGACAGAAATAGAAACAGACGTGCCATGGGAATTTTAAAATAAAGGCGTATCGCAAAGATGATACGTATCAATGTTTTCACTTTGCATCAATGATATTGGATCGTCGATCATTGAAACGATATATCAAAGGATCACTGGACCCCAATTTAGCATTTTTAAAAACCACTCTTAAAATCTGTATGAACCTAAAAATGAGGTCTGTTATATAACAATTTGTCCACATTTATTCCCACTTCTCCCTCCAACATAGCAGATTCATTTGGATGAAGCTTTACAAGCCCATAATGTGGTTCATCGGTTCACAGAAAGGTCTGACATTGTCCTCACCAGCTGAAATTTTGGCTAACAGATGGTATTTTCTCACTAATGTGCATAACAGACAGTATGATACATGAAACTCTGGTTTTGATGTACTTGTGTCCCTTGACAAGCCTTCTTGCGTGCACATGATTCAAGCTTACTGTACAGCAGCACATCCTGTTCCACTAGTTTATACTGATCAGGTCCCACTCTATAAGCTACAAATGGCAGCTTTTTTTTTTATCTGATGTTTTAAACTTTCGATATGTAGAGCATTTTAAACAGATTATGCCCCCCTCCAAGATTTAAAGCTAGAAATCCTCCTGCAGGATAGAAATGTTGCCAAAAAGCAAAACTACTGCCCTCTAGTGTCTCGATTGTGGAGGTACTTGTGTTTCCCATGATGCTGATTGAAACCACCCTGTATGAACTGAAACGTTTGCTTTTTATATTATTGTAACTGTACAATAAATATATTTAAGAAACAATTTAAAATAAAATCAAACCTGTAAAATCTCAACGTGTGTGTGTGTTTGGTATACTTCAGACAAAAGTCTCAATACAAGTTGTGGTTTGAGCATTTCACATCTTTATTTCTGTATTTATTAAACAATGTTGTGGCACCCAGGTCTACAGTCTCAAAACGTGCACAAAAGTTTTTTGCTTTCCTGCAAATAAAAAATAAAATAATTTTCTGACTTGAGCAAAGCAAAGAGCAGGAAACTAGTGTTAAATCACAACCCTTTCTTTGTCCCAGAGCTTCAATCATTTCACTTCTCAGCCTCATCACATCTAACAGACAGATCAGCCAGTGTCCAGGAGTTAATCCCCCTTTGGTAGTTTAAAAAAAAATATTTCCTCCATTTAAAACAAATATTCCAACATTTTTTTTTTTTTAGTATATATCAGTCTTTACAAAAAAAGCGAGGAGAACCCTCTGCTTCCAATCCCTAGAGCCAAGCCCAAATCCCCCAAAAACCTCCCATCCCAGCAAAATATCAACACAGGATCTCAGGACGAGGAGAGGGGGGAAAACAGGAATGACATGTAGAGGAGGGGAAAAGTGACATTTTAAACTATGTGGATAAATTCATGTTAGAACATTTGTCATCATAACCAAATATAAATCGGTGACAGTGCGTTGTACAGCTACGTATTCTCCTCAGTGACACGAGTGTAATCCATGTTACAAGCACTTCAAATTGAAAAGGTGACAAAGGGGGAGAACGCTGTGTATATCTAAAGCAAGTGAGTGTGGACGTCAAATAGACAGACCTGACTTTGTGAAACTGGGTGAGAACAGTGGAGGGGAGGATGTGTATATATAAACACAGAATAAAACAGTCACTCTATTCTTATTTTTGATACTTTTTTATTTTACCTTTTTTGTCTTTTCCTTTTTAAAGAAAACAAATGACTGTACAGAACTAAATCTATATGTCTATTCAGAGTTTTTCAACTCTACTCCTCTGTGATGGCAAAGAAAGAAAAAAGGGAAGAGAGAGAGGGGGATCCATCAAAAAAAGGTCTAATAACAAATCATTAAAACCTCCAACTCGACTCAAAAAGGGGAATTAAAAACCTAATCGTTTGCTTCTTTTGACTAAAACCAAAACAAATGAAATAAATAATGAAATCAGCGGATCAAATCGGTGATGGTTGACATGATTTCAAAATGAGGAAGAGGCAGCATAATATATAAACTCTTAAGTTGGATAGTTGCATTGACTGCTTTATGGTGGCCGATGATATAAAAGTGAGATTTAGTGCAGATGCAGTGTCTTATCAGTTGGCTGCCAGTCCTGTGGCCTCAGAGGAAAGCCTGGAGAGACAGACAGAGAAACACCCGGAGGCCAGGGAGGGAGAGAAAATAAGGCATGCAATCAGACAGACAAGATACATGTCATTTACTGTACATAACATTATTAGAATAACATACTAGATAAGGTTTATTATCAAATTTAAGGAAATGTATGCTTGGATATAAAAAAAGATAATTAGTTCAGTTTGCTCAACCAACAGCTGTTCAGTCAGATTTCACACCGACACTTAATGTAATGTTTTTGTGGTTTAATGGAGCTACGTTAAAGTTCAACATCCGGAGAAACGCGATTACTTGCATTCTTACCGAGAATTAAGATTGATAGCAGCCAGTTAGGTTAGCATTAACAAATGGAAACGGGTGGAAACAGCTCGCCTGATTCCCTTATTCAAAAATAACGTTAATATTGCCGTTGCTTAGAAGCGGTGTTCTCACGGCTTAACCACTTGAACGCCAAGCATTTTGTGTACCCGACTTCCCATGTTGTAAACACGAGCTCACGAGTTTCATTTGAAGGCACCAAGTTGCTACTGTGAGGTTGCCAGGGAACCAGCTGAGACTCCAGGAAGTCACTGCTCCTGGCCAAGAAACAGGTTGCGTCCGAAATGCCTTACTAACATGCTATTTAGTACGCTAAAACAGTATGTGAGATATTTTAGTATGTCTGAAGCCTTGGTATGAAACCAATAGTACGCAAATAGTATACTATTTACGGTGAAATATTACAGAATGCATGCAACGCTTGACACTAGGGAGGCATAAATATCCCATAATGCAATTCTTTAGTGACGACAACATTCATAACAGACATTAGTAGACTGCTCTGTAAGATTAAAAATGTTTTAATTTAACTAAGTATAAGATTTCACTTTGCTTGGTGTAATATATATTTTAAATTAATTCAGACTTCACGATTCTCACAAATCATCGTTTTGGTCACATGAGGTTGGCATAGGTTACCATGGTTACATGTCTCCAACCAGGCTTTCAGGAGGTGACAATGTAAATTACTGCTCAGTGTGTCCGAAAAGATACATACTAATGTTTATTCAAACTATAGTATGTTGAACGATAGTACACATATTGGGTTTGTAGTGCAGAGTATGCGATTTCGGACGCAGTCTGTATCTGGTTTGTTTACAAACCAAAATATATATTCGTAACTTCCTGAAGTCTTGTTGCCACTGTGAGGTTGCCATGCTGCCAGCAGGAAGTCACTGCTCCTGGCCAAAAAATTGTCTGACCCAACCACAATGTGTTGTTTTTTTGTACGGATTACACAAACAAGATAAAATATGTTGACTACTGGTCTGGTGCTGTTACCTTTGGACAGAGCCAGGCCAGCTGTTCCCCCCGTTTCCAGTCTTTGTGTTAAGATAAACAAACCGGCTGCTGGCTCTTGCTACATATTTACTATACAGACACGAGAGGGATATTAACCTTCTCATCCAACTCAACATGAAATAAGCATTTGCCAAAGTGTCGAACGATTCCTTTAAATATAAGCCAAACGGGTTATTGTTCATATCAACAAAATGATCTAAATAAAGGGTGGTTTGGTGCCTTTGATACCTGAGGGCAGATTTACTTGGAATTGAAATAACAATTGCTTCTTATACAAGCTAAAATAAAATGAAATCATCATGATACATATACTGTCCATTATAACAGCCAACAATAGTCACTTAAAATTCACTACAAGAAGAATATTCCCATAAATACAATGTGACATCTTAAAGAGAGCCGCTACCTGAGCAGAGCTTACACAAAGAGAGAAATGCTTCAGTAAAATCAGTGAAGTAATTCACTGTCCATGCTAAGTTCAGAGTCATTTAAAAATATAATGCACTCAACAAGTCATTCCCTTAACAGACAGGCCAAATCAAGCTACGGATATCTAGTTTATAAATATGGCAGCAACCATCTGTCTGGCTGTTTATCACTCGTTTGTGTGCATTCGTTTTCTGTAGTAAGCGTGGCGTGGCACAGCCAGATACAAAAGCAAGTGCAAGTATAGACAACAGAGAGCGTTGTCAGTACTTTAGTAGTAGATGACTTGTGTTTCCTTCGTTAGTAAGGGGAAAGCCTTCGCCTTTTAGACTTGGAGCTCAGCTCTGGGGCGATTTTGGGCTCAGCGGGTATTGGGTGAGCGGGGTTACTGGCCCCGCTGACAACATGGAGGGCCAGGAGAGGGAGGGGCTTGAGACTGAGGAGACTTGACACACAGGCAGGAGAGCTGGGGAGCAGGGAATCAGTGGTGGAGGAGGAGGAGGAGGAGGAAGAGGAGGGAAGAGGCGGCCCTGGAGCCAACAAGGACAGAGGGATGGAGGCTGAGGGGGGCACCACACAGGAGGAAGAGGAGGAGGAGGAGGAGGAGGAAGAGATAGCAGCAGAGGAGGTGGTGGTAGTAGTAGTAGTAGTGGTAGTAGTAGTAGTAGAGGTGGAGGGAGGGCACAGGCTGGTCTGTTCAGGGTTCAAGGAGGAGGAGGAGGGAGGAGGTTTAGAGGACTCTACACTGTAGAAAGAGAGACAAGGAGAGAGGGACAACACAGTCGGGATGGGTCACAGGGCAGGCTGGTGAGCAATGGGGGGGAGGGGGTAGCGGTAGGAGGAGGGGTGAGGGAAGTGTGGGGGGGGGGGGGGGGGGGATCACTCAGGGATGTGATCAAAACACAAGACAAAAAGATTCATTAGAAATGAATGTGTCAATCCAAAAAGAGAATTAAAAAAATATAATCACATCTCTAGTGATAGATCGATTTGGAGCCAAGTGAAGGGTAGAATAAGGGAAGAAGCACAAGTGCAGACTGACAGAGAGCTAACAAAGTGATGATTAGCAATAGCCAAAAAAATAACATTAACCAAATCATTCGAATTTGGACACAAATCCAATCTAGAAAAGTCGATGCAGCACGTAGGCCAGTTATGTATTTGCATATGAGATTAGGTAAATAAACTATTTTAATCTTTAATGGATTATTGTAGTATTGTGACTGGAGAAATCTGATCAGGTAGGCCAAAGAAACTGAAGTTTTTTCTTTAAAATATATAGACTACAATTCAAACAAACTGACCGTAACACAGCACAACACATTTTTTTAAAGCCTGTGACTGAATGAATCACTTGTCGGGAGCTACCGTAGTATATAACTGATCATCTCACCTGGCATTGATGAGGTACTCCGCCAGACTGATGCTGGCAGGCGAGCCTGTGATGGTGACCTGGCGGTCAGTCGATCCATCCACTGGATTTGCAATCTTGATTTGGGCGCCCGACATTTGCCTGATCTCGTTGATCTTGGCTCCCTGGCGGCCGATGATGCACCCAATAAGCTGTAGTGGAGAGGAAGAGGAAAGTTAAATGATAGGAATGCTAAATAAACCCGAATAACATAATGAACATGTGCCTCAGGTAAAGTGAGCAACTTGGAGTTAACAAGCTTGAATAAAGCTTTTTATACACAAAAGGTAGTCTGCATTTGCTTTTTTTGTGGTTTTAAATCTAGTCAAAACAGCATGGTTAACAGATACAACAGGATTGTGGATGAGAAAATATTCATTAACTTAAGTACTTACATCATTTGGAATGGTCATCTCATGGGAACTGGTCTGAGCAGAAGCATCTATCCCTGAAAAGAAAAACAAGAATTATAACCAACAATGACTAAATAACCAAAACAGTACATGTAGAAGTTGGATGACAGAACATCAAATGTCATTAGTAACTAATTCAGAAGCATTAATTCTATATTTATCAAATCTGTAGTGATGGTGTAGTTTGTGGTGTTTTTGTACTGGATTACATTATAATGTATTACATGTCAATGAGATGGACAAAATATTAGGAACACCTTCAACTAGGGATGTCAGCTTTGGTTAATTTGCTTTCGATAACCCAACAGCTGTAACTGAGCGGTTAATTTAAGAAAAAACTCGAAATTACATGAAATACAAGAGGCGCTTTCCTTTTAGTCCGGCGCTTCATTGACTCAATGAGCTTTGGCGCCGCAACTTTGTTGAAGTTTATTGCTGCATTTTGATCAGGTCATTGTTAAGGGTTTTCGATTCGTTCTAAGTAGTGTGATTGGTGGTCTCTATAAAGGCCGATCAGATGACACTTTGATTCTGAATTTTAACGTTTTCAATACTCTTTTTCCTGCTTTTTCGCCTGCCTGTCAAATCTGGACAAATAGAAACATGCCGCAGCGCCAGGCTCAGTCCAGAGCTCGCTGCGGCGCATCCTTTCTGAACAGCCCAATTGGTTAACATAGGTGTTGAAGCCATGTTAAATTAACCTATAAAACAACATGCGTAACTGGTGAAAAATGTTATCGGTGGTTAACCACCGACATCCCTACCTTCAACATAATGCAGTCATATACAACCTGAAAAATCCACGGCTGAATGCCTCTGACACAGTATTGATTTTGGCATCGGATTGCTTTCCAGTGTACAGTGGGTTTCTATTTTTCTGGTCAATCAGTGTACCTTAGAAATTAGGCAATATTAATATTTTAAGAGTAAAATCTGAGTTTTCTTCAAATATGTGTGAGGGACCAAAACACCATATATGATTTAGTGCTTTATGTCCAACAAATTTGGACTTTTTGGGCTGACAAGTTGCCAACATGTTGCATTGAAGGCCCGTGGGCCTTGTTGTGCTGCGTACCAGTGAATCCCTGGTTGCTCGGTGCGATGGGGAAGGGGCTCTGCTGCATGGCCAGCTGGTGAAGCTTGGTGAGCTGTGGAGAGATAGCAGCAGAGGAAGACTGTGAGAGTGAGAGAGAAGGGAGGGAGAGAAATGGAGGAAATGGAAAACACAGGAAGAGGGAAAAACAGAACAAAACAAATCACAGTCAGTACAGACAGCTACACAAAGAACCTCCACAGAAACATAAAGTGGTGTTTGGATCTCTTTTCCTTTTAACAAATCTCCACTCAGGTGTCTGAAAATCATTGTGTTTTATGACTTGTCTATGCGGGGTACCCCATAGGTATTCCTCCAAAGTGCAGGCTGCATCTCTTGGTACTGCTTTCTCGCAGTCTTCAGGGTCACAATACGCAAGGGAGGGAGCTCTCAATATGCAGGTGATTTCCTAATCATCCCCAATACAAGACCCAAACATGAACGGAGACAATCTCAACTGCATCACACTTTACCGGTTATCACCACTATAGCTGGAAGGGATGACTGGTTTCTGTGTACGGATTCTAAACAAAAACTGCCGTAAGCAGTGACAAACTTAATTACATAAACGTAATCAAATCAAAGTATATAAATATTACTATGTTTTACATTTTATCTGACTGGTACTGCTTTGTTCTGTTGCCAATATTCATTAGCAAGTAAGACTAATAATATACTGTCTATCACATCCAATGCTCCTGATGGAACATCTAAAGCTCATTAAAAAAGAGAGAGAAAGATTAATTTATTCGAGAGACAAGTGGGCAGAGTAATGATGAAGGGTTAATGAAGATAGGGCGGGAAACCCAACATATTTATCTGGGACGGACTAATGAATGAGACACATAAAACAAGACAGAACAAAAAGGAAAAAACAGAAAAGAGTGAGCAGTAGGAACAGATTATTATTCATGGAACAGTGGAGAGTCTGGACAAACAACACATGTCAGTTTAATTAACAACCGACTGCCAGTCAAATGAGAAACTATACAAACATGAAATACCAACAGTGCTGCTCTCTAAATGGTTATAAAATCTGATAATAGTTCAAAAATAAAATTAGGAGCAAGTTTAGCTACAGTTACAGGCTGTAAAATGAGGCGTGGGCGGGAGGTTGCACATTTTGGAAGAGGACAGTTGTAATTATGGGTGGGAGTGGTGGGGGGGTCATATAAAAATGTCTACTGCACTTACATCTGGCTGTGGGATTGCGTGCTGTCCTTGTACGGCATATGCCTGAAACAAATGAAAACAAAGCTTTCATAGAACTCACATTGGATTTTGGTCAAGTTACCTCCCCAGCTCTCCTAATATATACATATCTCTTGAAGTCTACAACACATCAAAGGCTATTCTGAGCTAGTATTAAGAATATCAACACACGTCTTGTCCAAAGTCTCCACACTTCTGGGAAAGGAGAAATCTTTATAGACATCATAGTGGAATTAAGGAAAACCTGAAGGAGAGATTTTCTTCTTTTCAAAGAATAAAAAAGGTTTTTAGTAAGATTAGAGGCCTTGTAATGTTAGGCCGACAAGCACCAGAAAGCATTTTGGTTCAGACCAACAATAGTGGGAAGTAGGGAACCACATTTCTGAAACTTAATGCTCAAAACAATAACAATTTTTTGGGGAGAGTACAGAGAGAAGGCCCTATAACAAACTGCCTTTAGGGAAGATGTTTTATGGTCATCAGACTACTAAAGCTGTTGATTCTCTCTTCAAACAATTAGCATAAGCAGCTTTGGTTGCAACTGTTTTCTAAACTGAAATACCCTCATCAGCTTCTCTTAACTATTGTGGTCTTGCCCAATCATAAACAATATACATTCTGAGCCTTTTATCATGCATCATGATTTCTAAGCATATGAAATTCTGCACAAATATGCATCCCCAAATATAAGCCAATATTACAGACAACGGAAGCAATAAACAACCCCCAAATCATCATGTATAAAAAGGTGGCATCCCGTGTCGTATGTACCTGTCCACCTGCGAAGATGACGGGGGATCCTGAAGGTTTGGGTCGGTAGGGGATAGTGACCCCCTTAGGGGGAGACTGTAGAGGAGAGAAAGAAGGTGGATGTGTAAGTATTACATTACTCATGTTATCATATCATTGTTGCAAGATCTAGTGCAAGAATTAAATTTACAAATGTTGGAGGTTATGAGGCTATTTTTTTTTATATTTATCGACTAACGATTTTCAAATAGTATTTTGGCTTGGAATGCACATCCCTAGTCACAATTTAGTTTGTTTTGTTTTGGGATTATTTGCCCAATAACGACAGCACTTTTGAGTGTCTGCCAGTATGGAGTCTCAATCTGGTGATTATATTTTCCTATTGGATACAGCAGCATTTTGCTCTTTTTTTATATTTGTTTTTGTCATTTTTGCCTTTATTGGACAAATGAAGAGTGTAGGCTGGTTTCCCTTTCAATGACAAATACAGACTAGCGCGACCTGCTGGTGTGGAAAGTTATTTCCTCTCACGCAGGCGCAGAACGTATGTGGTAGTTGGCCGTCGGCTTTGCAGTGTGTTCGAGTGTAACTTTTTGGCCAAGTCAGGCGATGTGAGGCGACACAACTGGTAGCCTTCATTGCCGCTAGTTCTTTGATGTCGGGTTGGTGTGTCTGGGCCTCTGACATGTAACAACTGTCTCACGGTTGGAATTGAACCTGGGACGTTGCGGTTACGTGGCTTGCACAGTAACTATTTGGCTACCAAGGCACTCTACAGTTTTCTCATTTAGCCCAAGACAGGACAGACAAAATTTGGAATTCAAATGAAAATTAGTGAAGGTATTTAAATATTTTTGACAGCTCAATAGTTTTGGATTATGAATGTATAGCCAATAATATTATAGTCCATCCTTCAAGAGTTACTATAATATTTTGTATATTGCCCTGTAGTGATTTTACAATATCTGTAAAACACTACGGCTGCAATCCTGCGAATCGGCTCGAGACATCCCCGGCCCAAACCCAACGCACAGCAGCCAAAAGCCCAGAGATCGCACTATTCCACATCATTAATTCACAGGTCAACAGCTGCCACTTCATTTGCCTCATAGCTTTCATGAGTCCACTTACCTCGAGCATGACCACACAGATCTGCTTCACACACTCAATTATCGACTGGGGAGTACCAGCGATGGTGATGGCTCGCTCTGTGGAGTTGGGGAGCATGTCTCCTGCCACTTGTACCTGAGCACCAGTAGACTGGAACAAATAGAGTAAAATTAAATGAGACCTGCTGTGTTTCAGTGTTTGATGTACTAAATTCCACAGGTAGAAAGGTGACTGATACTGAAGGGATTAGGGTTTGCTTGGTTTTGTATTACATGCTCTTTTCTATGCATACCTCTCGAATTTCCTTGATCTTGCAGCCACCTTTCCCGATGAGGGAGCCACATTGGCTGGCAGGCACCACAATGCGTAGGGTCACTGGGGGCTTGCTGGTCGCTGTGCTGTTTGTCATTGAGCTGCTTATGTCCTAGAAAAAAAATATGAAGACGAAGGTTAATGTAGTTTGGGTTTGGGCTGGTTGCTGCTGACCGGTGAATCCTTTAGTCATCATAAATTGTGACCAACCTCTTCCAGCTTTTCAATGATCATGGAAAATGCTTTAAAGATGGCGGTGGTTGGACCTGCCAGAGTAATGATCCTCTCAGGACAGTTGCCCTCTGAGATGTTGATGCGAGCTCCGCTCTACAGACAGAAAGACAAACAAGGAATTAAAAGGGAGAAATGTGGAAGACTTCCAATAGTATTTGATTGATTTAATAGCACATAAAAAAGAAGACTAACAAAACAATATAAATAACAGAATGTGCAAGGGAGGCTAAAAGACTAAAAGGCGTACCACAGGTCTCCAGTTTTGATTAAAACAATCCACTAAAATATAAACTTAACTGATTGCAATTTTAAATAAAAATAATAAGTTTCAAAACATAAAGTCATTATCCTGTAAAAAATCTGCCATTCTATGTCCTCTTTACAACATTATATTCTGTTGTACTTTGTAAACAGATAAAGAAAAAAAGAATAAAAGACCTCACCTCTTCTCTCATCTTCTTCACAGATTCACCTTTCTATTAGCAGAGAATCAAAGTCAGACTCGTTATCACTTCAAAACACTCAGATCTTCAAATAATGTCAGACAATTAAAATATCAGTTATGTCAAACAGCAGCTTACCTTTCCGATAATACTTCCGACTTCCTAAAATAGGAAGAGAGATACCATTTCATTAGGCTGATTAATCATCTTTTAACATCTGTCATTGTTTACTACTTAAGCTGGACTCGTCTAACCTCTACAGCTACAGCTTGCCTACTAGTTCATCAGGCATGGAAAGCCTTCAGTAAAAAAGGCTTTATGGTTTCCCCAACACTTGGACAAGAAGAACAGTTGTCACTGTAAGCACTGTTAACACTCAATGATCACATCGTGAATTCCCCAGCTCTCTACCACACAAAGTTTTTGTTTCTGTCTAATTCCACACAGACTCAAGATGGTGCTGTTGACCACGGTGAGACCCAGCAAGCAGTCAAGCACACAGTATCTGTAGGTTGCTAATACCTAGCTAGAGCTGGGGCCTCTTTTAGGATGCTACGAGCTAGCAGAGCTTTTAGAGGATCATTTTTTTGGGATGCATCACAGTTTGGCATGTCTGCAGTATAAGCTGACGTGTCAGAGTCAGATTGTGAGCAGCCACTTCTTGCCACGTGTCATCGCAGCATTTGAAACCACAACAACAACAACAACAGGCCACTGTGGGACTCGAAGATGCAACAAGTGTGTGGCTATGCTGCGGTTATGAAAGCCAGATGGATTAGTGAAAACGGCAAATGCAATGTCATGCCTCCTGGTTGTACATTTTTATCAAGTGTCTGACGTAGAAATGGCTGTTAATATCATTTAATCTTTCAAGCTGCTCTGTGATCATGCAGAGAGGAATGTAGTGGAGGGTGAGTTTAACTCTAATCTCAGTAAAATAGGCCAATATTTATGAAATAACTACATAGTAGCAAAGATGAACATATCAATATTTAAGCAAAGTGAGTCCAACTTGGGAAATAACACGTTTAGACAATGAGGCAATGACGAGGCAAACACGGTCAGAGTAACATGCCTAAAAACCACTCCACTTTTCTTTGCGATACAGGATCCCGTCACCGAGTCAATACCCTCACTCACATCACATCAATCCTTGCCCTTTATACATCCCTGAGGAGCTTCATTTCCATAAATATAATATCACTGACTATCAGAGTGCCGACGCAAGCAGCCGATGGGTGACCTCACCTTTCCATGCATGAGCAGCCTAATGGTAAGGGTGACATTGAGCCCTCCTTCAATCACACCGGAGTCCATGACTGCAACCTGGGCGTCCGCACAGAACTGGGGTCTTTGGTCACCGAGATGGATCTAAAAGGGGACATGGCAGACAAGAAATGATATACCAAGGATGATCATGTGACTGAATTGAAAATCAGTAAAGAAAAAAAAAAACACATGACTTGGATGCACATTAGGGATAACAAAAGACATGTGGTGTGCTTCTAATTGCATGCATGAAAGCCTGTTAACACTGATTTACATGTGGTCAGTAAAGTGGTATACTAAAAATAAATCTCTTTACACATTCACACCCATGGTGAGTTAAAAATACAATTCATGGTATTTACATCCTTTACATCCATTATATAAGATATTAAGATCTATTGGGATTTCGTAATTCTTAAGAATTGCATATTGATTAAAGAAAAGTCTCTCCTCAGCATACATATATTATGGCCACAGATTTAAATGTTAGCATTACAGTCTTTAAAAAGGCCCATACATATACCCAGTTCTCTAATAAGCAATTACCTTGCTCAAAACTAAAACATTAATATAATCACACCAAACCATGCAACATACTTTAACTAAATGTGTAATGTTGAAGGACAAAATGTGCAAATAGATATGATGTGGTTATACCTGGTTTTCCATTAGACAGATTTCTCCTTTACTGAACCTATTAAAAGAGAAGATGATGAATGTGTCACAGCTCAATGCTAACCTCATGAACACTGATGCGCACTACGAAGAAGAATCACAAGAAAACACTTTCACTGAACTACACGCTGCTTAGCTTGCTGCATTTATGTTCAAACATCTGCATGCTGCTCCAACACAAGTTATGACTCCAAACAAGCACATTGAATCTTCACGCTAACTGAAACACACATATGGGCTTTGAATGCTAACGACGTCTTCATCCTCAGTTTATCAACAAATACTACTGATAATTACTTACAATTAGACCTACACTTATGTAAAACACACTCACAAGTATGTTCAGTGTGAAAAGCAGACATTTAAATGCTTACTTGACGTGAGTTGTTTAGTTTAAAGTAAGTCCCATTAACTATTCTTCCAAGTCTGTTAGCATGTTAGCATGTCGGTTGCTAAATGAATGGAGCATGCGTGCGCTGCTTAGCAACCATAGCTAGTTAGCTTAACTAGTCAACGTTGCTAGCTGACTAAATATAGATATAATATACTATATAATATACAATACCCTCAGCGTCATAGTAGTTATATACTCTGTTGAACAAGTAGAGAAGCTAAAACAACAGACAGCAGTTGTTTTTAAAGCAACATTAAAATCAAACTTCTCCGTGGCTAAGCTAAATTAAGCTAGGCTAGGCTAGGCTAGGCTAGGCTAAGCTAAGCTAATGGCTGTGTACTGCGTGCTCATCATGCTGCGGCCTGTTAGCATGCTGGACTAGCTGCTGCTGCTGGGCGCGATTTCTCCTTTCCGCTACTTCTTGATCATAACAGAACAAATATCTCTATTAAATACAGCAGACCTGAGGTTGAGACTGACCTGGCGGTGGTGCTGGGTGCCCGGGGGGAGGGTTGGGGTTGTGAGGGTAGAAGGGGAGAGGTTAGGAGGGTAGAGACCCGGGGGAGAGTTTAGAGAGGACTCGGGGAAGAGGGAAGAGTGATGATGTGAGACCGAGCTGCTCCACTCCTTTAACACAAAGACAACACTGATATCACCCCTGAACTATAACCCTTCACCCCTACATCACAAAACACACCACATCCTCAGTGTCACCACAGGATAACCCAAAATAAAGTTATAGTAGCACATTTATGCTGCATTATGGCAGTACAATTAAAGGATGTCATTAAAGAATAAGTTATTGCGCACAATAGGAAGATTGAGGCATTGGTTTAAAATGTGTCATCAGGAAGGTCTGTTGTTGAAAATCACTGATGGTTACATGTGTTTTACATTATTATTATGCTTTACCAATGTTTTCTAATACGTTCATATTTACAAACTTCAATAAAATACTTATTTATAGGGACACTGGTGGGCGGAAAGTGTATTGCAACTTCAATTGAGTATCATCTTTGGGAGAACACACCATGTTAGGCTTTTCATTTAAATCTATTTACTGAGCAGGTTTAATGAAGATAATATTGTGTGTTTTATATCTTTTTATATGATGTCCTTGTTTTATGATCTTTTTATCTATGTAAAGTGTCTTTGAGTTTTTAGAAAAGTGCTATATAAATAAAATGTATTATTATTATTATTATTAAGATCCTTTATATATCAGGATAGACAGAAGGGCAATCCAAAATACTAAAACAAATGGCAACAAGGAAGGAAATATAATTTAAAAAAAAACTTTATCGTCGTGGCTAAATCATTAAAAATGACAACCATTGTAGGTCTTCTTCGGGGCATTCAACACGATCGCCATAATACTACAATATATTACAAAATATCATGAAGATAACACAGAAACAAGTAATTTATGTACATCAGCAATGACAAATAATCCTAGATTTTACCATAGGCTGTAAAATAAACATGGGAGCCTATACAGAGAAAAGAAAAATATATATACATTTTACTTATTTACAGAAAGCATGTAAAGGAGGTCTATAACCTTGTTAAGACCTTGTTTTTTTGTACTTTTTGTACAAAAATTTTACCAGAGGAAGACTTTTTGGATTTGGAATTTTTTGAATAGAATTTACATGCTTTTTGTAAATGAGTAAAATGTATATATTTTTCTTTTCTCTGTACATGCTCCCATGTTTGTTTTACAGCCTATGTTAAAAGCTAGGAGTATTTTTCATTGATGATGTACATAAATTACTTGTTTCTGTGTTTTTTTCTTCACGATATTTTGTAGTATGAATGTGATCATGTGATTGCCTCCCATTGTTTGACGATACCATATATAAGTGAGGCCACATCCGCTTTGTCTGTTTGTTGAATGCTCTGACGAAGACCTACAGTGGTTGAAACATGTTGGCTTTTTAATGATTTTGCCACTACCATAAAGGCTTTTAATATATTTCCTTTCTCGTTGCCACCTGTTTTAGTATTTTTGAGTTCCTGGATTGCCTTCCTGTCTAATCTGATTCCGGATTTTCCCGTTTTCCACAGAGTACACAATACGCAGAATACACAGAGCAACCAGTTACAGTATCTCTCTTTTCAACCCTTTATATATCATTGCAATTAGTGCAGATACAAAGCAATGCAGAGAAACATTTTTCTGCAATTATGTGTAAAAGTGAACATATTACAATTAGGAAAACAAATAGGCAAATATAAGACACTCAATATCAATATCATTCTCCATCTCTAGGCTAATTTTCAAGAAAAGAAAAGAAAAAAAACCATATATACATATTGTTTTTTTACTAAACCACAATAATAGATTTTCTCG